>NW_027210632.1:1317500-1917500 GCF_029030835.1 Brachyistius frenatus
GGTTTAAAGGGCGGGGGGGTGGGGGGGATCTCAGCAGGTGCCGAGAGACGCAGGATTTTCCTGACAGCAGCAGAGCTTCTGCTACAGCGTGCACTTGGCGACTCAGACAGGCGCGTGACTCCCGTCCGTTTTCCCTCCCTCTTTCCACGTCCCTCAAAACACACACAACCACACCTCCGTGTGGAATTCTCCGCCTACCCAGCTGATGCTTCTATTTATAACAGAAACTTTGGGCAGCACTGTAACTGACACACGCGCGCACACACACGCGCACGTATGATCCGGCTTCGCCCATGATAAACGCTGCAGAGCTGAAATGGTGCAAATCGTTTCCTGTCTTTTCCACGTTATTACTTCCCGTCTCGCACATTTAGTCCTCATCTCCTGTCGTCCAAGTCGTGCCTCTGCTCTCCGTCTTCCTGTCTCACCTGGTTTTGAGGACTTCATTCATTTTCTGCTCCAGGTCTATCCTCTTGCTCCGCTCTTTTTCCAGCTCCTGCCGCAGAGAGTCCACGTTGGTCTCTTCCCGCAGCTTCCTCAGCTCCTCCTCTGGAAAACACAGCACAAACACGGGATATCAGTAGAAATCCTATTTTGTAGATCCAAAGAGTGCAACACAAACGGTCAGGGTCATGAAAAAGGAACCTCATAAGTGTCAATGGAAGCATTTTAAACTTATTTCATGGGAAACATTTCATCCAGCATTTCAGACACTGCCCTTTTATTTCCAACTCGGATAATCTTATTTGAGTATCTCTCGCTTCACGTCTCCCTCCGTCTATATCCTTCACCTATAACTGTCCCCCATCCTTCCTCCTCGTCAATCAGCTCTTAGCATGAAGTGGTTTTAGGTATCTGGGCTTTCTGAGCCCGGGGTGCAACATCAGCACTGTTTCCTCTCAGGCTATTGTCCCTGACTAAAGGGACACATGAATATTGGAGGAGGGAAGGCAATAAAAGTGTGCACACGTGCACAGCCACCAACGGTTCAATACCTGCATGCATTAGCTGTTCACGTAAAGACGCCGAAAACCAGAACAGACATAAGCACGGATTGGATCCTCCGTCAACGCAAAGATAAATATTTCTGATTGACAGCAAGGCTTTCCTTAAAAAGATAACTTTGTGAAGCTCCATTATACTCTGCTGTGGCACCACTCTAATGGTAAAAAATCCCTGATAAGTACACGCTGTGTCACTGAGCTCCAAGATCAATATCTTGGATCCTGTTGTAACCTCGTTCATCAAAAGGCACCTCCAGTCCTGACAGTGAAGATCTGATAAAAGCAGAGGTGAGCACCCCTTATTAATTAAAATGTACATCGCCTGCCACCCCTTCTTCTTCCTGAAATCATTTCATCATACAGGCTGAAGGGGAATCATATTACAAGAACTTAGCTGCCATTTTCTTCTTCTCATCACCCAATCTCATATCTCACTCTTGTCCTTTATCTCTTTCCATTAACGCTAATAAAACATTCATTGCCTAAACCTCCTGCAGCTAAAGCATCGGCTGCCACCCTGGGTGTGCTTCCTGAGAGAGGACATATACTGTATCTCCACGTCTTGTGTAATGTATCTCCCTGATCTTCTTCTCTGGCATTTCTGCTTTAGCAAGAGCCATTAAAGACAATTAGGTTCTGTTTTTTGTTTTTTTAATCTTTGTGATGCATTAGAGGAATAACATAAACTGTGATCCTTGTCTCTCTTACTCCATCTATGTAATATGACTCCTGTCATACTTTCAACCCCATGGGCAAAGTTTTCCAGTAACCCCATCCCGGTCTGATAACACAAGAATGTGTTTATGGTACAGTGGGATTTTTTTTTGTAAACAAGATAGAAAGAATGACGGCATGTGCGTACGAGTAAACAAGGGGCAGGCCAAATGTTGCAGTGGGCTAAGCAGCTTAATGCTCTCTGTGTAGCCCCGTTCCAGACCCACAAACAACTGGAAACTGAAAATTAGACAAATGGCTACCGGCAGCGGCAGCGCACCGTGGTTAACGTAGGCAGACTGGGATCAGTTCACACGAAGCTCAATATCAACACTTCACATGGAAAATTGACTTGTAAATACATCGTTTTTCGTGTCAAACGAATGTTCTGTAGCAATCAGAGACCCATTCCTGATTAAAAACGAAAGTAACAAGACAGACGGGAATATAATGCAACAAATTTAAACTTGTATTAATTGTTATTAGGCTACTTGAGGGGCGCAACAAGCTGTGAACAACATTAGTGAATATCTACTGTATTAAGTTGAAAACAAATAACAAACATATTGGCAAACAGTAGCTTATGTACACATCCAACAGACATGAAGCCATGTAAGCTTTATTTTGGACCTGTGTTTTTGTCAACTTGATTTAATGAAATCCAAGACGCACTCCGTTTTGGTTTCCACCGACTCCTTCCAGAAATTTTAGCATTTTAGCAGCCAAACACTCGACTGCGCAAGTTATTAACAAGACCATGAAACTTAAGGGCCATTAATCTAAAACAATGAGCTGAAAGATGCCAAAACCGTTTGTAAAGTTACACAAAACTGCAACTGCTGGTGACATTTCTGCAGGTTTGTCACTACTAGTAACCCCTTTCACATTAAATACGGTTGATTCTCTTATTTTAAAACCAAAATTATGATTAGCAATGTCAAAGATTTGTCTTTCTTTATGATTTATTGGTGGTTCATTATAAATGTGCCTGGTTTTGAATTGCAGCTATAGATGACCAGTTTAAATGTCAGGATCTGAAATTCATGTGACCTGATGTCTCAACCACACAATGTCATCTCAGTCATGTCATTGTTCATATATGGTGACTCAACTTTCTTACTACCATTAGCACATTATGGTTATACTGCACCGATATGCTGATATACACTCCCTACCCCCCCCCCCCCCCGACTTCCTGCCCCCACACTGAAAGCCACTCCCTCACTTTAACTTGTGTTATCATTCCCACTGTCTGTGTATAGGATCCTAAATCTAAATCTAAATTTCCTTTCAGTAGTTTCCTTCCTTGCCCATTGACCATATCCTTTCTCACACCAGAAGGAGAGATGCCTCACTCCAAGAGTCCATAGCACTGTTTTAAAAGTGGGGCCACAAGTGTGTGATACAGCACAGCATGACACACTATGTGTGTCAGACCAAGAAAGATAGAGTACAATCCTTTCCATGCTCCGCAGAGGCCCTCCATATCAGAAGGAATATTAATAATACTGTCAACACGCCGGTTCTGCTTCTAAAATTGGATTGGTGTCTTCTGTATATAAATCTTCATCCAGGGTTACCATATCACAAGGTCTCTTTGGCCATTATGAAGGCTGGTAACTGGACCATGTATCTGTAACACAGACAGGGGATTGGCCGTGCCAAGAGTTTTAATCGCACCGACTTTTGCTCCTGTGCAGACTTTATATGAAGCCCTACTTTCAACCCAATAAAACAAAATCAATTTGATAAGAGTTACACACATTAGATTATATCCTAATAAATATTTTGAAAACAGCTGATTAGATTCTGAAAATGAAATGGATTTAAAAAAAAGACCTGTTCGTTGTCGTATTCCAGTTTACAAAATACTTAAGCTGATCTTTCCCCTAAATTCGTGAGTTTGAAGCTGACAAACTTACTGAGGTTGAGGTTACTTTTATGGCTTTTGATCTTATTGACAGTTCCGCTGTAAAGCATTTCAAAGCTGTCAAAGGTGCAGTCCTCCATCTTGCACATGGCCATACGTCTCTCCATTCGGCCAGTCCCGGGGACACTCCCGCAGGAACGGGACAGCAGGGTGGCCACCTTGGTCGTTTCTTGAAATCGCGCCATGGCTGCAGGTTGCTTTCTTCCGGCCCAGATCATTCAGCCCCCTCTGCCTAGTGAAGGCCTAAAAACTCCTCCAAGCCCATCATAGCTCAGGTGCACGCTCCATGTTTACATGTCCGCTGCGGAGGCAAGGCAGCGACCAGGGACAGGTTCCCCTGTACTAATTTATCACTAGCAACACAACAGACTCCTGTGACAGGCCTCACTCCAGGTAGTGATGGTCAGTGATCTGAGCTGCTCTGTTCCGGCTCTGGGTAAAAAGAGAAGGAGGGCAGGCAGCGGAGGTGGAGAGAGGTGGGGCTTTGCTGGGTGGCCAGCACACTAAGAGGGCCTGGAATCTGAGATTTCTGTGCACACTAGAGTTGCCAGAGAAATGCACACACACACACACACACACACACACACACACACACACACACACACACACACACACACACACACACACACACACACACACACACACACTTATCACTACAGGTTTGTGTGAGTGGATACATATCAGTGAGGATTTGTTACGTGTTAGTTTGTGTTTTTGGTTCATGCAAGTTCACATTTGTGTGGTGGAGTGTGCACAAGTACTGTACGCACCACGCAAAGAACTTTCATCTAAGCAGGCAAAGTGTTTTAAGACCTGAAAGGAAAAGTACTAGTTTTTCAATCCAGGCCAGAGACAATGGCCCCTTTCATTAAAAGGAAGGTGGGGGCAGGAGGGGGTTTCAGAGAAAGAGAGACAGAGAAAGAGGGAGAGAATCAGCTGCTTCACATTGGCCTCTCATTGTTCCCATTCACTGCAGTGTTTGCCACAAGGCAGTTGACTGGGCCAGAGAGAAAGGTTGAGCTTTGTGGTGTCTAGCCGATCTGCAGATGTTTACACACCATTTGAGGCACTGACCAAGGAACAAGAGAGGTGAGAGGGTGTAGAAAACAATATAAGCCCACCACCAGCAAGAGGAAAGTTTGAGAAAAGTCTACATTAAATTGTCAGTAAGGACACATGATTAATCCACCACCTATTTCTGTGTAGTACAGTCAATTGAGACTTCATGTTTTCAGTTTCAGCTTTGTGTTAGAAATGAAGCCCTGTTGCACAAAAATGGCCGAACACTTAACAAGTGGTTCTGCATTAATTACAGCACCAAATCATCAATGACTACATTTAATGATTTATTCAAAGACTTACTATATTAATTTTTCAAAGGTCTCGCTCCAATTTTTCATTTCGGTTTCAGCATTAATTGCACTGTAGTTCAGTTTGTACTTGGACTGACTGAAGAACAAATATTTTATCTAGAGTTCTCTATCCTCTCAGTGGCCTCCTTCCACTCTGGCCCTGATACCTCAGGGTGACCTAGATTTCACTCACTTTACTTTTACTTTAGTCCCCTCGACAACATTAGTTTGACTTCATGACTAAATCTCAGACTTCACAGTTCCTCCCTGGAACATACAAACAGCACTTTCTTTCTTGTGACATGCTGTCTTCACTGACCTCTTTGCTCACATGGCATGGAGCCAGACTCCTTGACAAGCAGTGAGTGGGTGGCGGGGGGGGGGGGGGCTACAGTACACCCGTCTTCTCTGTATGTATACTGTACTGAGTGTTTAAGGAAATATATGCACCGATAAATAATAGAGATAAACAATGTTCTATAATCCAATGTTATGTTTTGTCAGCAGGGAGGATACCATCTGCTTGTTTGGAGAACAGTAATCACATCAGATTCTATTTCATCAGATATCTGGTCAAGACTGCCGCCTCCTCTCAGCAATAGGAACCAAATACTTTCAGGGCAACATGAATGGTTCTTGAGAAATAACTTGCAGTTGACTTGGAGGACTGCTTTCATCCATACACAATTCAATGTCCCACTTAGAAGCCCTCTGACAGGAAACATACAGTACTTGGTGAGTCTGTTAGTTTCCACTTGGTGAACTTCATCTTTCTACCCACATGGCCACCTGTTGCATTCTCACTCTGATACAGCCACTGAATGATGACTAAACACTATGTTATCGAACACTATGAGGGTACAACAAAATTCAAATGGAAGAGCTGCAGCACAGACTAGATGACAATAAAGGAAGCAAATGTAAAATGATATATCTGTACCAACTGCGTGCACACAAAGGTTACATCAATTACAAGTCCATTAACCACGACCTCTTCTTCACAAATTCAAATGTCCCAATGATAGAAATCTCCGCTTTTGAACCTCTTCTGCATCAGTGACTTTATTTCCTGTAGAACAGAGCTCGCCTACATTTACAGGCACTGTGAAAGGTGTGTGTCTCCTACAGCGTGTACTGTAACTGCCTATAGAAGGAGAATGAATCATTATCACAGGATGAGTAATGAGTGATGAGGCAAAGGCCTGCAGACTTTTCATTTACTGTCATTTTTTCCTCTGCTGTGTTTTTGGACGTCCCTTCCCAGAGATCACAGTGTGGCATATGTGAGCCAGTTGGCAGCCTGGTCTTCCCCTACGTAACAATGCAAGTTCATCAGTACACAAAATACACAAAACACACCACTTTTTGTTAAGCCAGCCTCTTGTCTTAGCTCCGCCTAACCTCTGATGGAACCACCACTGCTGGGTGATGAAAACAAGGCACTAATAACTGCTTGTGATTTCCCCCAGGAATGTGGCCACCGCACCCAGCTAGTTCGTTCAGTTCCTAATACAATAAATGCAAAGGTTTTCATCAGTGGGCTCAATCACTGTGTTACCTTGTTCAGCAATGAATAGAAACTTAACTGACATTTATCTAAGTGAAAATCTTTGAAGACAAAACAGACAAAGCAAACTTGTCTTGTCAAAGGCACAATATAGCACGGCACTGCTTTGTCACAACTGAAAAACACAGCTTTTTGCAATTTGGAGGCTGTTTTTGATGGCTGGCATGTTTTATTGTGGCCAACAGAAAAACTGCAGAAAATCTTGGATCATATCAAAGCTATTTTCTGGGCCGCTACAATTCAGGTTGACAGCAAAAAGGTAAATATCAGATTTGGGCATAAACTGCAAGACTGTTTTTCTACAATTCTAACAATCATATTTTAAAGACCAATATCATGTTCTTTACCAAAAAAAAGTTTTATACAATTTATATTGCAAAATACTGCCCGTCTTCACATAGTTACAGAGGGTCATATTAACTGGTGATTGAATCGCTTGTTTCAAGGAAAAAGCTTAGCAAACCGAGCAAACGCCATTTGTTAAGGGAAACTTCAGGGGAAGAGATAAGCAGATTTTAATCAGCTTCAAAGACCAAAACATTAAATTGAATACTGCATTTAATGATAAGTTAATCATACTTTGGTTATTTGGTCTGTTTTTGTAAAATTTTCACCGCAATGAAAGGAACAATAACTCACTGTCATATTGTCCTAGTTTACACTGGGAGATGTGAAAAGAACTCAGGCATGGATAATGTTAATAGCTAGTTTCTACTATGACAAGTCAAACGTGAAATGAGTTACACAGAGAAATACATGATATCACTGAACAATGAACCACCCTCTCAGGTGCAACCCAACTTACCGGGGAGTGAGGCGCCCATCAGGCAACGTGAGTGACAACACCTGTGTGGGTTGACGATGGGTGTGTGCACGTCTCTGGGTTCCTACTATCCTGTTTGACATATGCAGCTGGCATGTACTTGTTATTAAAGGTGGTTCTTCAGTAACGCCAGGTTTATCAGGTTGGTTTTCTGAACCAAATGATGATGCAGCTATGCGCTCCATCGCTGAATGTCTTTTAGCGATAAATAAATGGATGAGCAATAATTTCCTAAAATGAAACGAGGATAAAACAGAAATCCTCCTTGTCGGCCCCAAAACAAAAAGAGAAATCGCAGAAAATGATCTGGGGCAACTAACTCCTTGGGTAATATCAGAGGTAACAAGTCTTGGTGTAATCTTAGACCTCGGATCGAAGTTTCAAGGCCCACATTAACAAGGATGACGAGAAACGGAAACATAGCCACGGTGCAGCCGTTTATAAATGAAACAGATGCCGAAAAATTGATTCATGCCTTCATCTCTAGCCAACTGGACTACTGTGATGCACCTTTAAAATGGATGTTGCTTATTTTACATTTTAACTCTTATTTGCATTTAATTGTATCTGTTGTCATGCATCTCATTTCTTTTCTATATTTTTAAATGTTCCTTTATATCAGTTTGTATGTCAAACACCGTATAATTCTCTTGCTGTAAAGCACTTTCAGCTGGATTTCTTGTATGAAAGGTGCTATACAGATAAAGTTTATCATTATTATTATTATTATTATTATTATTATCAAGTATTAACTGGTATTTTAGAGAAAGCCATGGATCACTGATGTAATTCATCTCTAGGTGCATTAGCTTTCAGTTACGCTGCTGCTGCTGCCTGTTTGTGTGTAGCCCTTGCTGTGTGTGTTCCTCTGCCCGGTGTGAAGTAGGGCAGCAGCTAGAACACTGTATTGATCATCCGGTCACTGTAGAGTACAAAGCATAGCCTGTTCCCCTGCAGTGACCTTCATTAGACGACCTCACGCAGGATAGCCTCACACACACACACACACACACACACACACACACACACACACACACACACACACACACACACACACACACACACACACACACACGCATCTCGTACTTTCCAATTTTATGGAACCAGTAGTGGTAAAACCAATAAACCCCAATTAAGGGAGGGCCTGTCTATTGCACAGTGCAATGTGAGAACATAGACGCGCCACACCATGTACACACATTAGCCTGCCAGAACTAGGTGGATGTCAACAGAAAAAATATCCAGTGCATCTGTGCTTCACAGTGATTATCCATTTGGCTTGTGTATGACATTGCTACATGTGTTTGTGTTTTTTTTATTTGCCAGTATTCTATCAGCTCCAAGTACATATTGGGTCTTTTGTAAAGGGGAAAAAAAAATAGAGATAGAAAAAGCTAGAAGTATCTGCAAGCCAAGAAAGAAAAAAAGTAAGGCCTGAGGAAAAAAAAAATAATAGGGCACAAGGACAAGGAAAGAACGACAGTGATAGGACGGAAAGAGAAGACGAATTACAGCGAGAGAGAACCAAGGGCAGAGAGAGAAAGGGAGAAAATACAGCTGAAGCCTGCTCATATAATGACATGAGGTGATTTCACAACCCTCTGCCATTTTACTGCGAGGAGGAGGGTCAGTTCAGCACAGCTCAGATACCCACAGGACAGACTCTAGTTGATGTATCTTTCTGCTTTTACATCCATTACAACAATAATCATAGAACTATCACAGGGTTATCGCTCAAGGAAACTGTTCCCCGAGTGCTCGTCGTTAATCCTGGCATACGGTATGTGCAGACAGAAGCACAGGAAGATACAGTTCTATGCTAAAACACATATAATCTGCACTGCCATTGTTTGTGTCCTCTGTGGTTGCTGCTGTAAAGCTCCAACTTTACATAGCTCTGCAGAATAGTAGATGAAGCTGGTCAGTGTGCACAGAGTGAACATATGTGTAACCAGTTGATCATTTAATAACTTGGAACCTAATAGTTAGTATTTGAAATTGTCCATCCAGTCCATTTTTTTTGTTTTGTTTTTTGTTTTACTATTATACCTACCAGGAACCACAGTATTGTAACACTTGACAACATTATATATTAATGTCATTATCTAGGGTAGGCAAAATGGCAAAAAAATTAAATGTTCATTTTTAATAGTATGAATATGTATAGTCATTCTATACATTTTCTTAAATGACACAGAATGTGTTGAAAAAAATATATCACAGGAAAGTATGCCTTTGCTTTTCCATTTGTCAAATTCTTCATCAAATTCATTAATTAATCTTTATCTAATATCTCCATTAGACAGATCTTTTTAATTACAACATTGCGCAGAATGACTTGATACTAATAATTCCAAAAAGGATATCTACCACTGTATTAAAAAAACATCAGATAGTTGACAAATACATTTTGGGTTGAACGTAATCTCGTTGATCTTATTTTGAAGTTAAACCTTTGTAATATTAGTGTTTTTCACAGCTTGCCTCGAAACAATGATAATGCACACATGTAGAACTTGGCCAAAAAGTAGTCGACAGGGAGTACCTCTTGTTAATGCGGATAGTTCATATACATATATAATCAGGACCTACTGCTTTCAAAATACTCAAACTCGTGTTTTAAAATGTAACATTGCAGTCTCAGTGGGGACATCTCAAAACGTGGCCTAATAAAGTCCATTACATCACCATAACTAGTTACCAAAAGTGAACCGCTTCTCTTACTTGAATAACGTAAGCTTAGCTTACACCCCCCCCCCCCACACACACACACACACACACACACACACACACACACACACACACACACACACACACACACACACACACACACACACACACACACACACACACACACACACACACACACACACACACACACCGAGTCGCCTGCAGCACTTAACCACCAAGAATAAGGTAAATGTATCTACTTATGCATTTATCCTATGATGAAAACATAAAAAGAGAGCGCTGGTCCTTTAAAATAATCTGATTAGTGTGTTGTGGGGTGTGTGTGCATAAACACAAACATGAGAAGGGACTAGATGAAAGGAAGGGAATACATAAGAACCTGAAGAGGCGAGAGAAAAGAAGAAGAAGAAAACTGGAGGAAACACAACTGTAATACTGTGTGTGTGTGTGTGTGTGTGTGTGTGTGTGTGTGTGTGTGTGTGTGTGTGTGTGTGTGTGTGTGTGTGTGTGTGTGTGTGTGTGTGTGTGTGTGTGTGTGTGTGTGTGTGTGTGTGTTAGCCATTTTCCATGTGATCTCACGTCCGGAAACATGGTTACAAATTAACCAATTTAGCATCCTCGGAATAGCACAGGTCAATCACAACAAATGCCAAGGGAAGACGCAATGGGTCATTGTAACCACACACACACACACACACACACACACACACACACACACACACACACACACACACACACACACACACACACACACACACACACACACACACCATCTGGAATGGAAACTCGTGCCTCCTGTGAAGGCAAAAGACAATACACTTCAGCAGTGTGTTTGTTTTAGCATAAAGCGTGGGCCCCCGCTTTATTTTAGGCAGCGGAGAGAAAGACGTCAGAGAGTGAGAGAAAATACACCCACGGCTCAGTTCACTCTGAATATGAAAGAGATCCAAGAAATTATTTCTTGGGTTAAATGCAGATGCACTATTAGAATAATGAGCACCAAACTGACACAGTTCACACAGACACACTAAAACTGCACTTGCAGTTTTTTTTTTAAACTGTAAAGACCAAAAATGTGAATTTTTTTTTCCCCTTCCCAGTGACAGAAACCACACAGCGAATTTAGAGGTGAAATGTGTCAGAGGAAAATTGACCCTATGTAACTGATCTGTAGCTGACCTTAGGTCCCTGTATCAACAGTGCGTTCTTCAAGGGAAAACAGGTATATCCAAACCACGTGTCCCTTCTATGTAATTAATCCGTGTTTGTGTCCAGCAGTGTTTTTCTACCCCGGGGCACACGCACGACCTTTCTCAACTGGAATCCACGGTCCGTATGTGCAGTTGACCAATGATCGATGTATATGCTGAGCGCCCTCAGGGGTGAAGAAGAGGGCGCCTCCTGACGTGGATATAAGGCCGCTCACCTCACAAGGAGGGGGGTCAGACTTTCTGGACTCTCCGCGAGTGTAGAAACTCTCTCCAAAACTATTCAGCTGAATAAGTGTCCTGTGACTCTGTTTGTACCTGAGGTACTCGCTTGGCTCATGTTTGACGATTTGTACGCCCTTATAATTTTCCATATTTCATCTTGTAATAAATACTCAAACGACGGTGAGCTTGAGATGCTTTTGATTTCTCACAAGGGAATACATTAATTTCCACCACAAAATGCACCCTGAAATTAAAGTCGGGAGACGAGAAGAGGCAAAAAAGCGAGCAGCGGAGAAAGTGGATCTCATCCATATTTCATATGTTTAACTGATGGTCTCAACTGCCGTAACTTAACATTAATAAGCAGGATGTGCTGGCTGTTAGTAAACACTGACCTTAAAAGAATGAAATTGTCCTCTTAACTGCAAGTGATTTAGGACTTAAATTAACTATTATTTTAATTTAACTATTTCTGACAAAAGTTTTGCTCATAAGCATCACAATCCGTGTCCTGGTTCATCTCATCAACTGTCCCAAACTGGAAAATATGACATGTCTTTTAGCAAGAACAACAATGCCCGTTTTTCCTACAATATTTCAAGTTATAAGCTTAAAAGATTTTCAATGAAATCCTGCCTCCATTTTTATTTCTATTCAACTGAAGATTCTCATTGTTCCTACAATAACCATCCAACCTCTCTAGATAATAGCTTTCACAGTTAGGGCAGGAGTGGTACATTCTGTGCTGGATCCAAATTGCCTCTCTACACATTAGAGACTCATGGGAAATAAAGCGTGCATGTAATCAAGTGTAAGCAAATTTAATTTAGTCCCACTGATATCAGCCTCACAGTTTAATACTCACTCTCTAAATGCTATGTCCTGTGTATTAGGTTGCTGCTCATACAAACTGAAGAATTCCTATTGCTGCTTCGTGATACTGTAAGCGGTGACCTGGCTTGTGGAGCAGTCACAGTGAACTCAAAGTACTTCTCACCATAGTTAACGTTCACGGCGGTCGTTCTTCAAAACTGAGACACTGCTCACTTTTCGAACAGATGATCAGTTACAAATATTACAGGGCGTAATGGAACAAGAAGGTGTAGCAACAGTTAGCTGATGAAGGAAGATCGACAGGAAAGCGGCTGGACGGTGTTGACTACGCCCACAGTTCTGGGGCCTTTCGTATTAAACTGCACTTCCTGTGACCAGGGGTGTCATCAAATCAACCAAGACTGAAATCTTAAGAGCTGTATTAAAAAACAACATGCTTTCCTAAACCATTTCAATATGGAAACTATGGCTAGCCCTCTCGCGGTATAGCATGTCGGTGTTCTATATTACCAATGCTCCAGAAAAGCCATTACGCAACACATAAATCCATAATGTCTTGCTACAAGGACTCTTTTGTTTCACCCCACTAATCTCATTAGATTTAACTAACAAACAAACTGTATATAAGCATATAAGTCTGTGTTGGTTCATTCTCGACACATAACTGAGAAAATGATGAATAAGCACTTGTGTAGCAGGTTAAACTGTACAAGGACTCACATCTACTCAGCAGTCCATTGTTTATTGTTCTGTGAATACATATGAGGGCAGGAATGCAGAGGAGAGTACAAAAGAAAGAAGTAGAAATAGAATACAAAATAACTCGTGCACAGGGCAGAGAGCTGAAGACTCCATTAGGTGCAAATGGATCGTCATGCTTCAGTGTTCCCAAAGTACAATTACACAGGCCAGAGATGGGCCGAGAGATCGAGAGGCATGAGAGAAATGGATAACCAGAGAGTGAGAGAGGAATGGGGAAGAAGCGCTGAAGAAAGCAGCAGCAGTAAAACCATGAAGCCCTTGAGGTAAAACTAGAAATCAAAACATGACCTCGAGGTACTAGTACCCTTTCCTAATCAAACACAGGCCACATGTAGGAAGGTTCATCCCCAAGTGGCTGCCATCTTGGGTACAACAACATTTCTGTTCTTAACTCTTTTAGCTCATGAAGCTGTCACAGCTGGTTCACCTGCTTGACTGTGTGTTTGTCACATTTACAAGAATCATGAAGCATAAAGGGAAAGTGAAATCATAAGCATGAGGAGGAGGAGGAGGAGGAGGAGGAGGAGAGGATGAATGAGCCGAGAGTGATCCAGAGACAGGAGAGCAGGGAATGGCAGGCAGCATCTGAAAGACCAGCTCAGCGGGGATGGAGAGAAAAAGGCAAAGAGAGCTCCAGAGGATGTTCATTTTTTTATAAGGAAGGGAGGGGGGGGGGGAATGAGGAAGCTAGGAAATGGCAGACATGAAGGAAAAGAGGTCCATGAAAGGAAAGCTCATCTAGCTAGCATCCTGACAGGGTGACAATGAATCCAGCCCTTTTAGCTCAGGCACAGGCATTGTGAGAGGACATAGCCTGAGGTATCCTCTTTCACACACTCTCTCCCCGTCTCTCACTTTCTCTCCAATAGACATACACAGTGTGTCGGGGACTTCACAGTCCGTTGCACACCTCGGGATGAGCTGCACCGGGACAGTACAATCATTACCCCTTTATCGGATAGCAGGTTAGACAAGCTTGAAAATGTGAGTGAGTTGAGGGGGTGGACTCGGCATAGGCCTCATCCACTTTCTTTTTTTTTTTTTTTTTTTTCAGATTAGCCTGTTTACCTATTTTATTCCTGCCTCTGCACAAAACCCTATCTTTTCTCCCCTTGTCCCATTTTTTATTATTTTTATTATTATTATTATTATTTCTACAGATAAATCTAACACATCCCAAAACCTCCAATGACTTCTGCCATTAGTAGAACAATGATATTACTCTTGTCAATAGTGATTCTGCAAAAGAAATGTTCATGCTACCGTTGAGATACACTAAACATGCAATAAAAGAACATTACAGTTGTTCCATTATTTTGGTAGATGATTCTGGATCATATGTGTGAGCCATACATCTGGTGAATATTTTCAAAGGACTCCTTTAGTTTAAGCCTGATCGTTCATTTTTGACCTTCATAGCTTAACACAACAAGGTCCACTTACTGCTCTTTTTTAGCTTTCAATCACATGTCACAGACCTGGAGATAGTTTGCTCAGGTTTCACGGAGTTGGTTGTGTTGTCAGGAAGTGTCCTGAATGAAAAGGTTATGCAGTCAGTCAAGAAACTGAAACTAAAAATGTGTTGGACTTCTAACAACACAACATTAACACAAAGCAGACCTCCGAACCCATCATGTCCCAACCAGAAACCATGGACTGATACTCTTATTAGTCACTTACCTCTTAGCACAGCATCTAGCATGTCCTTGCATACTGAGAAATATTACTATGTGACAAATAATTCTTTAAATCTCAATGCCATCCAGTTTTCCTCTTAAGTGTGGGTCCTGTCTTCAGGTTGTACTAACAGAGATCTCAAAGTGTTTGTGGTACGTTTTGAAACAGCCAAGTCATGTAAGGGAAATGTGATGCTGATTCAGCATAGTCTGTCCTCGTTTGACATTGGAGAGGGATTCTGAGGAAGTGCAAGATGATCTTCTCAACATTAAACAACTTAACACTGACCTGTTGTGCTGTAAGTGGGGGTTAGAATAAGGTCCCTGGGTGACGGAACCAACTCCATGGCAACTGAGAAAAATATATGTGCGGATGAAAACCATGAAATGTGAATGAAGGCTTTGTAAAAAGTTCATAGTCAAATGACTAAGCCTCAACTGTAGGGTGACCAGATTTAACATTTGCCAGCAATTAGACCATACCATTAAAATCCTTTTTGAACACTCTGGATGGCAGGGTTATACAAGGTACAATAAAATGAACTAATAATCACTGCTGCTTGGTAATTTCCCCTCACAGTGTGCCTGTCTGGTGTTGCATGGTAAATTGATTAACATTCGCGCTGCAGCTGCTTGTTTCCATTAAGCTTCCAGTGTAATTTCAGGGTTGCTAACATACAGCTAACAAAACAGGATCTCGCTGTCAGTTATTGCCTATTCTAAATATCAGATTGCACAGTTAACCAAGTTTGTTCAATGTTGTATGCTAATTGGCTTTCCTTTCATCATTTGGAGTTGACTTCCCTTTAGAAAAACTAGATAATCATAATCAGCATAATAATAATAATAATAGTAGTAATTAGCCAAGTCATTCAAATTAATGATAGCAACCATTATAGCAAGCAGTGGAACCAAGTACTGCTTCCAGATGCATCGTTATATTTCAGTTTATAGGTTGAGTTGAGCAACATATTATCACTTCATGGTTATATTGGAATCAATCTATACACAGCAACCAGAACAGTGAAAAAAACAACAACAACCTGACTGTAGTTTGTGGTTTGAATGTATCAGATGACAGAGATATCACAAGATGCTTCTAGTTTAAAGCTGACACACATTACGATGTAGTGTCAAAAATACATTACATTCAATCTGGCAAATGCTTAGAAGCAACAATAAGTGCATTCAACCTTAGCAAGAGTTACTGAATGTTGTGCATCTAAAAGTGTGTTCACTGTGACACTACAACATTTTTTATTTCTGAAGTAATGAGACATCAGTAAGCATCAGCAAGAGTTGTTGAGCAGATTTTCATTATAACGAAAACTGAGTTCAACGAAAATCGTCTCGTCACATAGAGACAGCTTCTGCTACATTTGGTACACAATCAGACATTGTTGAAGGAGGCAATATCTCCACAACACAAAGTCACCAGTGCATTTCTACAGACACTTGACTCTCACTCTGTTGCTTTCGTGCTCTTACTGCTGCAAACAATCTTGCCAAATACATATATTGTATAACCATGAGCTGAGTGCTGCATGTGCAGGGCTTTACTATGGCAGAGTGATTCAGGCAGTATAGGAAAGACAAGGCTACCCCTTGAAGGACATCAAAATACCAGTAAACAACAGAGATTTCCTTCAAGCACATGGTTAGCCATATACCCAACAACATGATTAGAGTGTTCACCCATGCGATTGACTGACAGAAAGATACTCGATGATCTACACCTAATGTTGTGTGTGCATACTCACGTAGGAAATGTTTCTCCAATAAGGCAATTTCCAAGTGACCTTTGACTTCATTGAGTCGGTCTGACTCCGATCTCTGGAAGTCCTGGATGGCTGCAGCCATAGTTGGCGACCCCGAACCAGCCTATGCACGCGTGCACACACATTCATGCATACAGCACATACATGGGTGTACATATAAGGGTTCCATGCACACACACACACACACACACACACACACACACACACACACACACACACACACACACACACACACACACACACACACACACACACACACACACACACACACACACACACACAAACATTTCCATTCACAAAAAGACAAAAGAAAAACAGGTGTGGCTTTAGAATACCAAGCACGTGACACAAAATACATACAAAAAAAACACGAGCCGGGATATCCCATATGATCTAACATGGTGCCATGACTCACTAATATGTCCTCTCCCGGTTTAAGTCCAGCAGGAGCAAGAAAGGAGGAGGGAGGCGAAAAAGAGGAGATTCCCCTCTTCTGACTACAGCAGCACTGATGACTCAAACACCACTGACTAAGGGCTTCAACCCTGACACGCAACGCCTGTCTGTGGATGAGCGAAGTGAATAGCAATGATTGAAGGATGAGGACTGTGAGGGAGAAAGTGTGAGGGAAAAGGGTGAGTGGACAATGGGGTGAGAGGAAAGGAAAGAGCGAGAGGACGAGAGAGACGGCTGTGCTAGCGGATGATGAGCACTGCAGGTTGAGCATTGCTGCTCGACTACAGCGAGGGTTCTTTAAGAGACTCCTGATACACACACACACACACACACACACACACACACACACACACACACACACATACACACAGGGCTGCAGCAGCTTCTCCCCGATAGCAACCAGCACCGTTTGTGTGTGCCTGCATAGACAGACTGCATTGTCACTTACTGATGTGCTCTCTGCAAGAGACACAGAGAGAGAAGGGGAAGGGGAGGGAGAGGGAGAGAGAGAGAGAGAGAGAGAGAGAGAGAGAGAGACAGCAGAAAAATGAGCTTCCGGAGAGAGCCACAGTCGAACAAGACAGAAGGGTGGCGAGACAGAGAGATGGAGACAGCATCCCTAAATAAAGAAGCACTTCAAAGAAAACAAAGGAGAGCCTCTTCTGGAAGTGTGTCATGAAAAAGAAAGAAAAGAACATTGACTGAGAGAGAAAAAACAGAAACAGGAAGAGGGCATGGGAATTAAAAGGATAAAAAAAAAAAGGGGGAATAACAACAAAAAAAAGAGCACGAAAGAGGCAGAAAAGATGAGGAAGACATGGAGGAGATGCAAGAAGCAGTGAAAAGAGGTTATGATGCATTATGAATGCTCAGCTGCAATTCTCCGTGGTTTGGATTTTATCAGCTTTGCTTCTTTATTGTGTCAATCCAACGATAAACACATTAATGATGCCTTATGCAGTCATGTACTCTCAGTCAGAACCTCTTGGTTATCAAAAGTAGGTCAAACCCTGACGTCACCGTGGACGATTATCGGCTGATTAATTATAGTGTTCCCCCTCTCCCTCTTTCATGAGTGTGGCTGATGTGAGCTGAGGAATCTCACCGTGTCCTGCTGTAAAAAAAAAAAATTGTGCCGATTCCATGATTTACATGCTCTGAATATTTTATCGAAGCATGCTGCAGAGCAGAAATGACCATACAATGTATGCAAAATCCCCACCTAATGTCAAAGCATCATTATTATTGGAATATCAATAGCTCCTGAACTTTGCTTCACACCAACCCCTCACACTTCAATCATAACTATGATCATAACTATATCATAGCTATACTTAACTATGTTAAATTGTCCCTAAATGTCCATAGAGCTCCTCTGTCTATCTGGTTTACATCTCCTTTTGGTCACTTTTCTCCTCGTGCTATTCTGTCATGCTTCTAGAAGAACATGTCATGATTTGCAAGGTCGACTCGCTCCACAACAAACACAAAAATATCCCAGTCCACCCCAGAGAACAGCTCCTGGGAACTCGCATGCTTTTTACATACTACTCCGTCTCGGTTGTTGTGGGCATTTGAAGCCTGCAACTCTCTCACGAGGCTCAGCGAAAGCCTCACGGCAGGAGGAGAAAAAGACAGAGGGTGGGATCTGGGCTCATAAACACGTCACCAGACACTTTCTTAATGTTTGGCAGATTATTGATCAAGCAGGCTGCTGGTGGGATTTTTTTTTTTTTTGATCTACCGCGTCCAATAAACAAGACAATTAACGGAGGTTTCTGGCAGCTACAAAAACACTCTTGGACAATGGACACTGACAGACAACACAAGTATACCAGCACTTGTTGATGAACATTTGTGTAAATGTGTGCCAGTGAAGATGTCTAGAAAATGTTACGTAAAAAAAAGTCAGTGCAATTTGTGACTATAGTTTGTTCATCTTATGGCATCGCATAAAAGCAGATTTTCTGGGAAATCCACATACAAATGCAGACAAGGGGGATGAAAGCTGATGGTGTAAGAAGATAATGCAGTTAAACTCTCCTCGACCAATATTTGGTATATAATCCATACTGCCTATTCTACTTTCACTTTTGTTTTTCTGGAAGGGAAACCACACATCCTGTTTTCTACTCTACTGCTTGATTTCCTGTTAACCTGTCATTCTGGAAACTGTCTGAAATAAGATGGTAGCTAAAAAAGAAAAGAAAAGAAGAGAAGAAAAAAGAAAAGACGGTTTAAAAGTGAGTACAGTATCTCTTACCACAGAAAAAAAATCAAAACCACCGGAGTGAATTCCACAGCAGTAAAGCAAACCAACGAAAACAGCATCAGCTTCAACGGTGCAATCTAAAAGCTCTTCATTAAGTCGGCCGGAAAATTGAAACCTATGTGTTCTGCCTTCTGCAGTGGACACCAAGTCAAAACCTTTGAAAGATAACTTGTGGCTTTGTGAATCGTTTGGAACATTTCAAAGCAGAAAGATTACAACGTAGAAGTGTAATCCCAAGCGATTACAATGGGGAATTGTTTTGGGATTTTTCTGCCATTATAGAATTGATCTTTATCCCTCACAATGAAACTGAGAGAGATAAGAGACCTGATTTTAAATCCCAAGGGTATGATTACAGGCTCAAGTATTCATAACTAGTTACAGAGCAGATTTCTGCATCAAATGGGAGGTTGAAGAGCTGTTTGGCATTTTAATATTTCAAATACAGGACACTGCACCGTTCACAGACTACATTTATTAAAAATTAATCTGATGGTATTAAAATGTACACATATCCTGCTGGAAAAAATAGTATTTAGATATTTAAATATGGAGTAAATTAACATTTTACATAGGGGTACTCATTCTTTTTTTTTTTTAATGTGCATTAACAATTGATCCAATCAAGGTAAAGATACCAGCTAAGGGTTATGAAATTCCAAGCGGTGACATTTGAAGTCTTAAATTGTCAAAAACAGTCAACTGTCCATTAAACTTGAGCTTTTCTTCTTCTGCATGTGATGCTTGAAAACATGGCCACACCTGCAGCTACACAGCAGATTTAAATTTCAATCACCCTCCTGCACACATGAATAAGTAAAATATATCAATTATGGCACATAATTGAGGAAGTCGCTTGATCTAGTCGGAAAAGAAGAGGCCAGCGAGGTCTCAGGCACTCGTCGTGCAGTGACTGAACACCATCTGCCCAATGACATTAGGCCTATTTAATATGGATGACACAGGCTAGTTTGTCAAAAAGTATCAGGGCATGTACTCTGAAGCCTGAGGGCACACTCTGTTCTCTTCTGAACAGATGAGGTAATGAAGGTGAGGTCTAGACCCAGGTCATGTGATCTGGTCCTAGAGGGTGAAGAGGCCGACATCATCGCAGTCAGGGTGGGCTCCGGTGTGCCAGCGGACATCTACAAAGGGAAGTACGCAGGGAAGATGAGATTTCCACTAAGTAGTGACAGTTTCTACATAAAGAACGCGATGGCATCGTTTGTGGGAGAAAAGTGCCTGCCTCCTCTGTGTGTGTGTGTGTGTGTGTGTGTGTGTGTGTGTGTGTGTGTGTGTGTGTGTGTGTGTGTGTGTGTGTGTGTGTGTGTGTGTGTGTGTGTGTGTGTGTGTCCCAGTAGGGATAAGAGCTAGCTTGGTCTATTTTGGGGCTCCGGAGTGTGACTCATCAGTACTGTGATGTGGGCGATGCCTTCCCAGTGGGCTGGTACCCACACAGGCAAACACCACTGCTCACAAACAAACAAACACACACACACACACACACACACACACACACACACACACACACACACACGCGCGCGCGCACACGCAAAAGCCCACACGAAAACATAAGCTCATATACTGACAAATTGTTGCACGTGCATACAGAGTATGTTTAAGGGGCTGTCAGCGAGACCACTCATTTGCTCAAGATTGCTCATCTGCTAGCAGGCGTTAAGCGGTTTCAGTGGGATCCAATACTCAAAAAGACGCCCATGTAACAGTTAAATCAGCTGCCTGTTTGAAGGGAAACAGAGAAAAAAAGGAAAGGAGGACAGAGATTCTCTGGGTCTTCATTCAGGAAGCGACACAATCCAGTGCCCAATCCTGTGTACGTAATCCGGGTATCTTTCAATCAGTGCATGTGCATGATGACGATGACAATACTGGTGTGTTTAGTCACAAGAGGGAAAACGTCAGACATCATAAAACACGAACGGTGTCGAGGGCGGAGGAAGAAATATCAGAAAACATGATCTGCCACAGATTTGAGTTTGTCCTTCGTCACAATTTCCTCATCATTTTGTCCATGTCTCCTGCTCTGGACATCTCGGGAGTCCAATCTTCTGAGGCTAAATTCCTGTCCACTTGCCACTGTCATCACTTTCTCCACTTTAATCTTTTCTCTCCTCCCATTTTTTCATTCCCTTCCTGCTATCTAATATCAGTCCATCTCACCACTGCTTTCACTCTTTCCGCTCTTGTGTGCTGCTGATTGCCATCTTTACCTCATGTCCACAGTTGGAAAATCTTTACCTTTGTCACCACCTCCGTGTTATTTTTATCATGACGAGCCCCCCCCCCCCGCATCATTCTGCCTTCATCTTGATCATGCTGAGGTCAGTGCATCTTTTTTTTTTTTTTTTAAGAGGAATAATTCACGAGTACATTAAGAAAAAAAGAAAGCTGCCATATGTGTTCGCCCAAGCCAGTCAAGGTTAACATGGGACAAAATAAGATAACTATTCATTTAGTCAGTAGTGACGAGAAGCACAAGGAGAAAGATAAGAAAAAGGGCCGAGCATATACATATATGCTTAGTGAGCACTCACAGGGTCTCGCAAGATGTCCTCTGTGTCTCGCAGAGCTGATCTGGGCTTCAGCTGCATGTCGTCGCTACATTCGTTGTCAGAGGCGGGTGGCGACTCAGCCAGATCCGGGAAGTCGTCTCTCGTCCTGGGGCCTCGGAAGCGGATCTTGTCCAGGCGCTTTAGCATGGTCAACACCGCGCACCTGGGCTTTACCTTAACATGGCGGACGGCAACCCTGTGGTAGACGAAACAATAGACAGGAGCTGACGAAGAGGCATCACCCTTATATTTTGTTTATGGTGGCTGTACTTGTAAAGAATAAGATGAATAATTGCAAAAACATACATGAATACTTGTTTTGTACGCCCTGCCGTGTTATCACACGTGGAAACTGATCTGTATTCCTTATGTTTATTCATTCATTGTGAAAGAGATGTACAGTATATTGGGGGTTACTTTGTGTGTCTGACTTCTTGAAATCCAAGAGCAGAAATCCAAATAATTGACAAAAAAAAAATAATTGATCCGTTGATATGTCTGTAAATTTGATATTGGATAAATCATTTTAGTACATTTACAAGCAAAAATGACAAATATTTCATGGTACCAGTTTATTAAATGGGAGTTTTTTTCTGCATTCCGTGTCTCAACATTATATTAAATTGACAATCTTTGGGTTTTGTAGCATTGGGCTGTAGGTAAATGTAATAGCCTTTCTTCAAAAGTTTTAGCCGTATACATAGAGAAATAATCTCTGATTGAGAAAAGAATTGGCAGATTTATTGGTCATGGAAATAATTCATAGCTGCAGTCCAAAACACGTCATCATGTAGAAACTCATGTTTACTGGCAACGTTTATAAAACTAAGAAAAGTTTTTAAGTATAAATCATTAAACCATTTTTTTTTTTAGCTGTTAAAAAAAAAAAAAAAGTGATGGCTCCAACTGTTAAATGTGTGATTTTGGAAGACATCTTCAGGCTTGCACTATGAGCGCTGCAGACATCCTCTTCACTTTAACCTAAAGTCCCCGAGGATGACATATCATGTAACATATGCCAATTCTACCCTTTGATGCTCTTGGTTTTCTAACCTGGTCAGTGTTTTTGCTCTCCGCTTTGGCCTCCACACAGAGATGCGACAACCACATCCTTTCACCTTCCGTTGACCTTATTAATTGAATTTCCATAGCTGGAGCGGCGGCAGTGGTAGAGAGAGAGAGAGGCTGTTTCGGCGTAAAGGCGGCTGTAGCTCAGATGGTAGAGCGGGTCGCCCACTAATCAGAAGGTCAACGGTTCAATCCCCGGATCCACATGTCTAAGTGTCCTCAGGGAAGACGCTGAACTTCAGGTTGCCTCCATTGCTAAGACACAACAAAGAGGCGTGATCATGGAAATGGATGCGGTTAACTGAAGTAAGAAGCAGTGAGAGGCTTTTGGGCATGAACTAATATTTTTGCAGCAAATATTGCATTTCCACACAATACACCCACATGGTAAATTACAGACCTCACTGGTGAGTTTCTATTTCCTCCCTGAGGGGTGAGTGGAAGCATGGTGAGTGGCAGGTTAATACACGCTTCCCTTCACTTGTCAAAACACCTGTCACAATCCAATCTGTTCCCACAATAACCAGCTGAGTCCGCCTACAAGCATGTACGAGTCAACAGCCCAGTCAGCCACAAGTGAGCTCAAACTACCTGTGGTCACCTACTATAAAATCTAGCCATAGCAACGATGGCCGATGAAAACATTTGATGCAACACCGGAAAACAACCCTGGAAATGGACATTTTGAATCGTAGCGCCATTGAAAAATCCCAGAAGCGTAAAAAATAAATAAATAAATAATCCTCTGTTCAGTCTGCAAATGAGGATCAATATTCACAAAACATCCGCTTTATTTGTACAAAGCAAACCCCTATTTAAGAGTACATTACTTTTGCCATGCTAGTCTTTGCCTCCTTTCACTGCAGTGCTCTTTAGCCCACCTCCATTCAATTTATTTTCTTTTTTAGGCATTTCCAAAGGCAGGTTTCATCCACAACATCTTAAACAGCAGGATGAAATGATGAAAAGAGAGGACAGGGTGGGGAGGGGGGTAGCTCAAGGTCTGATCACTGTGAATGTTACTGTGGGGACACGGAAGCGCACACACACACACACACACACACACACACACACACACACACACACACACACACACACACACACACACACACACACACACACACACACACACACACACACACACACACACACACACACACACACACACACAACAGCCCTCGTGAGTCATCTGCTTGGCTCTGCACAAAGAGAACTCCATCCACCTCTGCCTGATTGTAAGTCCTTGCTAACACCAGCAAGAGAAGCTGATGCAGTTATACAATATAACAACAGAGCGGCAAGCTATGAACGCACACGCACACACACACACACACACAGAGAGAGAGAGAGAAAACAAAACAAAACGACAATGTCCCAGCACACACGAGACAAAAGTGTTTGTTTATTACTGCATGCATTAGCCAAGGGTGAGTAGCTTTACAAACTCCCCTGTACGAGCCTAACACTGCATGCGAGTGTCTGTGTCTCTCCGAGTAATCTTCTGCTAATGACCTGTAGTAGCTGGAGGTTACTGTTGGTCACACAGGTCACACTCACTAAGCCAGCCAATCACAGTCATGCATTGACACCAGGCTGTGGAAGGTAGCCTAATGTCTCCTGGCCAACATAAATGGTTTTAAAATGCTGTTTCTGCCATTTATTAGTGGATGATTGACAGAAATAGCTCTTAACTATTTCAATGAGCAATGTATCTTATAAGTAAAATAGCCAAACATACAGTATTATGCTTCTTAAACATAAGGATTTCCTTTTTTCTATATTTCATGTAGCTCATCGGACAGCTTGTCGCTGCTGCCTATCAACCATGCGTGAAAGATCAAGCAGGCAGAGGTAGGACCTTCACAACTGTGAAGTTTTAGCTGACGAGTCACACAAACAACCACTTACTGAATCCAATAAAGCTCAAGTACTCACACGAGAAGAACACTTTCTGCGAAGGTGTATTTCCTGGGACATTAGGCAGTCAGGTTTGGTATTAACTGCTTTTTAGGTGGAAATGCAGCAGCGAAGTGTTTCCGCTTTGGTGACTGATGCAGAGTTTCGTTTCCTGTTACTGGTGCTCTCACATGCATGTGCAGCATAAACCCATACAGACATCCTGTCATCATCATCATCATCATCATCATCATCATCATCATCATCACCCGCCATGGTGCTTAGTTCGTGTAGAAACAAGGCTGGGTGCTCCCCAGTGAAACTAATCCTAACTTCTACAAGTTTCAAAAGACACTCGGAGACAAGAGTGAGGGAATAAACTTGACCTCGAAATATCTGGCATTGGCCAGAAAGTTCCAACGGAAAGCTGCAACTTTTGTTTAGTTCACTTTCATGCATTTATCAGGCAGAGAGAGGTGACAGATGGTCAGAGCAAAAAAAACAACAACATCGAGCTACTGCCATGCTGAATAATACAAAGTATGCTGCCAGGTATCATAAGAGGACAGAAATATTCAAATGTTCTAATTGGCCTATAAGCAACTATTGCGCCATCTTTCCAACCAAACACGATCTCGAGCTTGATGCACATTGTTGTTGCGAATGTTTTCACGAAGACTATCTATTTATTTGATGTCAGCCTTGGGGATGGAGCAGGAAGAAGGGAGAGTGCAGATACTTTGAACTTTAATTAGACCTATTAGACTTAATTATTTAGACTCCGCTCTGTTTGTAGTTGGATGCTAAACAAGAGTGTGTAGCATGGAGAAAAATGTACAAGTAGAGCTCCAGTCAACAAAATCTGACAAGAACAGCGATAGGACCAAGAAGAATACACTAGCTTTTATCTATCCTGCTAATGCAACCCTCTGGGCAATGTGTAGCTGGCTGAACAAATCAAATAAGAGTCAGTTATGGCATGAATTTTTTTTTAAAGCCAACGTCAGATCCGGTCTTTTTTTTTTTTTTTTTTTTTTTCAACCAAGTGCAGTTTTTGAATGTTTTCACGTCAGTCTGTGATTGTGACATGATAAGTCATGTGCATCCTGTGACTGGCCTTGAAGTGGTTATAAAACCACTGATTTGCAAATATAGGCCAACAAAAACTAGGGATGCACATCATCGGTGTCAGCTGATGAAGCCTTTAAAATGAAATACTGGCATCTAAATGAACATTTCTGCCGATACGACGGGCTGATAAAAACGACGCTTTTAAATCATTCCAAAACGCTCAATGCTTCACTAAAGGCTCGACCCCACGTCCTCAGCACGAGGGTGCTCGTCTGTCTAATGTGTTATGACACACTCGTGAAGAACAAACCCAGTATGTGCTTATATTAGTATCATCTATCACCAATAAAAAAAATAATAATAATAATAATAAAAAAAAAAAAGCTATTCATTAATACGGATACTACCAAAACATTCGTTCTTTGAAAAGGATACCATGAAGTCGGTGAGAGTAGTCGGACCAGAATAGCTACGGGGAGAGTTCCTCACAAACTGTCACAGCAGACAGCGTCATGACAATTACACGCTTACTCTTGTTATCCTCCAACTCTGTCCTTGCTCTCATATTCCATCCCTGCGGCGGCGGTCCCGCTCGGCTGCCATCATTTCAACGCGCAGTTACATAAACGAGGCTAAGCAATCAATACTTCCTTAACAATTTGTCAATTCGTCCTCTCGCTCCTACAGTTGGCTGCACAATGGGGACTCGCATCGAAAGGCAAATCCGACCTGAACTCTGTGTCGAGTGAGCAAGGCGTGAGGGGGAGGGGAGGGGATGTCAACTGGCAGCGGGAAACTTTTTGTACCCGCTGATATAAATTGATTTCGAGTTAACAGCCCTGTTTACAAGAGTTTAGGGCATCAGCCTCGAATCTGAGATGTCGAGAGGTTCCTGCTGCAAGTGAACAGGCCTCACCAGCACTTTTCAAGTCATTCAAGTACCCCTGTGATAAAGCACGAATCAAGCTACAGGCTAATGGTTAATTATCAGTAGTGGAACGTAACTAAGTACAGTACTCAAGTACTGTGCTTCACTCGAGTATTTCCATTTGATGGCAGTTCATACTTCCAATCAATTACATTTTAGAGGCGAATACGATATTATCATTTGACAGCTTTGGTTACCGGCGAGGTGAAGTTTTGACACAATGGATGATATAACCAGCTTTTAAAATACAATATATTGTGAAAGATTAAAACCAGCGGTTTCCAAACTTTTTGGCCTCCGACATCTTACAAAACAGTCTGCAGCTGGAGGTCACATTTCAAATGTCTAGAAATTGTTAAACAGCTCCACCAAACAGTGACTTTTACCTCCAGCAATAAATGTTGAAATGATGCAAAATCTAAGCAAAATCAAGAAGAGAAAAGGGCAGAAACTGAAAACAGATTTGTGCAGCAGACCTTTTTTTTCCCTTTTTAGTCAGAAAGACCAAACCAGAACTTTTCACTTTCGCTGCCAATACTTATCTCTCCAAGTAGGATTTTTCAAGCAGGACTTTTACTTGTAATTGAGGTTGTTTTTTGTTTTTTTATCATATTGCTGTATAGTTACTTTTACACAAGTAAAGGATCTCAATACTTCTTCCACCAGGCATCAGTGCCTGTGATAGTTCATGTCGAGTTTATGTCAACAATACAGAAGCATAACATGCATTTTCAAATCTGAAAACAAATCTGAACACAAAAGGAGCCATCGTTATTGAGTGACAGGCTAAACTGAAGGTGGTTGTGGATTAAATACACACAGAAATGATCCTTTAAAAAGAGCAGCGATGGACGTTATTGGGTTTTTGAACTGGTACCGACGAGCGTTTAGACTCGGGACGGTTTGATGTTAGCCAGCTCGGTCAAACCAGGCGACATTGTTGACCACAGATTTGTCCGTTTTTACTTTATCTGTTGAGGCGAAGACGAAATTTAAACGCCAAGACTTTTAAGTCAGGCCTCGACTTAACTGTTTCAGAAAAGAAAAGAAAAAGAAAAAAAAACAAAACGATCCGACATTTTTATTTTATCTGCAACATTAGAAATCACACAAATAATCCGCATTTTGAATGACCCCGAAGAGACGGCGGGACGGATGGATGACATAAAACAACACCCCTTTTTTTTTTTTTTTTTTTTTCTAACAATAGACATTTGAATGGTGTTTTTAAAGGGAGGTAAAAAAATTTAAAAAAAATGTAAAAAAAATTTAAAAAAAAGAATGGTTCTTACCCAGCACGTAAATCGTAGCAAAGTTTCATGAACACTGAGATTGCCTTTAGTCTGCTTTATCCGTCGGTACACCTGCTGCTGCTCGGGACGGCCGAATTAGCGCAAGTCTCGCGGCGAAACCTTCTCCATTTATCCGTCCGTCCCAACAATATCCGCTTGTTTCTGAACCGCCGACTGGACGCCGTCTCGTGCTGAGGGTTTAGCGGTTAGGCAGGCAGGCAGGCAGGCGGGCGGGCAGGCAGACACCGACCACCCCCTCCACCCCCCCTCGACCCAAAAAAAAAAAAAAAAAAAAAAAATACCAGTTGCGTCCCCTCCTCCCTGGAGAGAACTGCCTTGACTTGACCAGCGCCGTCAGATAAGGAGGTTGGATGAGTCGCCTTGCCCTCTCGCTCGTCTCTTGTTGATTTCGCAGAAACGGGCAGGGGGGCGCGAGCAAGGGCCGAGGAAATGTCGTCAGTGTGCGGCGCAGCTTTCTTAAAGGGGCCGCCGGTGGGTGAGTCGTGCTATAGATAGGGGACGCGAGAAACCAACACGGCCACCTTCTCCTTACCACCGCCCCGTGGCTGCCGCTGACCGTGTAGCGATCAATTATGAAACAGGTGGGTAAACAATGACCTCATTACAATGGAATTGAACATTACAGTAAATCACCGTGAGGATGTGCCATGATATTTACTGCAGCCAACTATTCCTACGGAGTGTTGTGGTCACAGTTTTTTTTTTTTTTTTTTTTTTTAATTCAAGCATATTTTTTTTTTTTAAATTTAAAAAAAATGCTTGAATGTGAAAAATCCCTTTTAATCTTTTTTTTAATTATTTTTTTATTTTTTTTAACTTCATGTTAAATTCAAATGCACTTCTTTTACATATATTCTCCTTAATATTCACAGAAATAACTAACTAAAATCTGTCTTTTCTTCACCAAATTGCAAAGTTCCTTTAAGGAAACTCACTCGGAAATCCAAAGGATATTACGGACCCTGCTTTCCAAGGCCAAAATGCTGGCACTCTGCCAGAAATAAAATTCTGATGAAGAAAGCTAGCTGCTGAAATTTAGTGGGCCAAGAGGAGGTGAAAACCAAGACAGAATTGTGTACTAAATGGCTTTTAATTTGAAACGAGGCCTTTTAATTTGGTAACTCAGTCATGTGACATTCAGCTGACCAATGATGTGACTTCCTCCCTGAATCACTGCATCAGTGACAGACATCCCTGATTTTAGGGCTGGCCACTGTTCCAGTTTGGCCACATATTATGGACACAAAAACACTAAAAGTTTGAATGTTTTTAACTGTTGAATATTAACAGCCTGCAGATTGACACACACACACACACACACACACACACACACACACACACACACACACACACACACACACACACACACACACACACACACACACACACCAAAATGTCCTGTGTAAAATGCTTACTAAATTACCTTAGTTTCATCAATGTCTGACCTGCCTTCAACCTATAACCCTGGCCGAACTCAAAAAGAAAAAAACTTATGAAAATGAAAATATATATATATACAAAATGTATTTGTCAGATATAAATGTACTCTCCTCTATCATCTCTCCTTGGTAGCTTCAGGATGTGTTCAAGTAAATAAATAAAGTACTGCTCAAAGATCTGAAAAATAAAATTTAGACCCACAAAACAACAAACACTAACCTGTGCATGTTTGTTATGTCAGAGCGTCAGATGCTCCTCGTCTTCTGCAAGCAACAGCATCCAGGTTGGGCGTCTTCGTCGAAGTTATCCCACTGTTCCGACAGGGTTTTTTGTAAGTAACAAAGTGCTCTTGAGCTGACAGATTGCTCTGACAATCCTCTTGTCGCTGTTTGCGTTCAAATGAGCAAAGAAGAAGAAGAGGAGTTAGAAGGAGCGAAGAGTGAAATGGGTTGAAAGTGAGAGAGAAACGGGAGTCAACTGACTCCTGACCCCTGAGATGGGACCATAGATTACAGGGAAGTAATCACAAGTACTTTCTACGTCTGCTGTCGGACTAACAATGAGGCCACTTGGGATCACTATAGTGCTGTCTTCACCGACCTCACTGCTGTGCTGCCACCTTCTAACACCACAAACATGCTGTCTATCCAAAGCGTGCATAAGAACTCAGCACATGAGCATGAAGGTGGATCACACTTTTTTTTTTAGCATTTTCTCCACACAAATCAAGACTGTTTTTCTTTCTTTTAAAACTGAAACAGGCAGAAAAAAAATCCTAGCTGTGTCTTACCATCTTTCAGGTGCAGTGTCCGACGACGAAACGTGTGTGTGGCTTCAACTCAGAGAGAGTGCAAGTTTAGATTAACTTCACATTTGTATAGGCAAATTTGAGGCACTAAGAAAGCATGTTTTTCCTACCTGCTCCATGAGTACTTTGTGCAGACCTTCCTTTGAAGGGATATTTAGAGCCTTTCCAGAGGATTGCTTTTATTTCATCACTGCTATACAAGATACACAAAATTTAAAAAATACAAAGTCCTGTGCCATTTTTTTCCCCAGACAACATCATAACTGTCATCTGTAAAAAAAAAACATTCACAACTTTATTACTTGAGTCTGCTCTCTGTGGTTTCACTGGGGTTTCATTTGTTACATTTGTTGTAAAATGTTGTGACTGAAATTGGACACAGTCACTCGTAACACTGTCAACTGTCACTTCAGATGAGTAATCCAGAAAAAAAAAACACGTTGTAAATAGCAGGATTATATTGTTGATTGAAATCAATGCGACAGAAATATACATTATTGACTAGTGACAATAGGAGGATCGGTGGTTAGAAGCAAACCACAACTTACCCATGTGCTCTGGTACTTAAACAAATAGCACTACACGCATGGTGGAGACCAAAACAGAGGTAAAAGGAGTTTAAACACTGGATCAAAATTTTATCAGGGGGATAGACACATCATTCCAAATTAATATCTGCTGGATGTGTGAAAAATAGCAACTGCTTGCCAACAATCACAATATGCACTTTTATGATAATGGTAGTAACCTTCCATGTTGTCTTTTGAGCTTGTTTCTGCTACCCCCAAGTGGCACAAAATCAGTTACTACAGATTTCAGAGAGTGGCATGGGGATTTAGACTCTTTTAAGAGGTACACTTGAAAAATGAAAAGCTCTTCAATAAATTAGATGTGCAATAGAATTAATATATTGCGGTAACATGGTGTCAAAGACAACCGTTTTAGGCTGCAGTAAGTGGTAATGCTGTGGTAAACTACATTCAGTTAAATGGTGTTTCTAATCTTTTGTCAATCCACAAACACCTCTCTACTTCAGTGATCACAACTGTCATATATAAATCTAAGTCAAAATTGTACATTAGCATGAACAGTCTTACACAAAGTATATGTTTCCATCAAACTACCTGTTCTTACTGGATAAGTTTACAATAAAATATTAAGACAGCACAATGCTACTGCCTTTTCCCCAGCGTGGTTAAGATTATGGGGGATATTTTTTCACAGGCAACCAGTTTAACATAGGCATATTTAATTCACTGTGGAATCAATCAATAGCTCCCTATTAATCCCTATTGCATAATAAATACCAATCATTCAACATGTCTGTTTGCTTGAACATAACTGAAATCTGTCTATTTCCATTGTCTATATTTATGCTTTAGTCCTCTTATCTCTCACTGGTTATTTAAGCTGCAGCTGCTGTATCATTAAAAATGACCTTCCAAAACTTGATCTGTAAATACTGTAAGCTTTAAGGGGAAACCACTCACAACTTTGTGTAGTCATCACATATTGTGCAGCAAACAAGGGGACTAATGCTTTTAGATGGAATTCCCCTTTACGCGCACACACACACACACACACACACACACACACACACACACACACACACACACACACACACACACACACACACACACACACACACACACACACACACACACACACACACACAATGGATTTGAGGCCTGTGATCCTCTTCAGATGTCTTCTAGTAAAAGTACTGCTGTTGAGATTTCCTAAATCCTCCCTCTGCCCTTATTTAGAAACCCTGTAATAAACCTCTTAATCCCAAATCAGCATTTTCTGGAGGATTGCACAACCACGCGTCTTATGCAACTGTCGGAGCATTCCGAGTCAATTATAGAACAGTTGGGAGAAAGGAGAGGACGGATGACGAGGCTGCTGATGCAAAGCACATTTAGATAAGACAGTTGATCAAATACTGACATGTTTTACTTTTGGACTTGTCTCAACAAATAAAAAGAAACAATTTCACAAGGAGGTCTTTTTCAATGTAAACGTAATAAGATATATGAAGTAAATTCCCAGCTGATTTGACAGAATTGTTTGCCTAATCCCTATTTTTTTGGTGAGCTTTGGTACTGTTTGTGTTACTATATTTCTGAGGACCTTCCACTCAATACACTCAACCCCTAATTTAAACTAAAACCAAAACTTCTTGCTGCCTAAAGTTCATTGTAATTGTCCTTAACCGCAAACTTGAAATGAAACTCTTACCATTACCCTTATTTATTCTTTAATAATAACTTTTTATCTATCTTATTTCTTATATCTTAAACGTATTTGTAAATTTTTTTCATATTGTGCGCACTTTTTGGTTTTCTTTGCTGCTGTGACGGACTGAATTTCCCCAGTGTGGGATTAATAAAATCTAATCTAATCTAATCTATTTTACAAGGCGGTTATTAAAAATGGAGAACATATCATTTAAGCCATTGTTTTCTTTTTAAATACATGTGTCTAAAATAAAGGATCATCCGAAATAACTTGGTGGTGGTAATTATTTTCTGCTGCAGGTGACACTTTGCAAGTCAAAATACCTGCAGGGTGTGTCTAAGCACATCACTGCTGAACCCAAACAGAGAGTGACAGTGAGCTAATCCAGGCTTCAGTCAATCTAATGAACAATAAATTTGTTTTTATTATTTTAAATAAGTGATTTATTAAACTTCCACCATGTATTACCATATGACCATTAAACAACTATGCTATTCTGCAGATTTTTCTACGTAAACTGAGTTTTTACACTAAAATTATTTCTAAATCACACAGCTAGAGGATGAATAAAGGTGGTGTTTTAAAGCCGCTTTTGGTTATTTTCCAATTTTCTGTTTGCTGTCTTTGCTTTTCTCAGTCGTTTTAAAGAATATTCTACACAACTGTCACAAAGCATAGCTCAGTTTTGGAGAGTCCAACTCTAAGCAGATAATGTTCACAATAATAATATTGTTCCTGTACTTTTAATTTGTAATAAACAAATTTAGTCATTACTAGTTAAGGTTTTGGAGAATTGCTTGAGTTTTGTGACCAGTTTTTTTGTGCATTTTAAGCAGAAATATGTACATTTTGTAGCAAGTACAACATAACAAAATATACAGTATTATTAAAAGTAGTACAAGTAGAAAACCCTCAGTAATGTCAATCAGACAGCACTGTCTGTCTTAAGTTAGCTCACATTGGCTGGCATTAGCCAACATAAGCTACTAGTTATAACCAGACCGAGTGAGGTTATAGTGGGTTAATTCCTAGTTGCTTTAAATTAAATAAGAGAAAGTATTATCGCTTGTGAATTTCACTTTTTCTTTGTTAAAATAGGAACGAGGTCTTTCTTCTTTAAAAAAAAAAAAAAAAAGTTATACAGTCTCACTTCAAGGGATTTCCCTCAGCCCTTGATCCTTTCAAAAATAGTCCTCACAAGTAGAGAAGTACAGAACCCACTCAACCTGTACATGTGACCTTACATGTGTCCACCAGTAGATGGCAGAGTTGTAGCAGTCATCCACTCTCCTCCTGCCTGGTTGGGTTCAGCACAGTGGCTCCTGCAGGATGCCAACAGTGGCTCTCATAGATCTGAATTATTTAGAGTGCCTACACTGTGATGGGACAGAGATAAAGAAGAGGTTAGATGGTCACTGATATAGTTCTGAGACTAGTTACCAGCGCCTACTCAGCTCCTCGGGTTTTAAATTGAAGGTTTTATTCCAAGGCCAAATATAGGCCACCTGACAAATGTTTTGACAGTTATCACTGATAAGAAAGTTCATGTAATTTAATAACGATGATACAGAAATACAGGCAAAGTGTACCAACCGTAGACGTTCTACATACAGGCCTGATGACTGAGAGAACTAATCCCACAACAAGTCATATTTTGACAGGCTACCTCTGTTTCTTCGCTTATCTCAGTGTCCTGAGGGTAGAGCGGGCTCCAGTTGCCATAACAACTAACTGCCCAATAGGCTTGTGAAACCTGATTCTGCCATCTAACCTTTCACTCTGCTTGCTCACAATAATTTACTTGGCAATACCCAGTGGCAGCACCTGAATGTGTCAGCGTCATGGATTTGGCACAGTTGTCTTTTCCAGGCCCCAACAATGCATCTGACCCTCCGAAGAATCCTGTTCTACCCGCGACCTGAGTCCACCATTAGGTTAACCGTTCTAAAATGTGGGAAGAAAAAAAAAAGAAGGGATTTCGCACCTTGTTTTTATAATTCACCGACTGTTCCTCTAAGTTTAAGCAAAAGGATCATTCATGGTCCTATCTCACCCACTTCTTTGATCCACCGCCTTCTACAGTAAGTCTGTCTCCCCTAATCTGGTACATATTATAGAAAAATTACCGCAGGCAAACATTAAAGTGAGGGGCTTTACAGAGCTGGCTTACCTTGGAATACCAGAGCAATAAAGTGCCAGGTCCTTAACTGGACTGAGCTGTGGAAATTTGTTTTTAATAATGTGGGTGTGTGTGTGTGTGGGAGGGGGGGGAGGGGGTTAGAGCAGGGCTTTGCAGTGATTTCAGTCTTTTATCTTTGATCAAGAACAACAAAGTGGCTTCAGAAGACAGTTTGCGGAAGATTTGTGTAGCACACTGCAGAAATAATTTACATGTAAGAAGTAACTTCTCATTAATGGCGAAAGTAAATTTAGGTTCAGTAATAATAATCTTTTGATGATGACAATTTAAGGGAACAGCGCTTCTTTGCTTTACAGCCAAAATGCAGATGAAAAGTTTCATACTACTCTCCATCTTCTGCATTGCCCTTTAAGACAGAGAAGTAGATACAGAAAAAGTCATGAGATACTACCTTGTAAAATAAACATGGTTATGTAAGGAGCCAAAAAATGAGGTGGTGCACAACTGCACTTCGTACTCATAGTCGGCCACTGTGCATAACGCAGATGGAGACATTAGCACTGCAACGACATTACCTTGTATGGACATCGTCTCTATAGCGTACACAGGCCTACAGTCTGCACCCCTGTTTGAAATGAGGGTGTTTGTTGGAATTATTCCATCCCTCTGTCCATCTGCCCTTTACAGTGTTATTCTTAATCTGCTGCAAACATAAAACTATATTCACATGTATAATTAACATCATTAAAGTTCCTAAAAGCTTAACTTTCAAATATTAAGTTTTACTTAAATGTTAAGATTAAATGACTAAAAATGTAATAACATTATTTTTGCTGATATTATTGTAAATAATTACCAAAATAATAATAAATAATATTATAATATGTATATATATATATAATCTAAATGTCATTGGTGAATTCTGATTGGTGCACAGGAGGTACACGGCATCATCTTATTCCAGCTGAGCCCTGCCCATTTCAAACCAGTAAAAAGAGCACGGACTTAAAAAACTAAAAAACAATAACCCTGAAATCCCTGATTTGAAACAACCATACCTATTTAACATTTTGCGTATTAATGTCTGATCCCATTTCTTGCGACGCTGATTAGAAAAGTAGGTTTCCATGGGTTTTAAACTACATTTTTGAATTGAAGTGGCTGCTTGTATATGAAATCTCCCTCTATTTGCACCATATATATAAGGAAGACCTTCCTAATGTTTGTACTTTTGTTGGATAATGTTGATTAAAGAGCAAATATTCCCCTCTACAGTGTAAAACTATAATTTAGTGGCTGTCAATTTCTGTTCATCCTTTTTTGGACCTCGAAAAGGTGAAGTTACCAAATTTTTCTTGAGCAGTGTTCAAGTTTCAACCAGCCTTATTTCTTTCCACCTGACAGACATGTGAAGGCACAGGACGGTTAAAAATTCATCATGTCATTTTTTTATTTTACAGTCGCAATCATCTCTTCTTTCCAGTGTCTTAAAACCATAAAAAATAAATATACATTATGTTACAAAACATTTCCAGTGTCTCGGATCATACAAAAAAAACAAAACAAGGACATTTATCAACAGCATTGATTACATGAGGGCAAAACACTGGGGGTGTACAGTATGTAACGTACAAAGGCATTTAGTGAGTGGTAAACGTGCTGTCCGTTGTCAGTTGCCATAAACTAGCTGCAAAAATATTAGAGTTGCTGTCATTTTGACTTTGAACTCGGATTCAGAAATTTAAAAAAAAAAGAGCAATCATTAAAAATCTAAATACATGAAAAAAACATGAGATCCATCAGTGATGCGTCATTCTTTGCCTTACTTTTATGCTAAAAAAAAAAACCCCGATTACAAAAATGTCTTTTTCTCCACCAATTTTGGAATAAAACTGAACTGACCCCAACCCTAATCTGCTCATTTACTGGATCTCACGACTTTGGTAACCAGGTGTGTTGCATCGGACAGACAGGCAGGACGGACACTGGAAAAGAAGGCCTCAGGTTCATAGTGCTCGAATTGTTTACAGCAGAAAGGAAAATTCTCTCTGTTCCACATAATTAATGTTCATTTAAGCTCTACTGTTCTACATGCACACACACACACACACACACACACACACACACATACACACACACACACACACACACACACATACCGTTTATTCTATGACTGTTGCTGTCGTGTGTGTGTGCGTGTGTGTGTGTGTGTGTGTGTGTGTGTGTGTGTGTGTGTGTGTGTGTGTGTGTGTGTGTGTGTGTAAGGCTTCGGTCCAGGATGAAGGCACACAGACTTTTGTTCTCTGTCTATTAAACCAGCACAGGAAGTGATTTTTCACAATTGCGTTCCCAGCGTAATGCAGGCACATTATTTTAAGTTTAAAAACTCGTCCTTGCTACAAGAAAATAGAGCATTTCTTCTTCAGCTTTAAAATTATCTACACATTAATTACACTCTAAATACACTGCACTGAGAAGCCGTGGAAGCCTTTCTTTGAGTTTAAAAAAAAAAAAAAAAAGAAGAAGAAAAAAGAAAGAGCACTCGGTGTGTGATAGCGCCGTCCAGTAAGTCTGAAGTGTTCAAAAGTCACTGAGAACAGTCTGTGTCTGATGCTTGTGGGACCTGTAGTCCTTGAAATCCTTTTGGACTACACGTGTGACTGTACCAGCTGGTTCATGCACAGTGATTAAACATCTGTTTTTCTCTTGTCAACATAATGATCCCGATTCAGGCTTCTCACAACCACCAGAGAGGAGCATCACTCCTGGGGGCATTCTTCATCTTCTGACTCTTCGGCCCCCATTTCCTTTCGAGGTTTTGGCACACATGGCTCCACTGCGTCATTTCTTGGTACAGTCCAACACAGCATTCCCTTTATTATTTCCTCATATCTTTCCATCGTCTCTGCTTATTGTCTTGTCTCCGGCAGTCCTAAAGTCTGCAATTAATACTGCTCTCCAGGGAGAGGAAACATGAGAGGAGGGATGGACGGACAAATCCGGCAGAGAGACTTCTTCTTCCTCCCCTTCGCCCGATCTTCAGTGCCCCTCCATCTTCAACTTTCTTTCATTGGATTCCTCTACTCTCGGCTCTCCTTCTTCTACTCAGGTTTTTGGGTTCCTCCTCTCACAAGGGCAGGCTGGTCTGGGTTTTCCTAACAGGTCAGATCGAAGTCTCATTACTGCCACTGTTAACGGAGGAAAAGGGCAGGAGGGAAAGAAGAGGGAGGGCGAGGTGGGGAGGTGCAGGGAGGAAGAGTGCAAGGAGAAGGAGAGGGAGATGAGAACATGCAGGGTGAAAATGAATGCAGGGATGCGGGGATTCATCATGCAGCATTTTAAGCAGAATGGTCACATTATATCATGCTATAGTTAAAGGAATTGTTTGGCATTTTTGGGATATATGATTTAATGTTTTTTTCTCGCCAAGAGTAAGATGATAGGATTGTTACCACTTTCATATGATGCTACCAGAAGCTGCTGGTTTGCTGGGAACAGAGGGAAATAGAGCTAGCCGGGCTCTTGCCAACAAAATCCACCTAGTAGCACTTCTGAAGCTCACACATGAACACAATATACTTTTACTTCAGTATATTGTGTCTCATTTGTTTCATAAAATGTGTTCGTTTTGTTTAATTTGTACAAAAATGTAAAAGTCTTTCCCCCTGTTTCCAGCTAAACTAAGCAAACCAGCTGCTGAAGGCCAAGAGCATATTTCCCAAAATGTCAAACTATTCCTTTAACTATGGATCCTATTATGATACATGCAGTGTTTCAAGGTCAAGCATTACTTGTCATTTAGCCATAACTTTTATGCTTGCTAATAAGGGTTTTCAGACTTTTAAAATCGCAATCAAATTGATGCTGAATCACCTTTTAAAGTGATTTCAATTAAGACAAGTGAATGACAAGTACCCACTTCCGAGCAATCATTCATTCATCTAATGAATGAGTCACTGGCCGAAGGATTCAGACTGTTGTTTTATGAGCGCTGACAATGATCATATATTGTAACCATCATCGCTGTTACATGCCGAGACTCTTTGCTTACTCTGAGTCAGACTCGTTGCCTCCGTTGACCGTCCCTGACTTCAAGTGCATGGCCACCCCTCCGTTGGTCTCCCGGTAGATGCCCGCCGGCGGCGGGCCAACGGGGAGCTGAGGTCGCGGGGCGACGGGCGGCTTGATGGGCGAGCTACCCTCGTGGTTCCCGAGGCGACCGCCGTCGTTGGAGGCCTGCGAAGGCGTCCGGGACGAGGGGGTCATGATGTTGACGGAGGAGGGGGGTGGGGATGAGGGGGTGTTGTTGTTGTTCGGTGGAGGGGAGGTGATGGTGGGGGGATTGTAGTCGCTAAGCTTTTCTCTCAGGCGGTTCTTCATGTTCTTGTCAGTCAGTGGAGGAGGGTAGCTGATCTTGTTCTTTAAGATACCTGAATCAGACGGACGATTCATATTAGCACACTTCGCATAAGATCAATTCATTCATTGAGATCAGGTCAGAAAATGTCTCCTCCCTCACCTTTTCTCTGCTCTGGTTGGTGGTTGCTGTTGCTGTTGGGCTGACTGGGAGGTGCGGCGTCTTTAGCGTTACCAGGCGTCTGTCTGTCCCTCTCTTGGGGAGCCTCCCTCTCTCTTTCACCGGTGTGGTTGAGTTTATTCTCCGGGTGCAGCTCCACGTTCACCTTGGTCTCCACCCTCAGCCTCTCTGCCCCGCCCGGATCCTCACTGTCACTGGCTGTGGTGGCCTCTGCCGGCCAGTAAGGCTTCACGTGATTGGGCACTGAATCAGCTGGTAGGAGGAGACATATCGAAATCAGCAATGTTAAAACAAAACATTCATTTCTTTCTTTCTGATATGATGACAAATTTCTTATTTTACAAGAGTGAACAGCTAACATTTTGCAGATGTATTATTGGGACCTAAACTTCTAATCCTGGTAAAGATTTATATTTTACAGCCTCTATTTAGGCTCAACGGGACCAAACATGAACCTTTCGGGGTGCTGTGAAGGGGTCTCTCATTGTTCCACTTTGGCTTGACATCAATGTCATCATCCTCGCTGTCGGAGGAGTGGGAGGAGGCGTACGAGGAGCTGTGTTCATCCACTGACAGCTCACTGTCTGAGTCAGAGTCTGATGGGAACAAGAAGGAAAAGGGGGAGATATCTCTATTAATAAAATGCACAGAAATATGCATATTCATGTCCATGCCAATGAATAAACGGTTTTATTTATTTGAATATTTAAACTTCACCATCTCCTTTGGTGCCGTTCCTGTGGAACAGAGGTCCATCCAGATCGGTGTGTCCTTTAGCTGTTCCTGAAGACACGCTGGGCTTCTGACCAGACTCCTCCCTAAGAAGACAAGAACAGACAGAGAAGGGAGAAAGGCAGAGAAGGACGGGGAGGCAAATGGGAGTGGAAAGTAGAGGTGGAGATTTGGAGGAGACGGAGGGGGAGCACAGCATCGCTGGAAGTTAATTCAAGCCCCAACTCGTGGTTTTAGACAACTAATGTTCAAGACATCATTACAAAACATCTGCTTCTGTTGTTTAGACGTGCTTCAGTCAGGTTAAAGTTGATAAATTGCCTGCTTCAGCATCAACAGAAAAAACATCTAGCACCGATGGATCGATGGAGGGTAATCCAGTGGCAGCTTTTACCATTTATATTCAGCTTCCTTCATCGGATGGATCATAAATTACAAAATGATAATTGGATGAAGCGGCTCAGTCTGTTTTTCTCCTCCCTTGTCCTCTCTACCTGTTGATTCCAGGTTGGATTGAGAATTTGGCTGGAGGGCAAAAATGCTACTGGAGACTCTGACCTGTCTGATCTAAGAGAAGCTTCTGGAAGCAGCTGAAGACGTGCCAACAGCTTCAGGGAAGAGGTATGCATTACATTCCCACCTCAACAGGTACTATCCCATCTCCCCTCTTTCCTGCTCTTTTATTTCCGCATCTCTAACCCATATATTCTTCTTTCCCCCTTTTCCTTTTTCGTTACTCTACCCTGATCTGTCTCTTGTACAAGCGGCACGCCACATCTTTCCCCCCTCCACAGCATTTTTGCTCTCATTGACCCTAGTGTAGTCTCAAATTACCCAGATGACAGCTTTACGAGTCGAGGCGTACAGTCAGACCTAACCTTGACTCTGTAAAACTCTTTTAAAACACCAGGTACATGTAATACCACTCCACTGCGATGAAAACATGTCTATGAAACACTGAAAACTCACAGCTGTATGACACATACAGGTGAGATTAGATGATAAAAAGCACAATGGGAAAGATATATCTCAAAATGTCAACTTTTTAACGGTTCATCATCTCCGCATTTGTCATGCTAGACCATATTAGAATCTAAATTATACCAATTTTCTATGCAGCTCTGCCCAGCTTTGCTGTATTGTACAACGATACACATTTTCTAACATGAGATCCAGTTTACAGAAGCTAGTAGTCAATGACTAAAATATATTGCTCGCAGTCAAGAGCCAGCATAATAAAGCTTATTAGGTACACCTACCGAAGTGATAAGGTAAAACTGCAATTCTTTTAGCTTAAAACTGAGAGTTTAATATCAGAGCCACATGATGGTTTGTTAGTGATTTTTTTTTTTTTTTTATGAACAATCTCAAATCAATTATCAAATACCGTATATTTAATGTTATGCAGTTATCAATACTGTAAAACACTAATAAATATAATATATTACAGCTGTAATATCAAATTTTTTTTACAATAAATTATAAAAACAAAATGTATGTAGTATGGCCGGTCTCAGGCGAACAGGATCGTTCTGTGTTGAACTGTTTCACAAAAAGTAACACCCTATCTACTGCTAATCGCCCATGCTCGATGCTAAAGAACCAGTGGACAGTGCTGTTAAACACAACTTTTTGTTTCGGTAGTAAACTGCACTTACTTCAGCATCTTACTCTAACATTTCCCTATTATACATCAACACCAACATTAGTTTCCGTTAAATTAATGCAGTGTATTAAAACCCTGCAGTAAATCCTACCGCCATGAAGGTTGCAATGTTCAGTTTTATTTGAAATTGTTTATTTCAACTAGTTCACATCACATTATCATTAGATAATTAAAATGTATCTATATTTTTTTTCACACAATCCACTTTCACCAATGCATTAGCCCTCATATCATGAAAATACTGCTCTACAAATAACATTTAAATCTCACATTAAGAATGTTAGCAGTGTAATAATGACGTACAAAATAGAACACAACGGTATGCTGAATGTTGTGAACGGACACCGTTGTTACTGTGTTATTTTGCCTTGGTGGGTTTCAATAGGAATTCTTGTTCCTGTAAGTGTGTGTTGCTGTTTTTTTTTGCAACCAGGCCACGCACCATGCACGGGCAAATCTGAGCACGGTCTTTCAAGCAAGCAGAATCCCGGTACAGCGCAGGTGCCGTTATGTGGCAGGATGCATGTGGGGAAGAAACGAGAGAAAACCCCTCCAAATGTAGAGAAATTCAGTGAGTGAGGTAGATAATAACGGGCCGGGCCGGGGGGGGGGGGCGGGGTGCAAAGGGGTTTGTATTATTGTCATGTGTGCGGATACATTTGGGGCTTGGTGTGTTTGTGTGTGTGTTAGTAAGTGTGAAACATCTGATGCATCAGCAGGCATGCAGAACAGGGGACAAAGAAAGAAATGTGAAAAAAAAAAAAAGTCCAGTCACGCATGCGCATACATACACACACTTGTCATGCAACAGTGCAGTGGAAGCAGCCATGCAGTCAGTGAGGGTGTTGTACCTGAGAGTGTAAGCCAGGTAGCTGCTGCGGCTCTTGGCTGACCTGATCGTACTCTCCAGGGAGACGGTGGACTCGCCGATGCCCGAGCGGTAGAGTGGCCCGTCCTCTGTGTACGTGTTGTTGCAGTTGAGAGAGCGCTGAGGGTGGAAGGTGGAAAATAGAAGACAGGATAGATGAAGGAGAAAACACAAGATATTAAAGATCTAATAAAAATGCAATGACAAATATTGCATGTATAATTAAGGACCACGAGGCCTGTATGAGTATTTTACAAAAAAACAAAACACGGAACAAGTAAGACAGCATGGTGTAATTTGACGATTTGATTTGAAATCAGGCAGAAATGTAAAACAAAAACTGTGAACATGTTCTGTCTGTTTACGTACTGTGAGCAAAGAGGCCCTTGTGGTGCTGGACTCGTCGGGCATGCTCTTCTTCCCCGTGAGGACGTTCTTGAGGTTTTTCCTCACCTCTTTGTTGAAGATCACATGGAAGAAGAAGATGAAGACTCCCTGTGGGGAAAGTAAAAGAATCATGCTTATTACAGAGTAAGTATGAGAAAGGTGAGTAAAGTGTACGTGTATTATCTGCGGACTGCGAGGTCACTGAGGTTAAATAACGCTGTTACCTGCAAGCAGCTGAAGACAGCGAACAGGTAGTGGAACGTCATCACATCGCTGTTGACCGCCATTAGACCGAGCAGCCAGGTGGCGCTGATGAGCAGTAGGAGAAGGAAGGCCATACGTAGTGCAGGACTGAGTTGGGAAAAACACAGATTTAAATTGTTATTATTATTTTTTTCAATGTATAATTCAAAAGTTGTATTGACCACCGGATGCTGTGCTGAGAAACTTACATCGCTCCTGATTTCTCCACAGCCTTCTGCCTGCGACCACAGGAAGCCTTCGCTGCCAGAATGAAGATCACTGTGTTCACCTTTAAAGAAAAGCAAGTAAGATGGAGAGCGCTCATTCATTTATTTTCATTGTATTTTGGCGCACATCATTTTATCGCTTTGTAATTGTATATTTCCCAAATTGCATGAAACCACTTTGAACCAAGCGTATGTGTCAAAGCATTCACGTGCAGAATTCAAAAACCAGAGTCACGTCGCTGCCTCGCAAATGCGCTTCAAATAATATCACATTTCAAATGAGTCAGGGATAATTGATGCAGTGCAGTTTGTGGCGTGTTTCAGCTGTCTGCACGATTTCCTTCAAAATTGCCACATTCATTTTCTGATATTATTATGGGTCAAGTCAGACAGCAGGAAAGGAGAGGCTACATTATTTTTGTGCACATACCAGGACAACAACAAAGATGGGTCCTGCGAAGCTCCAGATGAGTGTGTCATGAACAGAAAGCCAGCAGAAATCTGGGTTTCCGTAACCCTGAGGATCAAGACCAACTGCCAAACCTATACACACACACACAAACACATTCAAAATACATACATTGCATTAGATTTAAAAACAATTAAAAAGTCAAGAGTTTTTTCTGTTGTCTTTTACTTTTTGTGACTTCTTCTGTGGAGCCCATTCTGGATCTCTGGATCTTTATATTTCTCACATTATGCTATCCTCACGTCCAACAGTCATGTCAGTACATTGTAAAGCCTTTAATACAGCACAGTCACCTTACTGGACCGTCGAAGGGTTGTAGAAGCGACAGGCTAAGAAAAAATGGCGCTGATATATAGATGGTATCCGATGGTTGACGTTTTATGTTGTGGTTATATGAAGGACAATAAAAAGGGTTATAAAAAAAAAAAAAAAAAAATCCTGCATGTTAAGCAACACACACTCTTCTCCACTGCAACTGAGTTAAATATGTGAAATTCACGCCAGTGTTTTTTGTCTCACTGACAGATTGTGGACATCAGAGTAAAGAATATGTGTCTCTCCTTATGTCGCTTTCTTCCGTTGTCTCTTTAAATAATCTTCCCACGAGTCTCTCTTCAGGAGAGACGAGTCATGACACGAATCTCCCTGACAACCTGCCATCTCCCATCGCTCTCTCTCTGATCTCATGCGAACATGCTTTTGTGTGTGTGTGTGTGTGTGTGTGTGTGTGTGTGTGTGTGTGTGTGTGTGTGTGTGTGTGTGTGTGTGTGTGTGTGTGTGTGTGTGTCTCTCACCGGTGATGATAGCCGGTATACCCCAGCCTATGGCGTAGTAGAACCTCATGTGGCCGTGGTTGATGTTCCGCAGCTCTGTCAGCATGCGGTAGATATGCAGCCCCTCCACGAACATCCAGGCGAAGGTGCACATGTAGAAGTAATGGAGGAGGATGGCTATCACCGTACACATGAACTGCAGGGAGGCAGGAGGGAGGCAAAATGTGGAGAGACAAGAGAAGAATGAGGGGAAAAAGATAGAGAGACGACTTTGAGTACAGCCCAGTCTGGGTCTTTGTGTATTAGTCAACCCCGCTATCACTCACATGCCATCATGCTGTATTTTTGTTTTACTTTTCTACATTATCAGTAGATAAATTCAGCATCCAGTAAATCTTTCAATCCTTTCATGAGGTGTGTTCTAGCTAGAGTCTGAAATATATCTGCCAATATTGGCCTATCACAGATATATCAGTATATATTTGTTGATATGCACCAATATTACAACTTTTTTTTTGTTATTGAATATAATGGAAAAAAAGATCCTTGGGGTAAATTAGAAATTGTGTCTTTTGTTTGTTTGTGTGCGTGTGTTTATCGTTATCTATAATAAATAAATCACCGGTGAAGTGTACTTTTTTCACTGAATAAACTGTAAAATAACCTGCCAACATTACATATCTTTGTCACAAGAGTCAAAAGTGTTTGATAACCACATTTAAGAGGTCACTACAAAAATGTGTTTATATATTCTGTAAATACAGAATATGAGCCGATATCAATTTTGGATTTCTTTTACTCCCTAATATTGGCATCTAACCAAAAATAAAGTATTGGTTGGGCTGTAGTTCTATATTTTACAGCCTCGCAGAGTTGGTGTGCAGTGAATCTTTATTAGTCAGTGAATTAAATCACTACAATTTAATCACGTATTGCCTCAAAAGCATGACTACACCCCTTTAAATGGGATGATTTGCTGTTTTTTTTTTATCCTGCAAATTGAATCTCTTTGGGTGTTCGATTATTGTTTTGAAAATGTCACTTCAGGCTGCAGAAAATTCTCCACCATTCAATGGACTAATCAACTACATTTGCAGCCCTAACAGTAACACATCTCAAACTTTTTTCATGACAAACTTTCACAATTTATGTAATACAGTAATGATTCAACCTATCCCCACATTCCTTTATCTCCTTTCCTCCCACTTTCCACGTCTGTTGCTGTAATAAAGGAATGCTGTGTGTCAGGGAATGTCCCAGCAGTTGAGTGTGTTTTAGTGTGTTTCAGTAATACTGTGCACCGCTGTGGAGATCAGAGAAGGAGAAAGAAAGAGAGACTACTTTGACAGGGTTATAAATCATCCTGCTGATGGCCTGGGGCACACACTGACAGCATTCCACAGTTCTCTCTCTCTCTCTCTCTCTCTCACACACACACACACACACACACACACACACACACACACACACACACACACACACACACACACACACACACACACACACACACACACACACACACACACACACACACACACACACACACCTAAACTCTGGAGGACACGCACACCTGCCTGTTGCACTAATTAAAAAAAAACAAAAAAACAACAACTTTGCACTATTGTTTAGTTAGTTTTAATTTAATTTAATTATTCTATTTTATTTTATTTTATTCTATTTATTGTATATACTGTGCATTTTTATATTTAATATTTTTTACTGCTATTTTATTGCTTTCCTGTATCTATCAATGCTGCTGTAGCGAAATAATTTCCCCTTGGGGATTAAGAAAGAAAGAAAGAAAGAAAGAAAGAAAGAAAGATCTGTCTGTCTGTCTGTCTGTCTGTCTGTCTGTCTGTCTGTCTGTCTGTCTGTCTGTCTATCTATCTATCTATCTATCTATCTATCTATCTATCTATCTATCTATCTATCTATCTATCTATCTATCTATCTATCTATCTATCTATCTATCTATCTATCTATCTATCTATCTATCTATCTATCTAATTCAGAGAGATGCAAAACAACAAACAGATTTAACTCCCACTTTCTTTTATAAGGATTTTCTTGCAGACCTGGCTTCTACTCTTTAACAAAAGTTCATGCAGATGATAACTCCCACAATTTATGTGGGGCCTTTAAACTTATAAGCTCCTACCCCCCCCCCCTACAGTTAGTGATGAATTCCAAAACTCAAGCTGGTTCTTTCTGTTAAATCTAATTGTTAGAGATCATTTGATTGGTCAGAAACTGTTGAAATCAACTCCAGGTAAAGGTAACGAATTACATTTTTTTTTGCCTTTTTTCTTTCGTATTTGGAAAATGTTCAGGTATGAGAACTCACTTCATAGTCAGTTTATCCAAACGTGCAGGGGCAGTTGTTAATTCTAGACTAGATTTCTAGGACCCAAACTTGAAATATGTGGCTGATTTAAAATGTCTTTGCCATGTGAATGATGAGGTGTGAACTACTTATAAATAGACATATTGCTGAAGCAGCATGTAAAGCCTACTGATAGATGCCACTGTGACGGTCAGAGGCAAAATGTACATCTGGTTGACGGCTGGGGGTTGGCGGTTCCAGCCCACCACGGTGTTACGGGACTGACAGTTGGACCTGATGATGTCTTGATGTCTTTTTGTAAGATTGAAGACATCTGGTTTAGCCAGATTAGTCAGAGCTGATACATTTATTTGAAACTTTCTATACTTTCTAGACTTGAACCTAGACAGGTAGCTAAGGAGGGATAATGATGATATTTTGTTTTGTACTGATTAAATAAATGAGCTGGGGGATTTTGCTATATTTGGACTGAGCCAGGCTAGGGTTGCCACCAGCTTCTTGCTAAGGTTACATATTTACCCTACAAAAGTGAGAGTGGCATTGATCTTCTCATCATGGCAAGAAGGTGAAAAATATGTTCCATAAAATGTGAATTATTGCTTCAATTCTGTCCTTATGTCTTCCCCGTTTCTCAGATGTTGAAAACTTTCGTCCTCTAGAAAAAAAAACCAATAGGACGACTCGTCAATTAAGAGATTAATGATGTTTTCTGTACCGCAGACATGAGAGATTTATCAAAAAAAACAAAAAAAAAACTATGAAGTTGTTTTGGGAAATCTTTGCCAGGGCCCACCACCCTGAGGCCTGCTTCTGGAGACAAGTACCAGTCATAGCATGTCTCCACTACTGGCCCACGGAGGTGTGTGTGTGTGTGTGTGTGTGTGTGTGTGTGTGTGTGTGTGTGTGTGTGTGTGTGTGTGTGTGTGTGTGTGTGTGTGCGTGCGTGCGTGTGTGCGTGTGTGTGTGTGTGAGTCCAAAGGTCTGTCAGCAGACTTCAAAGAAATCCCACACCTTTTGATCCTTTACTGTATGTCTGTGTAAGTGTGTGTAAGTGTGTGTAAGTGTGTGTAAGTGTGTGTGTGTGTGTGTGTGTGTGTGTGTGTGTGTGTGTGTGTGTGTGTGTGTGTGTGTGTGTGTGTGTGTGTTTGTGTTTGTGTGTGTGTGTGTGTTTTCCTGACCATGTCTTTGACCAAACCAGCTCAAAATGAGATTATCAGAAGAACTGGCTCGTTGTATTTCTGACTTCAAACTCGACACTAACTCAGTTTATACCTTCCTTATTAATAAGGGAGATTTACAATGAGGTTACATCCAGCCAGGAACTTCACTTCACTAAAATTAACTTAAAACAATGTTATATTTGGAGAGCGCTGTGGCAACCAGGACATTCCTAACTATTACAGTCATTAGTCGATCATCAAAACACATAATCTGTCAAATAAAGACAGACTCTCAGGTAGGCCTCGGCGCATTAAGTCTTGTAAAGCCCCTGTCAACCCAGCGTTAGAAGGCTGCCTAAAGGCTGAACAAATATCCGAGGATGCCTGTCAGTTTCTGATACAGCAATACTGTAAACACCAGAGAGAGACGTGTTTATCCCGCATCAAGTTGCACCACACCACAAGCCACGGGGGCGTGTGACTTCGTCCTGTGTTTTTTAGCATATGCATGTGAAGTCTGTGCTGCTCGACATCTAAATCATTCTCATGAAATTCTCCAGTCGTCGTCGTGTGACAGGACCACAAGGTGGTTTATGTCTCACAAAAGAAATGTTGGAAACAACTGTCTAAGGCAACTAAAATATGTCGCAGTGTCTCCACTATTTATGGATATTTTTCACGTGTAGTTTGTGTGTGCTGAACATGTACTGACCAGGTAGTCCGTCTGATTGATGCCGAGCAGGAAGACAAGCTCAGAGAAGAAGAGCGCTGCTATCAGGTTCCTGTGGATGGCGTGGAGGTTGGAGCGGAGATGCCGCAGGAGGCACAACAGGATGAAGGTGATGAGGAGGAGGAAGAGGGAGACCGACACTGTGGTGTAGGTGACGATCTTCAGGGGGAGGACGTCGCCGTGCTGTGGAGAGCATTTCCAGGACATCCGAGTCAGAAACCACGCAGAAGGCAGAAAATAGAAAGTTCAGCAGGATGTTTTGAATAGAACTTTTAGACTGTACCTCTCTCTTTGAAATGTCCATCAGCACGGCGAAGCTGGTCATGTGGTTACACTGACAGCTGATGTGGCTGTTGTTCCTGTTCAGCACCTCGCAGCCTTTAGAGGACCAGCCGCCTGTGCCACCGATCCTAACCACCCCAACACACACGCACAGGTGTCAGTAATGTACACATTTAAAGCAAACAACAACAACAACAACAACACTTTTATCTGCAAATACGACTGAATACTCCTCTAACTCACGCGATGGAGTGGTCCCAGTACACACAGACAGGTTTGGTTCGCTCCTCCGTCTCCAGCAGGGTGTACTCCAAAGTGATGGGGGGGTCCAGGATGGGAGGAAGAGGTGGACCCTCGCTGTGGACGGTGGCGCTCACTATGGCTGTGTTGATTACCGGACGGTTGGGGAGTCTGAAAATACACACATAAATTTAACTTAATTTAACTTAAGAATTCATTTTAACCACTGTCCAGAGTCGCCCTTTGGTTTATATGACTCAAACTGTACATACTCATATTCAGAGTTGAAGTTTTCAACACCTGAATGCTTTTTCCATGACAAACCAAAATGTTGTCAAAATATGGTTAAATTATTTTAGTTCCTCGTGTTAATTTATTAATCTTATTTTAGAATAACATCTTTCATGACTTTTTCTCTTGTCACACACGGAAAGCACACAGGACACTCCCTGACTTCATGTTCAACCTCTGAGAAACTATTTAAAATGTTATGGGCCTGCAAAGTGATGGTTTCTTTCAAACAATGCTCACAAATATTACGACGTGCGTTAAAATCAAAGATGAAAACATTTCATATGAGGTAGGGTTCTTTAAAAGTTTACAGAATATAAATACTAGTAAGTAGAGTAGAGAGTTTTTAGAGTTCAGATAGAGTGTGCATTCCTATTTCTGACATCTATTGATCTTTGTGGTCATGAGCGCAACTGTTTGCCTGGCTTACATTTCATAATTTAATCGTAGTGAAGTGCGTGAGAAAGTTGGTCGACACTCCTTTGTGTCCAGAGTCTAACAAAAGCTCATACTTATTTATTCAGCTTCTGAAATTGAGTGTAATTAGTGTGAGAGCTTGTTGTTTTACAGACGTCAGTAACAGTGATACCTCAGACTCCTGCGGTCGGGGTCGTATCTTTCTGGAAGAAGCTTTCCCAGCGACTTGTACACGATTACCACAGCAACGGGCAGAGGGGCGGCTGGCTCCAGGTGGCGCCGTCTTCTATCAGACACCGTGTGTCCCTCCTCTAGGGAGGGAACGGTCGGCGCTGGGGGGGCAGGAGTGGGCTCAGCTGTGTTAAGACAGAAGATGCTTTTAAAGCAGCTTTAACGCAAAAAAACCAAACACAACCCACAGATGTGGTGCGATTCAACCGGAATTGTTACCTTTGTGGACCTGAGCTCGTAAATTAAAGTGCGGGAAGTGGACAGAAGACCCGAGCTCTTTGGGGTAGGCCTCCTGGATGTCCTGGAACCGAGGGAACGTCGCCTTCTCCGGGTCCGACACGTCCAAGTAGTCCACGGTTAGAACTGAGGTAAAGCCGCGCAGGAAAAAGAAGGAAGAGATGGGAGGGAAGAGAAATAAGATGCGATGTGTAATTATTTGTACAGATGATGCACAGTTTGACTCCACCACTCACTCATGTTGTCGGTGACGATGGTGAAGGGTTTCAGGTAGGTTTTCCTGACGTTCTGAGCCAGCGTGTTGGCGTAATCCTCAAAGTTGCGGAGCAGATGCGCGGTGCCGCCCTCCGTCCTCTGGATTTGCTCCCAGTGCTCTTTGGTGTCAGGATCCAGAATGGCGCTGCCTGCTCGGATTAAGTTCTGGAAAAATCCAACAAATTACAATGAAGGAAGTTATGGCCGATACATTGTAGGTGAAGTAGCAAGCTTGAGATATGTACGACAATGGATAAAGTTGTTCTGGTGAGAATCGACCAGTTGAGGGCAACGTGCCACCAGTGCTACAAAATGGGTTTTACAATATCTATTTTTAACAACTCAACAGTTTGTTTGCCCTGAAGCATTTTGGGCCGAGTGTCTTTTTTTTTAAATTTTCTACCTCATTGAACTCTGCGTCTTTCATGGCGGTGAGATCGAAACCGGCCTGCTGGCTCTCGTACTGCAGCACGTGATTCAGCAGCTGGGCGGCCATCTTCACGTCGTTGCCGTAGTAATGAGGCGTGTTGTTGGTGGCGCTTTGAAGCAAGCGCACAATATTCTTGGAGCGTTCGTTGTCCATCCTTGAACTGTTGCGCCGCAGATCCTCGTTCTGGGAGAACAGAGGGTTTGAGGGATGAAAGGAGAGAGAGCACGAGCAGGTCAAGGCGAGGAAAAGCTGAGTGGGTGTGATGAAACATAATAGAGATTGGTCAATCCTGGGATTAGTGAGACTTTGTTCAAGCCTTGAGTATTAGGTTCAGGTTCACACACAATACATGAAATACTTAAAATCTCATATAGACTGGTGATCAAATTTCACTTTGTTGAGGGCACATCAGCTCCCTGATTTTTTTTTTTTTTTCGTCTGCAAATGTCCACTAATAATTATGGCTTTTAAAAGAAATGCATTACTGCTAGAGGGAGAGATTTGTTTTTTGTTTTTTATCTGAAAGTGAAAGTGTTTCTCTTTTATTTTGTCAAGTACTCACTAGTTTCTTCAGGTGAGAGAAGGTGACGGTGGTGCAGTTGAAGAGCTCAGGCGACAACCAGCCCTTCTCATCGCTACAGTGGCGGATGGCAGTACCTGAAAAAATACAGAAACGGAAGAAATTAAAACTAAATCAATTCCAGTACTAGTACTTCCCAGACATAAAGTAAACACTACGTAAACACAATACAGTCATAAAATGGCAATATGGAAGGTCAAAACATGCACGCAGCTTCATATACTGGATGTTTTCTTGCCCTGGGTGTTGCCTCTCAGGCTACATGCAGGCAGATATTTGTTAAGGTTGATGGGGCTGAAAGAAATACCTGCAGTGCTAAAAAATACAATCCTGTTATTACTCATGCAATTTTGACCTATAAAGGCACTTGAAATGGACATCAGTCACATATATTGCCGTAAAGAACAGGTCTTTCTCTAGTGAATGTACGACTACAAATTTATCTCTTAAAAAAAAATAAAAGTCAGATTTGAACGATACGTCAGGCACAACAATAAACCTCTAGCAGTTTTAAACTGCTCTAACTGCTCTCTGTGCAGCAGTGTAATACCTTAAAAGAAAAACGCTTCCTGCTTTAAGTTGTTTGAGTCTGGTGAAATTTGAAAAAAAAAGAAGGAATCTAAATGCAAAGTCTTTTCTGATGCTATTGTTGCAGAGGGAGAAACGGCTGCTAAGAGAGGGCACCGAGCGATGCTCACAAATAAACTCCCCAATGAGTTTTGGGATACAACAAAGGAGTCGCCATGGTGACTGCAGTTACTAAGGGAGTAACCAGGAAAGAGAAAGAGATAGTGTTTTACTGGGATCAGGTCCCTTAACTCAACGTTTGAGTTTACCTTGACTCTCTTTCTCTTTCTCTTTCACTCACTCTCTCACACTCCAATCAGTGTGGCCAATCAGAGACCTTATTAACGTAAACTTCAGTGAAAGACAGTGTGTGTATTTATTTATACCTTAAAATACCCTAACTGACAAAAACACAGGTACCCATCCTGCTGTTACACAATAACAGAGTGTTTTGGCACAGAGACTGACATCTTTTTGTTTTTAAAGCAAGACCATGTGACTTTTGATAAAAGAAATCGCACAATGTTGTGGCTGCCGTTTAGAAAACGGTTAAAGACTGTGGGCCCATTCTGGCAGAGAATTAGATGAGTAGATTGATACCACTCTCATAGTGATTTGTTAAATATGAAACAGCTGCCAGACTGAGAACGTGGAACGGCTAGCCTGTCGCTGTCTAAAAGTAACAAAGTATTCCTGAAACACTTTCATCAAACTTAACCTTGACTTTGTTATTGACCTTCACATGAAGCCTCCCATCAGTGGCCTAAAGCTCTTCTGATCTCCACTCATTTGAAGTGGATCACAGGCTGTTGTGATTACATCCAGAGATAAATATGAAGTCCACATGCTGTAGGTGTCGCCAGAAGGTACTCACCGATGGATCCTTTGGGACAGTTCACAGCGGCAGGGCGTCCAAATTTGGTTTTGGGCCACCAGATGCCGGCATCAAACGCCTTGGGACAGCCCTCGTACACCACTGAAAAGAGAGGATGATTTTATGTGACACTTAAAATCATGACACTTCTTGGATCCAAGAAATTAATCATAAACTGAAGCTCAACCACCCAAACTTTAACCGCCGTGATTTCCCTTTAAAAAGTAAATGCCTGCTCTGGGTCTACTTCAGGTGGCCACCTGGCCGATCCACTCTGCCTTATTAAACAGCCAGACAGACCAGCACAGTGACATTCAACCTCATTAATCCTGCAGGGCTATTACACAAAATGTGATACATAATTCATTTCAGCATATCTGGGTCCAGGACAAACCAGGTTGGGACCTGCAGGGTTGTTAGTTTGTTTGTAACTCCTCGTAGATCCCAGTAATCTCCCCGTGTTTCATTAAATATTACGAGCTCCTTCGCTGCTGCTGTGACGCAAAACTTAATCTTATCAAAGAAACCTCTTCATTCTTTTACTCTTTCAACTTCACCCCGTCCATCCATCAGAATGTATTTCAGTTAGAAAAATGTCTTAAATCTACTTAATCAGAAATGAACACTGCAACATTTGGGACCGTTTTAAACAACAACAACAACAAACAGCATTGTCAGATTGGATTTAGGATTTTACGACTATTAAAAGTCCCAACACGTTCTCAGGCTCTGCAGAGCTTCATATTGGGTCAAACAGTAAGAACTTTGACATTTGTTTTGTGTTGGGGACTCGGTGGTTTTGTCTTCTATTCATCTCTACTGTATTGTGTGAGTGCAGTTCCGCTGCCAAGTTAGCACACTAGCCAGACTTGCCTTTTCTGCTTGACTGGGTGGCGACAAAGATGTGAAGTTAGCTCAACTGCTGCACCAGCAGATGTGAGCGACACTATTTGTCTCCCTTTGACACTTCATTGAATCATTGGGGCCCACTTTGTGATCCCCGGAACATTTAGAGGTAAATACACCCAACCTTCAAACAACTTTCTGACGACTGCCCCTTTTATTTATTAAAATCATCTGATCTTCATGGTTATACTTTGATGAACAGTTAATTATTTGTGGGCTTTTACAGGTTAATTATTAATTAAATTTCAGCAAATCAGTCAGTTAAATATAAGCTGAAGTTTATAAATGATACATTTATGGTACATTTGTAAATATTTTATTCACGTACCCTCGCAGCCAGTGGGAGTGACTTCAGCGAAGGGGTTGTCGCATCGGTTGCACTGACGGCCGATGACTCCTCCCTTGCAGGGGCACTGCCCGGTGACGGGGTCGCAGGTACGAGACTCGGAGCCGACAGAGAAACACTCGCAGGGGTAGCAGGTGTCCTCATCCTCTGGACGATAGTGGTTTTCCTGCAGGAAGTAGGAGAAGATGCAGATGACTGGGCTTGGAGGAGATTCTGACATCTGGATGAGCAGTGCAATGACTTAGTACTTCTTTTGAATGCTTTTTTTTTTTTTTTTTTTCAAAGCAGATGTATGTAATTTCTTGTCACTTCAACTTTTCATATAGATGAAGATAGTGTTATATTTTTCTTTCAAATGTCACACTGTAAATATTATTCAGAAAGCAACAGTTCCTATCCTGTCTTGAGAAGCCTCAGCTCTAAACTGAAACATTATATTGTAAAGAGATCAGGTGAATACTAAAGAGACGTGTAAAATATTAACTTCTGTCCGTATTTACCTTGCAGCGACACTCTCCTGTGGTCTTGTTGCAGTCTTTATGAAACCCTCTGCTTGTATCACAGTTACATGGACCACACATGGGACTCCCCCACCAACCTTGAGGACATGGTTTCTCCACTCTGTCAGCAAAGACAAAAGTAAAAATGCATTAAATAAAAGTTTCTTTAACACCATCTGCAATTTTAAAAGACACAAATAAATAAGTAACGAGTCATATGCAACCACAAAACTGTATTTTCCTTTAAATTACAAAAACTATCTTTTCTTTGCATATGCAGAGTTTCATTTAAAAAAATTTTACTAAGGCACCTGTTTAACTGTTTAACTTTCAGGTATTCTGGGCTAAAATTTAAAAAAGTGCAAAGTAATGGCTGATCTGGTTGCAGACACAGACAAACAGCTGATTATCTGTTAAATGAATCTAGAATAAACTTCCTTTACACTTTTAAGTCACTCAAACAAACACACAGACTCTCTTTCTCTCTTTCTCTCTCAATGTGATCTCTATCGCTGTGGTGTGATCTGATAGGGGACAAGAGGCAGCATGAGGGCAGCAAAGACTAAACACCTGTGGAGGGTCAGTCAAGCGTGAGGGGGAATCCCACATCCTGCTTAGGACAGGAAGTGATGCGTGTCATAGGGGTCAGGGTTCAGAGGGAAATGACTGCTTCTCAATCAGGGCTGGCTAATTCACGTGAACTCTCACACCACTGTGAGAAGAATTCCCCAATAGGTGAGTGATACTTTGACTATTTCCTTATTGATGTCTGATCTTTCCTTTTCTCCAACACACACACACACACACACACACACACACACACACACACACACACACACACACACACACACACACACACACACACACACACACACACACACACACACACACACACACACACACACACACACACACACACACACACAGTCGAGCTCAGATTACTGACAAACTGAACAACTGGCAACATTAGAAAAAGAGCAAGAATCTACCCAAGCCAAAGGAGATTAATGAGCTTCATTTTCGAGGCAAAGTCCAATTTTAGTCTGTTTCATTTATAGCAGCTGCATATTGAGAAGTCTGTTTAAAAAAACGGATTTTTTTTTTCTGAAGTGCAGTTAAAGGTGCAATCTGTATAAGTGTTGGTAATTTTAAAGGTGGAATTCTTTGCATTTTAACATCAGTAAATCATTAACAAAAAAACGTTTTTTTTGTGTTGTTTTTTTCTGTTTGCTGACAGTCTCTTAACTGCATTTAACACTGTGTGTGAACTTTTGCAGCATCTCTGCTGTTCTCTGGCACAAAACATGTATCCAGAGCCAGAGTTTTTGGAATTTCCCTAAATGGCAGCAAGAGGAACAAATGATGGAAAAATGTATTTCAAAATAAAGTCTTCTGCCATTTGAGGGATGTCTATAATTACAGAATGATTAATAGCACCAAACAAAAATGTATGTGGGATTGTAGATTCCTCAATCTGTATGCACTGCAAAACATACAGACTGCACAGTGCTGAATAATACCGCTAGTTTATAATTAAGAAAATTTACTTCATTTTAATAAGGACCTTTTTTTTTACTACCAATCGTGAGTGCTACTAAAAAGTCTCTCCTTGCTCTCCCTCTTAGACAAACACACACAAGTGTAGGGTTCAGGAAGAAAGCAACTTTACTTGTTTTCACAGTACTGGCCGTAGTAGTTCTGTCCACATTCGCAGGTGTAGCCATGGGAGGAGCTTGGTTTACGGACGCATGTGGAAACGTGCTCACAAGGGTTGAGCTGACAAGCGTCCATACACTCCTTTCCAAAGTAACCTGCGGGTCAAAAGGTGAAGATGAAGAAATGACGTCAAAATCCTACTGAGCGTAATATAGAGATTAAAGAGGAGTGTGTGCTCGTGCATGTGTGTATTACCTGGGTCACAGACGCAGGTGTGTGTACTCCAGTCGTCGCTGCACTGGCTGTTCTCCGGGCAGATGTTGGAGTCACAGGGGTCAGCCAGGTCGCACCCGTCCTCCACGCGGATCTTCAGGCCCTGAGCCATGTTCACGTTGGCCACGTTGGTGGACGTCTCACCCATACGCACACCCTGATGAAGAGCACATACTGATGATGAAGGCACTCGGGAAAGGGAAAGAAAAAGAGTAGAAAGGAGCGGGTGAAGACAAAGAACAGAAAGAAAATAGGGGAAAGCACCCAGAGACACACCCACCCACACACACCTGTATGCAGCCAACAAATCCTTTGCTGACATGGTTTCCCTCTCCAGGCAAACCTCCAACATGAAGAGTCTGCAACTTCAGACCTGGGAGCTCATTACCGATCTCCACTGACCTCTGCTTAAAAACAGAATTGAAAATGAGAGAACATTTTTGACATGAACTTTTTGGACTGCCTTAACTCCTTATGATGTAATATGCCCTGTACCTGGTACATGCCGTAGTCCAGGGATACGGCGGCCATGTATTTTATGTCCTTGCCATCTTTGATGCTTCTCAGTTCTACCAGCAAGTGGTGCCACTCCCCGTCATTGACACGAACCTGGGGGAAGCTCAGCGACGCCACCAACTGCTGCCTCAGGAACACTTCCATGCGGACCTGTTGCTCACTCACCTGGAGGGTGAAAAGATGGAGAAATGAAATGACGAGACTGCAGCTTGACATTTGGACAATAATTGGTTGGCAATATGTATCTCACCATGAGGTTGATGGTGGAGGAGGGTCCAGCGTTGGCCTGCATCAGGGTGCCAGCAGGCTGCCGGGTGCGGAACATGAGGCCCATGTACCAGGGAACAGCGACGGTAACGTCCGGCTCGCTCCAGGACACGAGTGCCTGGCCATCGAAAAACTGAGGAGATGGCATCACTAGGAAGGGACGAGATGGGAGGAAGAATAAGGTTGTTGGCTAAAGTTGATTATCATTTGGCATTAAATGTGTTGCATTTTATGGATGAACCAGTGCAACAATTCAGTCTGATATAAGTAAAAGAGATCACTGCTTTGAAGCAACAGACAATAAGTCATACATTACAGAGAATCTGCTGGATTGCTTTACAACACCAAAACAAAAATAAGGAGCTGTTCCTTCGCTACATACAAAGGTTAAGCTTCAAGAAACCCAAAATGGGTCATGACATAATGCTCTTTTTCAATGAAGTGAAACACAAAGTTAACAACGTTTAGAGGCAACAGTAATTGAGTCATTGTGAAATGACGGAAACGAGTTAATGGGAGATACGTTTTCTTACATGTTATCTGTAATTACAGCATTAATATTGAAGAGTTACATATGACCAAAAAAAAAAATTAAATAAAAAAACAGAACTTAAAGCTATGAGGTGCATGAATATTAACTGTTTAGTGTGTTAAAAAGGTGAGATTTTTTTTAGTCCCTGTTAAGTTTTTCCTCAGTGTGATATAATTACTACTTTATGTGCAAAGGATCACGACACAGTAATACTTAGACAAACATCCAACGTCTGGAGACATTCGGAAAATCCACATAAAATCCTACAGACGTGACATAGTGTCGAGAGCAAACACCGTCCTCCTTGCACAAAACAGGGGTCAATCTTAGAGAGAGCATACAATTAGTGTTTTCTCCTGTGTAATCCACATATATACACTCTGCATGTTCTCTGCTCCCCGGGGCACATATTTCAACCGAAGCTCTCAAAAATACACTCACACACAAGCTGTAATTAAGAGATAAAGCACATATCTGTTCCTGGTAGCAGGTAAAGACAGTGATTTTTGTCTCACTACTTTGCTGAAGCAATGTAGTCCTCCATAAAGTATCATTAAAAAAAACAAAAAAAACCAAGAGTAAGTACATAGAAAAATAACCACTCAGTTATCGGTAACTTTATTAGGACTCAGCTCTTCGTTATACGATAGAAAGTGAAGCAGCTCTATGAAGATGTACTTTTAAACAATAGTGCTTTAATAACAATCTGATAACATTTGCTAATTAGCACACGCTAATGGAAATGCCATTCTTTCAGGGCTAATTTACATTTTTTAATTCTTATTATATTTCGCTTTCAACCAAAAAATAGCGACCACATGGTAGAGCTAGAGTTTAAGTGTTTCCATATTTTTCAGTCAGGATATCTAACAGCACAGTGTTGCCATATATCCAGGGACACATCACTGGCATTGATGAAAAAATCACACATGCAAAACTGATCAAATCAAAAAAGATCTAGATACAAAAGATGGCTTTAAACTTAGTGAGAGTATTCCACTTCCTTGTTTAGCAACTTTTAAACCTTATATATCTTTGTTCGCTCTCTTATTAAAGAAATAATGTGGGAAGCAGTGCCAGTGCGTTCATGAGCAAATTGGAAGCGGGAATGTTCCGACCTCTTAGTGGAAAAAATACATACCTGAACAGGCTGGGACCAAATGGGAACTTTACCAGTTCCCTGCATCACTAAATGAAGGAACAGAAATTGTCTGGCAACACAATTATTCCATTTTCTTTATAAAATGGTCTTTTAATTGACTTTAAACCAGTCAAATTAGAACAAAACAAGAAATTGCTGCTTTGCCTTCCATTAGTTTTCAGTATTTTTTATGTCTATCCAGTCTGGATGATTGTGCCAGTGTGAAATACACAGTAACAAAACTCTTATTTCTCATGTGGCAGCAAAGTGTGCGAAGCCTTAAACCAAATGTGTCAACAAGCAGCAGAGCGGCCAAAACCTCTTCCCAGCTTGCTGTGATCCCAGCCCAGTTCAGATACTGGATACTGGGGCCTGGCACTGCCTGGGTGGCTACCTCATAGACGAGAGGGCAAGGAGAGGTATTCACACCTTCACACATTGTTTGGAAGCTCGCCCTGGAGGAAGAAATCAAAGTTCTCTGCTTACCATCAAAGAACATGAGAGGGGTTATGAAGTGTAAATAACAACACTGTTGGTAGACAGAGATGCTTTTATGTTCTTTTGGCTAACTAAACACTGCCAAATTCATTACCCCACACTATTTATCAATCTATGTTGAGCAATATATATGTACACATGTTTGCACAGTAACATGAGCTGCTTGTCTCATATCTGCTGCTGAGGGAACAGACATAACTTTGGGGTCAGTGCTGTGTGTGTGTGTGTGTGTGTGTGTGTGTGTGTGTGTGTGTGTGTGTGTGTGTGTGTGTGTGTGTGTGTGTGTGTGTGTGTGTGTGTGTGTGTGTGTGTGTGTGTGTGTGTGTGTGTGTGTGTGTGTGTGTGTGTGCGTGTGTGTGTTTTCGTCCTCTGAGTTTGATAAGTGATTCAGAGCCTGAGTTTGTTCATTGTCCTAAAACTCCAGACCTCAGGCCATGCTTAGTGACTCCACAACAGTGAGCAGAGGCTTCACTGTGACTTTCCATTGCGAATGCTGCATGAGTCAGACTGAGTCAAAGAAGGTGTTCCTTATCCCACTTGATCTCCCGAACACACACCATTTCCTGGAAGTCCTCAAGACTCACACGCTGTAGGTAAACAAACATGCTCACAGAGGAGCAAGCGGACACATTTGGCCAGAGACACGCCTGTAAATTAATGCATTTGTAGATACAAGAGTGAAAAAATGTGCATGCAAACACTCTCACTAACAAATTGGATTTTCAAGTCACACTTCCTCTGGAAAAAGAAACAAAATTCTCACACATTTCTTACCTTGTTCACAGTTTTTGCCTCCGAAGCCGGTTGGGCAGTCACAGCTGTAGGTGTTCCACTTGTTGACGCACACTCCTCTGTTCTGACACACATCATTTGTGCAAAAGTTTTTCTTTGCTGGACAACCTGGACGTGAAATACATTGAAATATATCAACACCTGTGTTAAATGTGTGTTTCTGTTTTTTGGCTGCAGAAACAAGACAAACATGAAAATAGTCAGGATTGAATAATAGGATAGGATAACTTTTTCCTGACATATTCAATCAGCTGGAGTTGTTTCACTATACTGAGCAAATATCTAACCTGCTGTGGTGCCGTTGTTGGCGATGAAGCTGGCCATGTCGATGGGTTTGCTGTCGATGCTTAGGTTTCTCATGCAGCCCACAAAGTCTCTGTTCCTCACTGGGAAGTCCTCGGGAAGATTGGGAACCCCACCGAGCAACAGCGGTCCTGTCAAGTCCAGCGACCTTCAGGAGATACAGAGAGAACATGGATTAGAGCAAAATTCTAAATGGACAATCATGCTTTGGTGGTCCAAAACTGTGGTGAGAGAAACGGCAAATGTAGAGCCCCATATGGACCCCCACTTCGACAATATCCAACAACTTTAAATGGTTGAATAAATTCTGGACTGGGTGTCACCGATGTCCCCAGTTTACCCCTGAAAGGATGACTGAGGTAAAGACATTAACCCTTAGTATGATGGACATTTCTGAAATAAGGTTACCATGTTCAAAGTTTAAAGCAGTCACAAGGCTACGTGTTAGCATCTCCATGACTTAGTGAGCTTTAACCTACTCGGCCAAGTAGGAAGCTGCTTACATACAAAGCTTCTGAAACACCCCCATCAAACACCTGAGGGCTTTAAGAGACTTAATGTACTACAAACACCCCAATAAATCCCTTAATGTATAAGCTGTGTGCATATCCCCCCCCCACCTATCAGGCTTTTGGTGGTTGCACCACATGAGAAATGAGTGTACAGTATGTTTGAATATTCCCGCGTGACACAGTTAAAGCATCCTGTAGACGCTTCTCAGCGTCTGTGACCTGTGCAACAAGTTCCTGAAGGAATGCAACCTCATTAACTACCCTTTGAAGCTTTCTCTCTCTCTGTCCACACCCTCTACTCACTAAATGTGTCTCAGCATGCTCACTCTCCAAAAGACTCATTAAAAAAAAAAAAACGGAAAAAAAAAACCTCGCACTATAAAAATTTAGATTAATTAGTCTGCGGTAAATACACAGTAAATCCTTTTAAGCCTGTGTTGAGATGGGTTTTTAGTTCTCTAAGGCCACGTCTGACAGCAGGAAGGCCACGAGGATAAACACAGAGATTAAAAGATAAAAGGAGGAGAGGATGGTAGAATGCAAGTTGTGTAATCTGTTGTAATGAAGGCAATTTGACATAGCCTCCGATTTGCATCATATTAGTGGCTTGTGCGCAGTGTGTGGGATGGATTGAAGATACTCATAGAGAAAAAGGGGAAGAGCTTACTTCTTCTGTCCGGTCTGGGTACCCTGTGCGGCGCAGGAGTAGTTGCCGATCTGCTTTCCGAAGCGAATCGCCATGGAGATGTCACAGTCGTCCACGGCGACCATGGCCACCTTTTCTCCAGAGGGTCCATGAGGGATGCCTAGACGCCCAATGTTTGGCTGAAAAATACAATAAAATAAAGATCACATCCAGTTATTCAGTGACATTTGCACATGATATTATAAAATCCAAGAATCTAAGAACTTTGGACTACATTGTCTCTTCTTGCCTGTATGAGTGTCAAAATCATGTTTTTTGCAGAGCGTTATTCTGGTAAATTACCTCAAGTGACTGAATTTTGTCAAAGTATCTAATGTTTGATTTCTTTTCTTTGTTTCTTTTCATCCAATCTGAGAAAGTTGGCTGGGACAGTAGCTCGATCAGTGCGGGTCAGCGCTACACAAACAATGTCTAGCTGACTTTAGCCGACTTGGAGCAGAAGCCCACGGGCCTCTCTTGGCTTAATACGACAAAACACCCCATTGTGCCGTAGCTCACACCAAATGATTACAAAGTAGGCTAATTCCTCCATCAAGGCCTGTGGCCGGCAAATGTTCATCTGAGAAAATGTGGATCAGCTTAGAAAATCAGGCCACCAAATCGCTTTAGGTTTTCTAATATCTAACCTGAGAGCAAAGTTCAATGGAGCGTTTCCTTGACAATGGTAGCTTTGGAACAGGAAGGAGTTTAATTCAAAAAAATGTTTCCACCAATTAAAAACAAATCACACATCTTTTAATTTAAGATATCAAAGGGAAATAAATTCATTGGAGTAATAAAGCTGAGATGGCAGGTTTTTTCTGCATATTTTCAGTACAATGGCAGTGCTTGCATTTCATTTTCCTGCTCTGGGTGACTTACAGTTGATCAAATGATTAGTTAGTTCACTCTAATATCTCTCCTGGGAGAGAGGTAAACGTCTGGACTAAAAAAAAAGACCCGACAGATACTACAGATCGCAGATCTGATCACAGTACTGTCTTTACATCAGGCTGTTCAAAGGTTGACAGGTTGATCGATAGCAAGAGAGACTTTCAAACCACTGAGGTGGCGGCGTAAATACAGCTTCATTTTAAAAAGACAAAAACACTTAACGTTTGTTTTTTTTAAGTTAAAACTGAATGAAAGGTTTATGAAAGTTTTTTTCAGGAAATTTGATTCAACTGCAATGGAAGAGATGTAGAGATAAAAGAGGCTCGGACAGAAAGACAATGTGTGTGCATGTGTTTGTTTGTCTCCTCCATAAATAGGATTAGAGTAAGGAGATACTGGTGGGGCAGAAACACGGCAAACAAAGGAAGGAAAAAAAAAAAAGAAGATGGGTGGGGGTGATGCAAAATAGAAAAGAAAAAGCGATAGACAAAAATAGGGAAGTGGTCTGACCAGGAAAAAAGGAGACAAAAGAGAAAATGGCAGATGCCAAAAAATGAGTAACAGAGGGGTGCAGTACTGTCATCTGTTTTGGCTCAGGTGGACTCCGGTCCGGGCATAGTTTCTAACCCACAGGGAGTTTTATTGTGGTTTGTCTCTGCCACTCCTTTCCATGGACTCTACAAAAAAAAAAATGCTTTCACACTTTCCACTTCTGTACAACACCTCTGACACCATTGCTGTTTTCTGTCTCTTTCACATCTAATCGCATCTGGAGCTGCTCTTTTATCCTCCATTTATTTTCCTTAGTCTCACACGTAAAAAAAAGAAAAAAAGAAAACATAAACATGCACAAACATATACAAAGAGGTGAGCACAGACAAGGGGACGAGGCTGCAGAAACCATATCAGGCGTGGACAAAGAGCAAGGCATCATGGGGGAGATCTCTATCATTTCTCCGGCTAACAGGTGTGTCACTAACCTAAAATCAACCATCGCTGCCATTGGCAACCAGCCAGTTAACTCTCTGTGCAGGTATCTACGGGTGTCTATCTCCACCTTCTAAAATCACCATGGTAACTACTTACATCAGACAGCCTTTTGAAGGTGTGAAACTGTTGTTGGTGTCTCCCACTGCTGGCTTGCGTTGTGTAACTCAGGTCAGAATAGCAGGATGACCTCTTGTTGAAAATCTTTCAATGACAGGATGAAATGTGTTGTTATGTAACTTGGATTCCACTTTGAGCTGACATGACAACAGCCTGTGGGTGAGACGCTGTATTTTAGGAAATCTCTTTCATAGCTGCACTCAGGTGAAGGCGTTATGACAAATGTTATGTCCTCTGCAGGTCGTATCCAGATTTGTTCTAAAAAAAAAAAAAAAATTAAAAAAAAAAGTCCCCGATAATCACAAGTACTTTTAATGTATTACCCTGCAGTAATATATGCATGAATGCGGCCTGTGAGCAGCCCGTGATCACTGCGCTCTGGGAGAGATTTAAAAAGAAAATAGAGTTTTGTTCCAAACGCAGCAGAGTTTGGAGCCTGAAGCAGAGGAAAATGATGGCATCGTGAAGGAAATCCTAACACAAACAATCAAAGTGTTCAACAGCAGTAAAGGAAAATACTTTAAAAAGGGGCAGAGAAAAGGGAGAAAATTTGCAGCACAGAGACGAGTTAAAAAATGGTGCAATTTGATTGGACAATATAAGTGTATTATGTGAATTAAAACTGCTCCTGGAAAAGAACAAATTCCTCCAAAATCAGATTAAGGAGCAAAAAGAGTAAACTACACCACGCTCTTGATTTTTCAGTACTTCCTTTGTTTTTGCATTTTTCCTGTACATCCTTTTCATAGATTTTTCAGATTTCATAGACTAAAGTCAGAAGTCTTCGCTCTTTTGCCTTTCAACTGTGATGAAGTGAGCTAAGCAAAAAAAACCACAAAAAAACCCCACAAATAATTAAGTCAAACAATGCCTCAAATTACTTTTCAAACCAGTGGGGAAATGAACACGAGAGAGAAAATAAGATAACAGCAGTGTACAAAAGGTAGTTTGTCTGAATCTGTAGTAACTCTGATTACAGTCTTATTATCTCTTTTGAGTTCAGTCGAGCGAGGAAGATGAGATAACGACAGAGAAAGACAAGAAGAAAAACAGAAGAGAAGCCCAGATGTTGTTCATAATGGACCTGCAACCCAACTCTCAGGGGGTGCAGCTGTTACTTGTGCTGATAATTCAAAGTCACACACTGCTGGAAGTGCTAAACTACGTGTATTTCGGGTATGTGTGTAATGCATTTATAATATGACGGTGATAAAGGACCATAACACAACGTTTACACACAGTGTACATTATGTATTGTAAGTGAATGAATGACGTTTTAACTGTGTTACGCATTAAGCTATGCACAGGCTAGGACACTACAAATTCATTTACAGTAAACCTGATTCTTAACTGTGATACAAAAGAAATGAGTCAACAGTGCATACAACCGTGTGTGTGTGTGTGTGTGTGTGTGTGTGTGTGTGTGTGTGTGTGTGTGTGTGTGTGTGTGTGTGTGTGTGTGTGTAATGTTCTGAAATTTAAGTCTTAAACAAGAAGCCCAGTCATAAACACAGTAAAACTGTTTTGTTCCGTGTCCTCTGTCATTTCACCTGAGGACACGATTTACTGACACAGAATACCAACACTGAGTGAGCGTCTGTTAACACAACTTTGAGAAAGTCCTTGTGAACAAAAAGTAGTACACGAAACCAGATCAGAATCTTCTTTTTTTTTTTTTTTTTTTTCTTTCACGTGGTAATTTAGAAACCCCTCATTAAATCTACATGTGAGAAGCAAAGTGCAGATATATCACTGGAAAAAAATATAGAATTATCAGAACTATAAATGCACACAATTCCACACAAGCACTATTATGTTTGGTCAGCTGAGGCAACAGATTTCACTGTTCGCTAAAGACCTCCATTGTTTCATCATGCCTCATTTTAATGGCCACCAAAACTAGTTCTTGCTGCATGTTGTCTGAAATCTGAAAGTGTTTCTCGTTGTTCATCGTTTGAAGGTGGAGTGAAAAGCCAGCTGTCACTGAGGGGGAAGCGTGCCATCATTTAAATGCAGGCATAAGGACGAACATTTGCAGGACAATCTCATCAGGAAGATATTCATAGAACTTGTGAGGTGAGTCTGAAGCCCGGCTCCTCTCTCACCTCCATACTGCTGGCCTGTCATGGCAGGAAGTGGGTGTGAATGTTGGATCATCGGTTTCCTGAGAAGTTACAGAAATGATTCCCTCATCCTCTAGTCTGCCACAAAACTGAGAAGTTTTACACTTTCAGCAGGCACGAAATCTTGTTTGTGCTCGTAATATTATTGCTAACACTTTAAAAAAAAACAAAAAAAAACAAGAGATTTTGAACCCCCTAAAAACAGCCTCTTTTAAAGAAGAGAGGGTTTTTATGAATCCCCTTGTGAGTGATTATTAAATCAAGAATCTATAATTGAACTTTGGTGTTCAGTTAGCCGAGCGTGTCCGTCAGCTGTGAACATGTCCGCTAACTGTATAGAGTTTCAGGCTTCTCTCTGACCCCTCGTTTTAAAGTGCACTTGGCCCTCAATGTGAGGGGCCCCATGAGAGTCTCTTATTTACCCTTCGGCCCCACTCGTTGCCGTTGAAGATTCCCTCTCTCTAAGGTGTCGTCTCCAGGGGCGATAGGCTTGCCGCAGCCATGGCAACGCACTTGATCCCCACAGCTCGCCACAAAGACAAAGAGGGCAGAGGACACGAGCGGATTGGCTGCAAACACAGACGCATACACGCGAAAGCTCTGGCGTGCACCAAAATCGATCGCCGCATATCATTCCGCGGCAAAACAATGTTTTCACACACTCGGGACAAAGAACACACACACACACACGCACACACACACACACGCACGCACCCACCCACCGACACGGACTGACAACTCTATTACCATCGCGCGGCCTGTCAAAGCTGACATGATAACTCAACCTGCCCTGCAGCCAGGATAAAGACCCTCGCTGCAGATTGAGTTACATGCAAAACACAGTTCGACAGCTTAGTGAGAAAACACCTTTCGCACCGTCAAAATGAGAAACTAATGACCAGGAAATATGGGTGTGTGTTTGGGGAGTGCGGGGAAGGATGCCTGCAAAGTGTGTTTAAGCGTGTGCGTTGAGTGAGCAAGTGGCGAGCTTGCATGTGTGTGCGAAACGCAGGAAGCAGCTAGTGGAGCTGCAGACGGCCCGCACAGTTCATTGTGATCATAAAGGAAGAAGGCGCACAGTCTTTTATTTGATTAGCGTTCGCTTGAGGAAATGCCATTGTTCCCCTGACTCCTGGATGAAAATTACACTTGATGGACATTTAAAAACATGGTTTTCGTGATGCTTTAAGATGCGCTTGTGCGTGAGGTTACCCCGCGTTGCACTGAGGAAACCGCAAGAAAAGAAGAGCGAACATGTTTTTATCATCACAAAGGGCACATAAAAGAATACTTCTAGAGCTGCCACATAAACTAAAGAAACAAACGGAGCCAAAATAAATATGGGCATCGAACCAAAACAAATATCTAACTTTTTTGGCCTCATCATGCGCACGTTAGCGTGTCCCACCTTCCCTCTGGCAATAACACATTCTGTCATGTCCAGATTACCTCACCTGCCCTGTGGCTGTGTAAACCTAGAAGTGTGCATTATTAAAACACACGCACGCACGCGCACACACACACACACACACACACACACACACACACACACACACAGTGTACAGGCTTTTACACAAGGCTACGATGTCCCGTGTTCAAGCCTATATGTTACTGCTGTTCTCATCGCACTTCTATCGATCAGTGTAACAGGTGGACAGCGGCCATTGTTGACTTGTAGCTTTCAAGCGGCGAAACAAATGTGAGGACGACACACGGACCGAGGTAAAAGAAACTTAATCCAGTTTGGAACGGCTTCAGAAAATTCTTTGTACAACTCGCAGAGCACGGCTACCTGCCTGTACGCTGACACCGGTGAGATTACCTTCTGATTGATACGCTTCCACTGCTTGTTAAAACATATTTTACAGGCAACTTTTGTCTCTTTTGCTGAATGAAGCTTCAGCTTTTTTTCCCCCCTGCTTTTAAATCAGCTTCCTTACAGTTTAATATCTTCTTTTATTTTTTGCACATTTGTTGCATTTCCAACCAGACTTTGGATAACTCTGATCATTTTGAATCCACTTTAAGCTTGCTCACATGGGGACTGAGGACCATGATTCATAGTTTTGTTCCACTGTATACATCTGATCCAGTTAGTTTTTGTTTCAGATTGCAGTTTTGTGAGGACACTAAAGAACTTTGCGTGATTTCTGTCTTCACCTACTTGGGCTGCGTCTCCCTATACTTCACTTTGATTGGTGAGAAGACTGTTGTGCGTTTGTTGGTTTCTACTATACTATCCAGGCATTATGACCTGCCCTTATTTCTACTAATTTTTTTTTTTTTTCCCCAAGTAAACTTTGGATTTTCTCATCAGACCAAATTAAAATAAACAACGGCTCTTTTTTTACTTCTTTTCTGGTTATTTGTCTTCTTGTATTGTTCATTGGCTGACAATAGCCTGCCTCAACTTCCTGTAATTGGCCTGAAAGTCCAAACCATGTAAATGTGAACCATGGTTCAGTTTGAGCCCTCTTTTGGTCGGATCATATTTTGGTCCTTTGGTTCAGACCATGGTGTTACAGCAGAATATTCTTTGGAATAAAACTAATGTACGAATCTTAAATGTACAACATGGATCTGATCTCCGAGACTGCTGTACAGTTGCCATCTAATCTTGATCTGACAGCCTCATAGAGGGCACAATATAAAACCATTAAGGACAATCAGGAGTGATGCTTAGCAGTAAAAAAAAAAGCAGTGCCACAATAAAACCGGACCTGACAGGAATCATATAAGAGATAAAAGATGCATACTGTAAGGTGGAAAAGATAAGAGAGAAGAATCGGGCGACAGAGGAGGAGGAGGAGACCAATTTACTGCCTGGAGTATAGAGCAGCTATAAACTATATGGATGTTTTCTCACCTTCAGCTTCATTTCTACACTTCCTCAGCATTTTTATCTCTTCATTTCTCTTCCCACCCCCAAAAAATTCTTAGGACTGTCTCTCTCAACGTTAATAAGAGGTTTAGGTCACGCTAGATGAGGTGTGTGAAATGTCTTTCTTTTCTATGACACACACACTCCTTCATATCCCAGGAGAGCGAGGAAGGAATGTAAAAATTAGAGAGGGTGGAGAGAAATAGACATGAGACAGAGAGGTGTAGTAAGTCAGGCATTCATGTATGAAGGCGGCCTGCAGTGCTAGATTTATCTCCATTACTCAGTGACACAATACAGAACACATCTGCTGCGTTTACTGACTGGTAACTCTTTAAGAGCGCACGTGCACATGCGTACACACACACATACACATACACACACACACACACACACACACACACACACACACACACACACACACACACACACACACACACACACACACACACACACACACACACACAGTTATTTAGTTCATTCTCCAATTAATACAAACCTCTGAGGAAGTGCTCATTAAGAAAACAATCAACAAATTTAATCTTTCACACTAAATGACAGCCTAAACAGAAGCAGGTGATCCGAGTGACATCGTGGTGTCCGTGCTCATTACAAGAGGCGTCTCTGAAACATCTTGAGTGCCGTTAATCAAACGTGACAGCATTAGTGCATCGGCCCGCCACTCTGCAGCCAAGGAAAACACAATCACAGCTCAGTGGGTGTCTCTACCTACCTACCTGCCTGCCTGCCAAGGCTCAGACACGTTTATTTCACCTGAACAAACGTCAATGGGGGAAGTCAACCAGAGCTGACAAGATGAGCAGCTGAATGTAACTGTGTCCTTTCTGTTTTTACACCACGTGTCCATTTTTAGATACGAGCCTGATCTCCAGCCAAAAAGAGAAATGGAGTGAAGCAGATGAGGATGTAGAGGAGGATAGTAATGTTTCGTCACATAAGAAGAAAGAGCCTTAGTAAAAAGAAAAGAATGAAAGAATATCTGAACATGTAAAACCAGGCTGAAGCAGGAATAGACAATTAAGTCCAAATTTGATACATTTCTTAAAATGTAAACACACCACCCTGTTCTTGCCAGATTTGAGGCATTGGTTGTTCAGGCATTTTAAGCTGATGAAACAGAATTAAAAATCTCTGTCTGACCTTAAGGATTTACACTATTTGTCCTGCAAGCAACCCGGTATGAAAACCTCCACAGAGAACCTTTAAATCATGAAAGAGTCATGTCGAGGTTTTAGGAACCCGAATAAAGAGGCACATCATATCACAACTTCATAAAATAAAAAATAAAAAAGGAGAGACAGAAGAAAACCAGGTCACACCGGAACAAAGTCCACAAACCATATACAGCCAAACCAACAAACCAAAACCCACACCATCTATGACAGCATCCTCTATAGTCCAGACCAGACCAGAGACAGAGCTAACACCCTTGTGTCAGAGGCAATGTCACCTATATGTATCTGAGCTAAGCAGGTACAGTAGAGTTAGTCCAGTAGACTGTACTAGAAGCAGAGCAGGGACTAAATGAGACCCGGGGGGTGGGGGGGAAGAAAAGCACCAGTTGGGGACTAGGCTAGAGGTCAGAGGTTACCTCCTTCTGATTGAGCTCCAGCCAGGCGGTATAGAGCGGGAGCCGAAGAGCCCCAGTGGAGTCCACCAGACTCCCCCCGTCCTGGGAGAGAGACACCGTGGGAGAGAGACACCGCGTTAGACCTGCAGCCCACAACCAAGCCACATCACTGTGTGCATGTTGAAAGTCAGTGCATATTTATCCATGTGAATGTATCATCGCTTCAAGTTTGGTGATTTTTTTTTTTAAATGTTTTAATTTATGCTTCATTTGCAATTTTTTTTTTTAATCTATTCCACTAAAAATCTGTCAATTGTATATATTTCCAGTGTTTACACCCATCAATACAGCACAGCAACAGAAATATTAATATTTTACAGCAGTTACGTTCACTATCAGCCAGTTTGCCAACAATAACGACAATCTAGGGAAAAACACAAGTCCTTCATGCCCACTTCAAAAACACCTCGCACAATGGGCTACAACTCATGCACCAACGCCTTTAGACAAAGGTGTCTCTGGCAGATTTATATCACACGGTGACACACTGTGGTATGTGAAAAGCAGGTGAAATTTACAGCGGGAAGAACAGAAGGAACCTTCCGCATTGGGACAAGAATCCGAAAGCCCCAAATCCACACGTCAACAAAGGCTGTTACAAGTCGGTGCCACAAAGAATGGGTTTGAGGGCATGTTTACATGCTGCAGTAATATGTGATGATTCAAATGTAATAGAATAATGATATTGAATGATTAAAACCACTAAATATTTCTCTTATATTGTTTAAACAGCCACAAATACTGTTTAATGTGTTATAATTAGTTAAAGAGTAGCTCCTGGTAGTTATATGCACTGGGTGTGTTTATGGGTGATGATAACCTTAACTGTTTGAGGTCTGTGGAAACACACATCAAGAAGAACAACATGGCCTCTTCCTCTGAAAAACACACCCTGTCAGGGAATGCAGGGTCTGGGGGGGGGGGGGGCTTCACTTCAAAAAAATAACTTACTTAACCTTTGCAAATAGCACTTGGCAGAGAAAATACACAGACAGGCACCCGTGTCTGTGCACACTCACATGCTGTGGCAGTCCCTCACCATGACACACACAGGCACCGTGTGAATACTATGTGTGTGTGCGTGTGTGTGTGTGTGTGTGTGTGTGTGTGTGCGCGCGTGAGTGTGAGTGTGAGTGACCTAATAAGGAATGTATCTGTCCCTCCGTTTCATTGTGGCCACCCAGGAAAGCCACATGTGGCTCCGAGCATTAGCAATAAAACTACAACAAAAGGAGATGGATGACAACTCCGAAACCACTTACAGGCTCTCCGCACTGTATTTTAAGAGCAATTATCCACTGTGTGCCTGTACTGTAAGTAAGGCTGTGTGTGTGTGTGTGTGTGTGTGTGTGTGTGTGTGTGTGTGTGTGTGTGTGTGTGTGTGTGTGTGTGTGTGTGTGTGTGTGTGTGTGTGTGTGTGTGTGTGTGTGTGTGTGTGTGTGTGTGTGTGTGTGCATGTAAGCTCATGCTGGAAACCCAATAAATCCTGAAACATCAACAAAGAGACACGGAGAAAGAGACAGATGAGGATAAGAGCCTGTTTGTTTTACAGCACAGACTCAGATAAGAATTCAAAAGCGTCCTGATGAAGACCAGAGAGACAAAGCAAAGCAATATCTGCATTTATATTCATGTAATATAAAAACTTTGGCGTGAGTTTGACTGGTTATCATAAATACTTCCCATCCACTGTACCATTCTACAACAGGAGGGGAAATACCTAGCTTTTCAAGCTACACTACGCTCACCACCAGCCACTGCCTTTGTCTTTCTCCCAACTCATATTGAGCTGCAAGATACTAATGTACTAGATGCAAGGGGCTGAAGACAACAGCTGAGTGAAGTGATAATTCTCTGTGGCTTTTCCAATACCAATGCTCAAGAGTTTATATTTGAGCAGTTTTAAAAATGTGTCTTGCTTTCAGTCTAAAATTAATCACAAGAGTTTAACGATCAAAAATAGACCACTCGCTGGGCGATATGAACAAATATCACAATATCTTTGACCAAATACATTGATATGGATAGTGTAACAATATTGTCAGGATGACTATTGATAATTTCACAAAATATTTCCACAATGAGATTTTTGATAATTAATCATCAGTAATGTGAATATAATGACCAAGTAGGTAAAGGCAAATACAGCTGGAACAGTCTGATAAGTTCAGCAGTTTACATCCTTCACTGTATTACAGCCTTTCAAAACAGGAAAAGACAAGATGTAAATTACGATATCCAAAATCTAAGATGATAAATAGTCTCATGGTATCTCTATAATATTAGCATATTTTCCAACCCCGGTCCAATTGTTAATAAAGAGGGTTAAGCGGCTTTATGTGACCGTTCTGTGTTCTGCAGCTTATGGGCTATTTTAGGGAGTATTGCCTCATTGGCTCCAGTGCGATCAAAGTCAAGTTTCCAATACTCTAATCAATGCAAATATATTAAAAATGTCACAGCAGCACCTGTCCTTAGTTAAGTAACAGGTTTATAAATACAGCCGAGCGGTTATGTTAAGAGTTTCAGCAGAGGTGCAATGCGAAAATATACACACAGTACATTAAAAGGTATTTCACGCAATACTGTGAAGCAATTTGCACAAATGCTCTGATGATTAAATCATTGCCTTGTAAACAGCACCAGTGAGGCCGAGGGAAGAACAGCAGATGCAGAAAAGGGCGAACTTTTTGGTGCTTGCTGGTGATAAGAGCCAGCTAAGCCTGTCTGGGATGCTGTCTACACACCCAAGCTGCAAATATCACGGCCCGTATCAACCAACACAAGTCTATTGACATGTCTAACTTCGAGCCTGAAAAGCTCTATTATAAAAATACTGCGAAGACACAGGCATGTTATGAACCATGAGGATGGATCACACATAGGTATTTCATAGTTGTGGTTTCCTGTTGGTGATTCACAAATAATTTTTTTTTTTTTTGCATAAACATTTATGTTTGAAGGACAGCTGGTGAAACATGAACACAAACATGATTCCTGTAAATTCATTCTAGTTAATCACTTTTATGCTTCACAAGTGAAATTGGACAAACCAATCATATCTTACAAACGGAGAAAAAAGCAATTAAAGTTATTTATGATCTTTAAAAAAAAAAAAAAATAGCATCAGTGTTTATGGAGTTTATCAAATCCCCAGTTTGTCATGACTCAGCAAGTCTGGATTACAGTGCTAAATACTGAAATTAAGCACTTAATGTGATTAAGTTCCAGTCATTTATTTGGCAAACAAATATGTAAGTCCATTTACTTTTCTGGAGCTTTCAACTACAGCTGACAGTCTTCACTGGCAGATGGTGTGTTTGTTGTTTGTCTGAAAGCTACCTGAAATTATCATACCAGGATCTTGAGTGGAGATTTTTCTGTCAAAAAAACATTTTTTAAATCCAAAAGTAAATTTACAGAGTCTTGTGAGCCAAAAACTCTACTTTATTTTTTTTTTACTTTTTAAAAGAAAAAAATTATTTACCTAATATGGTCAGATTATGGCTGTAGTCATGGTAAAATTTCAACGGAAACATCCATGCAGGTGGCCTGGCACATGCAATTATGATACAACTGACATCCTGCTGTGTGTCCACCTAAGATGCATCATTTCCTGCAACAAGAGACATCATTTCCTGTACACACACATCAAAACCCAAGACAAAACCTCCTGCTGCTCCATGAATACCCCTGTCCTCCATTTATCTGTGTTTGTGTGTCCTGGGTTTCCTGTCTAGAGATTTGCTTTGCTGACACACGTAACTGTCCTTGAAACTTGGAATTTAAAACATGTCTTTATGCATACACTTCTATTGTGTAGCAAATGTAATAGCGGTACAGCAATATGCACACACTGAAAAAAAAAACATGCACACGCCCCCACACACACACACACACACACACACACACACACACACACACACACACACACACACACACACACACACACACACACACACACACACACACACACACACACACACACACAAAGGGATGTAAACACACACACACACACAGCTTTCCAACCGACCCTGATCCTTGCAACAATAGCAAATCCGTGTCTGTTGTCATGCCAACACTACCCTGACCTTCGACCTGTGTTTTAAAGCAGAGGCAACCATATTCTTCAGACGACAGCAGCAGCGACTCTAAAAGGGGGCACCCCTTAAAAAAAAACCTGCACAACTTCACTGGCCTCATCATCTGACCCAATAAATCACCGTCTGTGCGTGTATTGTTCGAGTGTGCCGTTGGGACCGTTGAACAACAATTGGGAAGTGTGTGGGAAGTTCAACCCTGGATTAATTTGCAGCACCGACTTGGAAATCTATTGAGACGTTTGCATGCAAATTCCGTCAGAAGACCATAGTAACTGTTAACTAGTTTCAAACTACTGATTTGCTGAATCAGGTTGCACCATCTGTTGCACTGTAAACAAATATAAAGAGAAAGTCACAAGCATCTCAAGCTGTGACATCGCAGCCAGAAAAAACTACTGGGTGAAAAAACATATTATTTCTTTGTTGGTTATCAGTCCCTGCAGGAGCTTACAGGTCCTCAACAGAAGCTCAAAGCACAAAGTAAGCAACAAAACTCGCTTTATCAACAATATACAGCCTCTGCTCTCATCCTCAAAACAAACCTCATGCTTCCTGACTGGAAAAACAGACCAGAAAAAAAACAGAAGGGTTAGGTTTTACTGAAAATGTGCTATTAGAATGGGAATGAGGGGTGTTTAATCACTTTTATACACACTTCCAGAGACTGCACTTTGTTTGTGTGCTTTTGTGTTTTTGTTGACCCAGGTGTTGAATTAATATTATTTAAAAAACATTTAAATCAGTAAGGTAAAGCTTCTGTTCTCTGTCTGTTTTATAAAGCTGCATCCCTTTTCTGATTGTTTTGTAACGTTGAGCCCCATGGTTCTGAGTTAAAAAAAAAAGTAAAAAAAATATTTTCTATGATGTGCAGTATGCTTATGCAACTTTTTTCTTGTCTTGAAATTTTTGTGAATTAATTTTACTCAAATAAATACATTTTACTTAAAAGTCCTCAAATTACATTGCAATTTCAAAAATAAAAATAAGAATTTTCATTGCAACAATCACAAAAAACTGTTATGGAGAGATCCCAGTTTAATTTTTGTGTGGAATTGAATTCAAAATCTTCATAGTTTAGATTGATATTCGACAACATTTTAATCAGGTGTCATGTCAGCTACTGTATGTCCACCATATTGTATATCACCTGTCCAATCTAAAGGGGTCATGTTGGCGAGCTAACATTAGTTTTGTCAGTTAGTGTTATGCTAAACTGTCACACTTGGCATGAAGTATCTAAACTGTACAGAAGGACTTGTTTGTGTGGTGCAAGAAATACATAAATCTCCACTTAGTAAACAGTTACAATTTCATTAGACTAAGTCTGAAATGATCTGGTGTGACTAGCATTTCAACTTTAAATATATTGATAAACAGTAACCATCTTAGTCATTTTTTTTTACTGTTATTTTATTGCTTTCCTGTATCTATAAATGCTGCTGTAGCGAAAAAAATTTCCCCTTGGGGATTAATAATGTAACTACCTACCTACCTACCTCGTATAATCTCTCTGTTGTTGCAGCTGAATCACTGAAAAGTTCCCAGGAAGATCAAACATGGACAGCGAGGGAATGTTATTGGTGTGTATGAGTGTTTGCGTGACGTGAATCTGGATTACATCATACCTGCAGAACTCATCTGGGATCTTCTTTCTTGTCTCTCTGGGCTATGCAAGCAATGCTACCTAAAGACAAATGGCTGTGTGACTGTGTGTGGCTGTTTGTGGCTGTGAGGCTGTGTGTGTGTGTGTGTGTGTGTGTGTGTGTGTGTGTGTGTGTGTGTGTGTGTGTGTGTGTGTGTGTGTGTGTGTGTGTGTGTGTGTGTGTGTGTGTGTGTGTGTGTGCGTGCGTGTGTGTGTGCAGTGCTCTTTCATGCAGGGCAAACATACGTGTGCCTTCATTCTCATCCATACATTCACATGTCAACAGGCGTCATCTATTGTGAGAACATTACTGCTTTCTGCCATATACATTTCCACTAATCCCTCCAGCAACTGATGCAGGACTAAATTACCATCAGTCAATCTGACTTCTGATCATTCAGCACATGAAGAAAAGCTGACCCTGTGTCAGCGCTACAGTCGGCCTCCGGCGAATTTAACAGAATGTGTCACCAGCTCTGCGAATCACTGGTGTGTATCAAGACTGACACTGGTGGAGTGCACACACCTCCTGCCTTTAACACGAATAACACCAGGATGCACTCATAATACTGGTGTAATACATTTGTGTGTTTGTGCTCGGGACAACTTGTATCTGCATGTCAGAGCAGCCGAAGGGAAGCCTGTAGGATCAGAGAAGGTAAATATAAAAAAAAGAAAAAAGAAAAGCAAACTGCACAGAACAGAAACAGGAAATATGTTCCGACGTGAAAATGAATCTCTCGTTTCCACGGTGACTCTCTTACAAACACTCGTCAACCCGACAGACAAACAAAACAAAGAAGTCGTCAGAACCAACAGACTGTGCTGCACATAATACCTGTTGTAGTCAGGAGCCTCGCGGCAGCATTAAAGCAAGTTCAAGCCTTTGTCTCTATAGCATCATTGTCCTGTTTAGAAGCTGAAGAGAGGGACATACAGCATAAACCCACCTCAAACAATAGGTACAGATGTGACCCTGCAGCTAACATGGTTCAGCATGGCAGCCTGATTCATCACCGGCGATGAATGCTTCCCTGTCAAGGGAACCGAGTGTGCAATGGGCTCTTAAAGCAGGGACACACAAGAAAGAGGCGAACAACCTGTGAAATGTGAGAAGGTGTGCATTGTAGACGTGTGTTAGGCAAAAAAAAAAAACCTGTTGAAACTCTTCAACAAGTGTGCAGAACATAAGTGCTGCTGAAATAAGATGCTGTACGTCTGGGGTCAGGCCAGTGATGCTACAGCTCTCAGTGTCACACACGTGAAGGAAGAGCCAGAGAGTAAAGGAAAAAGATGAGAAAGAGGGTGAATAAAAAGAGGGATCGACGTCTTTTGTAGCATAGCACACACTTTTAAAAGGCTGAGGTAAAGCACAAGCTTATGAAGGGAGAATCTGTTAGCTTCATTGAGGAAAGAGTGTAAATCAAATATTGTTCCTATTTTAAATAGGTCAAATTAACCTTTAGCCAGGTAATAATAAAGATATGTCCTATTAAACATGGCGTATTTCAACTCAATCCATTGTCATACATAATATTGCCGTTTCTATCGCCGTAAACACTGACCAAGCTGACGTATACACTCATTTGGCGTTAAATCCCACATGCAGCTGCCAAACCTGTGATATTTAAGTTCTAATGCATAGCATAACAAACAACAAGCCATACAATAGGTGGTACATCCTCAGAAGGACGGTGTTATCTTATTTCCTGTCTGGTTTAATGTTATCAAAACAATGCCCGCAGGTCGTGGAAGTTTGTTGGAAAATAACACCAGCAGATGACTGCAATGTAAGCCCGTTTCATATAATATTACAGCCAAAGAGGACACATGAGCTAGGTTGTGAAAGAATCCGATTTAGTAAAAGAAGCAAGACGACCATCGTGGGAACGTCTTGAGAAATGACTTTCGACACTGTGAATGAAACAAACCGAGATGTCTTGCGGTCGTCGGTGATTATGGAAGAATCAGTAGGCTGCGTGTGAAGACCATCAGCGCTTAACTCAGAAAGACATACTTCATGTACTTCAGCTGTGTCGTGGGAGAATACTGTTGGTGAACTTTTGACCCTGGAAGATGAAACCAGGCCCCTGTGGAGAGCTCCGCTATAACTTAGTGTCGAAGACCGAAGCGGAGGGGTAAACACGTGTCAGAGTTCACCTCACTAGTCAAACCTGCACTGTTCAGATCATTTCCCGAATCAGCAGTCAATGTCGACTGCCTTTGTAGCTTCAAAGAAAGCCACATTTAATAGCCTTGACTCCCACAATGCAACTCCTGAACTCATCAGCCTCAACACGGCCTAATTATAGTACGATATCAATATGAAAAGCTTGACTTTTTGGATATTACAAACTCTCTGAAGCAAAATCTTCTGGGTCAGCATGTCATGATTTGCCCCCATCCTCAGTTTTTTTTTTTTTTTTTTTTTAGAGCTGAAAAGTAAAAGTCTTCTGAAGGAGGAGGCGGAGCAGTGGGATGTTTATGCTCTTTACCTTGTTGTAGTAATGGAGCTGGACAGAGTGCCACTGGCCGTCACTGACTCCACCTGGGGTGTAGGGAGACACCGTGGTCTTCGTCTCGCCTGGATGTCAAGAGAGGGATGAGAGAAACAAGAAGAGAGTGGCGGGATGGGACGTTGGGACATGGTGGAGCAAAAACATGAGCCGTAAAGGATTGAAGGTGAAGGGTAGAGGAGGGGAGGTGACGTATGAAGATGGCAAGAAAAACGAACGAATCAATGAAGGTGAATGAGAGGGGGACAGACGAGGAAGAGGGAAAGGAGAGAGGGAAATAGCAAAAGTCCGCAGTGAATATAAAAGGCGAACGGGCTCTATCTTAACATACACAAAACACACACACACACACACACACACACACACACACACACACACACACACACACACACACACACACACACACACACACACACACACACACACACACACACACACACACACACAAAGATCATAAATCAAGTTTTGGGAAAGCTTATATTAGTCTGTGGTATCAGCGGCTCTAAGTGAGAAGATTGTCGAGCACAATGGCTCCAGATTTACTGAGGGTTTACTGTGTTTGTCAAAGGAAGGAGCAGCTGGGCACAAATCCACTGCTGTGGAAATCAGTAAACACCAAGGCGACGTTAATAGGTAGTGTGTGAGTCTTTGTATGTGAGAGAGATGAAAACAGATAGAGAAAATAGTTACAAATAAAGACTTTCCCTCCCCACTCGTCTCATTAAGCGTGACTCATATTGTTTAATTTGATGATTCATGCATTTACCATTTGATCATGTTACAGTTGTGAAGCAGTGCACAGGGACTTGGCTTTTCTCCCAAACAGGCTTCACCCAAAATAATCATAATGAACCAGATTCCTGCCTGAATGGTTCCATGGGAAAGTAGACTTACTCTAAAAACAAGCAGTCCAAAGAATAAGTGCAATTCAACAGTTACCAGTTCTAACAGTGATTGTGGTTGGGTGTTGTTTTACACCTGAGTTAGTTTGCATGCATGGTTGCTTTCATAACTTTTTTTAAAAGTTGTAATGCCCCACTGCTACTTTTCTTTAGTTTGTGTGTATGTGTGTGTTTTAATTATGTTGTTTTTTTGGCCATCATTAATCAGTCTAGCAGTTGCTTTCAAAATACACCCATCTCTCCAACCTTCAGATACACACACACACACACACACACACACACACACACACACACACACACACACACACACACACACACACACACACACACACACACACACACACACACACACACACAGGCAGACAAACAGTCGTTACGGGGCCTAACCTCCGGAGAAGGTGAGCTGAACCTGCTCATCGATGATCTCCAGGGCGATGAAGTCGTGCTTCTCGTTGAACCTGCCGTTGTACAGAAGCAGTGAGTTTCTTTCTCTGGTCGCAAACCTGCAGAGACACGTGGAATTAAAATGTTTTATTTCAATGGGAGCAACACGTTAAATCAATCAACATTCAGATATGTGTCACAGCAAAGGTTGAGTGAATTCCAGTGTTTTCTCTCGGCTCTAAGCTCATGTTTCCTGTCTCGTTGCTGAGCACCTATCCAACTCAAACAGACCGGGACTCAAAGGGTTGAAGACCTTGCAGATAGCTTTATGATGAAAAGAACCCGAGAAGCTCTTGAGGAAAAGTCACTTGGAAAGTAAACGCAGGATGTTAAAGCCGGCGGGCCGCAGAGAGGAAACAGTCCCCCTGCCTTAGATGATGCACGAGTGTGTCCACGTATGGAGAGAGGGACAAAGACCTGGTAAACGAGCCAGCGTGTGTGTGTGTGTGCGTGCATGTGCGTGTGTGTGCGTGTGCGCGTGCGTGCACGCGTGTTCTACCAGGGTACAAAGTTCGGATCTATAGCTGTTTGTGTGTGTCTGGAGTGTAAGGTGAGGGCGGAGGAGTCAGCCGGCAGATGCCAGTGAGGCCAGGAGGGCAGGAAGTCAGGATGGCTGTAGCCAAACAGTGATAAGGGAAACATCACACAGCCTTTCCTGTTTTCACCGCACTGCAAACCTTTCTCACCGCCACGCTGTCGATGAACTCGCGCCATCACACTTATCTTACCTATTACAGGCGATGAAAGTTTTTCTGGTCATAATATTTACCGCGAGTGCTGCAAACTTGCTGAACCAGGGTTAGTTTTCCTCCAGTGGTTTCAGTTTGTTTGAGAGTGTGAGAAGCACACCTCATTAAGATGTGGTGTGTGTGTCCTGTCTTCTTTATTCCTGTATGAGTGTGTGCGTATTCAGAGGAGGGGAACTGAGACACAATGGGAAAAGTGTGTGCATGTGTGTGCGTGTCGCGGCACGCCCCAGCTGACACACTTTAGCTCCCTGAGCTCAACTGTGTTTAAATTATCATTTGCTACAGACACCGCTACAAGTATCATAGTCACGTACTGCTGCTGCTGCTCCGCTGTGAGGGTTTCAATTTAGTACATCTTCAGCATACTCTTAAAATGGAGATGTATTCCTTGAATTCGGTGACAGATAAAGACACACTTTATATGAGTAATGAATTCTCTCAGGCTATTCCATTTTTCAAGAGTATCTTTTTCCCTTTGACTTTCTGTGCAGCAATTATGAGCAAAATTGGCTACGTAGCTTAACTAGGGCTTTTCCAATGAGTCAGTGCCATGTATGTGACCATCAAGTGCTTCCTCAAGAGCCTTTTTTGTAAGTGTTTTTTTTTCTTTTTTTTAATAAGTTAGTTGGAAACAATAAAAAGTCATTCAGAGACAGCGTGTTAAACCATGGAGCCAAGATTAGCTTCTTTTTTTTTTTTTTTTTTTTTTTACCCATTAGCGAGGTCACTCCTGTGTTCCCCAGCTCTGATAGAGAATAATGGAGACGTAAAAAATATGTTCCCGAAGTTGGTATTTGCTCACAAGGGCTATTGTGGCTGGGGTTGAACTGGTAAACATAGGACCCTGGGAACTTATGACCTTGGAAAAGTTGGGACCTTGAGAAACTAAGACTAGAACGTAGGACATTTTGTTTTGACAGTTGATGTTAATTGTTAGTGAAAGAAGTCGAGAAGAAATTAACGAAAAGAAGGAAGAAAGGTAAGAAAGTACTCACGTGAAGGAGACGGTGAAGTGGAACCTTTGCCGGAGGCCCCTGAAGGTGATGAAGGACTGTCCAGGGAAGCTGCGGGTGGTCATCTCACAGTAGGGCTTCTCGTACTCCGCTGTTGGACACTGGCACATGAAACCACCCGCCAGCCGGTTGACACACGTGCCGCCGTTCTTACACACATCGGGTACACACCGACCCGAGTATGCATTGAGCTCACAATGCTCGCCTACATGAAAAGAAGAGGGCATTTTGTAAAACACCAATTTCTGAGTTGCGTTGCATCTATTTTATTTATTGAAAGGGTGACATCCTTAAACCCTTTTATGACAGCACTGTTGTCTGCATGTAAGTCGTTTCCATACAATGCAACATGGATGACAACAGTGTCATCATATCATAAATTTGACATTATTTTATCTCCTCTGAGGCACGTTACTCACCGTCGACTGACCTGTTTGGAATTCAGTTGTTTTAACAAGATGCTTTTGATTATCAGTCAAGCACATTTATACAACTGAATTGTGACTTCTCCGACTGAGTCTGCACATTAAATAGTATGAACTCAATGTTCTGAAAGGTCCTTATAAAACATCAGTTCATTTAAACATTAGCAGCACAGACAAAATCCTGTTTAGGCTTTTTCTAGGGAAACACAGGTCTTAACCATGAGGTAATTTGGCCATATTTAGAGAGAAGAGCGTGGATAAGAGATAAAGAAAAGTAAGGAGCATGGAAAGGGAGAAAGACAGAAAAGAAATAGAAATAGAAAAAAAGGAAAAGCATAGACAGGGAATAACACCTCAAACATTCATCCAATAAATCCAATCTGCAGATAAACTGATGTTAATGCTTTTAAACTGGACAAAGATCAGATAATAGCAGATCAGTTAAATCCTTCTTAGCACCTTTCAAGCTTGGGGTTTAAGAAGTTAGAGGAAAAATCCACTCTTAAATGAATACTGTCCAACATCTCCTGGAATAATAGTTAAATTAAATATTCAAGGATATATTCCAAAACTAAATGTATTTTTGTATTGACTTTTTATTTACTGATGTGCAATTGTTGCATCAGAACTCATGTTGGAAAGAAGACAAGAGGGAAATGTCACATCTACTATGCCTGGACAATTATCCTCAGGAGCATGAAATATGTACCAGACAGGTCCATCAAATGACTGACCAGCAGCGTCAATGACCTCTGATGAAAAAGGTGAGATCTGTTAGTCTGTCCATCTGTATGTTGTTGTGCTTGGTCTCTTGTTGGGTAGGCAGGGTCAAAACAATTCCCAGACAAACTAACAAACCAGATTAACCAGGAGGCTTTTGATTGGCTCATTAGTTACGAGGTAATTTGTATCCAGGCTGCAGCTGTTTCAAAGGTGGACTGGGTGTTTCCATAACTGCCTAACTGGAGCTGCGTGTAGATATCAAATTTATTATATTACATTATCTTATTTAGTTTTGTTACAGCCCTGAGCCCCAGCAGGGAAAATTCCTCCTAAATGACCATGTGGCTCGAGCTCTGTCCAGAATCAGCTCGCTGGCTTCCTGGCTCTGCTCATTTAAATTCCTCTACTAATACACCAACAGACTTTTTTTTTTTTTCTGGCTGTAATATCATTTGCGAAAGGTGCCTCCGTGTCCCATGCAGTGTTGTGTGTCAACCTGCTGTGCAGACAAGATCTCTCCGTCCAGGGCGCACACACAGACGCCCAACACCACAGCTTGGAACCACCTAATGGCCCTTCTCTCCTCAGCATAATCCTTTTTTCCGAGGGAAAATTATAAGGATCTGTTTCCCTGTAATGTTGGAAACCTAAGGAGGACAGAACAGGGCCCCCGCTGTCATCAGCCCCATAATGGTCCCTGATAGGCCCTGACTATGGGAGTTGAACTGTGACCTTCAAAGCGGGGACACCGAGATGTAGGTAAGGGAAGTATGATGGGTGAGTGGAGAAGATGGACATGGGCAGTCGGAGAAGGAGGCGAGAAGCTCTGTGAGTGACAAAGGCAGGTATAATCAGGTAATTACATCAGAAAAGATAAAGGAAGCGAAAGAGAGTGTTGGGAGAGACGGAGGGAGAGCTGGGATGAGGGCTGTCAGAGGCCGTCTGGGCTCTATTAGGGATAGAAAGAGGAGCGGAGACAGTCAGTATCAGATGTACGAGTTAGGAAGTATGAGAGGAAGATCACTGACATCAGGAAATATTTTGCAAAGTGATTTCAATGGGAACAGTGAAAGCTTCCAAGTTTTCCCATAGTTTGTCTACTACATGAATGGTGTGCAGAGTTACCATAACTCGCCTACTCAGAAAAACATTTAGCTTTTCTTAAAATTAATGCTCGTAGTATCGTAGTTTTAATGTCAACAAACAGACCGATGTTTACATTTCATATGTATCCTTGGAGCCAGACCAAGTGTCGTATTATGTTCCGCTGAAACACTCTCACTGCCCTTTTTTTGGAATATTTACAAATCGGTATTGTAGAGGTGGATGAAAACATTGATACAGCATGGTATTGTGATTTTTGGGTGGCAGTATTGTATCAATACGCTAAGTATCAATGTTTAATCTTATAAACAAATAAACAAAAATTGTCAGGTGGATGCAATGGTTACGACAGGTTTTTAGTCAGTCTGCTTGAAAATCTCATTTTGCTGCCAAAGAAATTTCTGAAATGAGATGAACCAACTAAATAAAACAATTTCAGTTAAAAAAAAAAAAAGGGTATTAAATCTCAATATATTGCAATATATGTTATTGCAAACCTCAGCATATTGCAAAATGTTTAAAATTGCAACAATATTGTATTGTGATTGTATTGTGAGGGTTCTGGTAATCCCACCTCACATTGTTTACATCCATAGCTGTCACATTGCTTTTAGATCGGCTTTGGTCTCCACCAACTCCTCAGGAAAATATATAACTCTTTAGCAGCTAAATCCTCTGATTTGTATACGAGCTAACTGCTAGCTTTGTTTGTCTGCAATTCAGTTCTGGACATTTTTGTCGGGAAAAACTGCCTGCTGCCTGATCATGGTGGTGAGAATCAACCAAAAAAGTAAAGTTGTGTAGTAGAACATCACAATAAAATGAGCTGAGACATGTTATCATGCTCTGTCGTGGTGAGGAGGCCTGTAGCGACAGGTCATGATTATCTGGATTTGTTACTGAAAGTGATTTTTTTTTTTTCACAGTACACATTGTCATGTTCCCATGGTTAAATTGAAAATATTGATTAGAGCAGCTGTAAATCAAAGTACTCACTGATTTTTATATCAGGATAATGTGTCAACACTTTGTTTCACTGATTTATGAGGGTTAACAGGAAATTTGTGAACCTGCCAATAATCTTTTTTTGACCCCAAAACCTGTTTCCCATCGTCTTTTTCTCAAAGATCAAGGGTCAACATTTTCAAGCAATGGATTTGAAATGTTATCTACAAGTTGTAAAGAAACCATAAAGAATTACAGCGTGCAAATTTAACGGGAGTGCGTGAAAACGTTGTATTACCTCAACGTGTTAGTGCAATTATTCTGAATTTTAAGCAAACGTGGCTTTGGGAAATGAGTTGAATGGGATGTGAGACGAATCTGGTTTGACCGGTCAGCATTCCATACACCTCTTTACAGCAATAAATCTACTATACTGCATTTGTGTGTGTGCAGGTGGCTATACCTGCAGCATGTTTTCCCTTCTTGAACTGGGGTCGACCTCAAGCTACAACCATAGGCGATGAGAGCTTTTACAACCCGTCAGTGCGGTTTGGCAGTTTTGTTCAAGTCGTTTAAACCATTGTCAGAAAAAAATACGAGCCCCCGCACATGCTTAGATGGTTTTCTTTTGAAAATATCTTCCTGTTTTGCTTTTATTCACATGACCACTAATCCCATAAATATAATTTGAGTGAAGCACTATATTTTTGGCACAGAAAATGGTTTAAAAATAATGAAAATAATTGTTGGTACTTACAGAGTCTTCCCACATATCTTTTTAACATGTTGCTAACTCACCCGTGAAGTCCTCCAGGCACTCGCAGGTGTATCCTCCCTCTCGGCTGCGGCACCTTCCGTTGTTCTTGCACGGCCCTGAATAGCAGAGGTCGATCTCGGTCTCGCAGTAATCTCCGGTGAAGCCGACCGGACAGCGGCAGCGAAGCCCGTTGATCGGGTGGATGGGCCGAAACAGAACCGTGTCAGAGGCGATGAAGGGAGGGGAGCTGTCAAACTTCAGCACTGACACACACTTCATGTAGTTCTCACAAGGCTCTCGCAGGCAGATGTTATCGTCGAACGGAAGCACCTGCAGAGAAGAAGACATTCTGCATTAATACCATACCAACTGATCTAAAATGCTGCGACTGTGTATACGTGTCCGTATGCACGCGTGTGTGTGTGTGTGTGTGTGTGTGTGTGTGTGTGTGTGTGTGTGTGTGTGTGTGTGTGTGTGTGTGTGTGTGTGTGTGTGTGTTACCTCCTGCGAGGATATGAGCCTGAGCAGAGTCCTGTTGAGGTAGATCTGTTCCTGCAGCTCCTCAGAGGGGAAGAACGTGCCTTTACCCGGGGCGCCTCCGGGATGCATCGCAGAAAAAGTTACATTGAGGATGGAGCCTTGCACGTCCGTGTCGTTTTGGATGTTGAACACAAACACGGCTTCCCGTTTGGTGGCGAGCACGGCGGCCACGCCCTCGAGGAAGAGGCTGAGCAGGGGAGAGAGGAAGCGCTCCTGGGACATGTTCTCCAGACGCACTGTGATGCTGTTGGTCAGCATGTCGTCAGTGATGATGGTAACACGCAGCGTGCAGAGGGCAACGACAGTATGGAGGCCATCTGGAAGAAAGATGGAGCAGATATTTGAGTTTCATGCACTTTGACTTGCAGGCAGCCACATATGGAAGGAAAAGAGAAAGGTTCAAAGGAAGAAAAAAAACCCGTCTATTTAAGCAACTATGCAGCCCATGGAGTACTCAGTCATAGTTGGCGAAAAGATCAACTGGACCTAAATTAAGGCTTGTGTCCTTAGACATGAGGCCAAAATAAAGCGAATGCTTTAATGGGATACACGACATATCAACAATAAAGAAGAAGGTCATACATACTGCAGCCAATCACATCACACACTTGTAGGCCAAAACTAGTTGAGAAATTTCCAAGAGTAACAATTAAAAAGTTAAAAAGTGTCTTTCAAAAAATGCCATTTCAAAATAAGACACACCTGTCCCTATATAAAAAAAAAATAATAGTGGACATGTAGAACAATATTGTAGTAATTTCACTTAAAAATATTATGTTAGACATATTTATATCCCACATTTCTCATTGAAAAAAAACAACCTCCCAGCTATTCTTAATTTTTGAAACAACAGACGGACAAAAGCAGACCTTTTATTTTTAGTCAGATAAAATGACAACCATCACTGGCAGATTTCATTAGTTGGTTGAAAACTGGATGACTCCTTAATGTTTCTCAAACTGGAAACCTACAAAAGGAAGCAGAAAAGAAGCTCCAATAATGAACTTCTAATATAGCGGGTGTAGTACTTTAGAAAACCGTTTGAACTCAGTGGCTGTTTCGGGCCTGTATGGAGTTAATGCTAAAAGTATGCTCTAAGTCTTTGCTGTGTACAGCCTAAAGCCACGTTGGTTGGACTCAGTCCCATCTCGTCTACCCTCTCCACTCTGCAGCTTGACAGCCTGACTTGTTTACAGTGTAACACTTTTGCCGCTAGACTGAATGAAGTAGTTGCCAGTCGGTGTAGATTTGATCTGATTCAAGCCTCGACTGGGAGTAATTAGATCAGTCTAGGATTTCTGCCCTCAGGGGGGGTTTGGATCTGCTCTCATACCTTCTTCTGGCACAGCTCTGGTGCAGATGGAGGGAAACAGACGGCTATAGGCTGCAGAGGACACAAGCTGAGTGAAATACAGCTGACAACAGGTGGTGAGGCCAGATGAAATTGGGGGGGGGGGTAATACTGTTGAAGCGTCGCAGCGAGATGGGTCATGTTGCACTGCTTTGCTGCACCATACTGATCACATGAGCGTGTCATATACATGTTCCCAAGTGTGTCTTGTGTGGGTGCAGGGGTGAAAGAGTCATGATGAGGTTCGGCCACAGGTGCCCTGTCACTGGACGAGGCCATTTCTCAGGACCCTAAACTCTCCTCACAAACACACACAAACAAAGTGTGACAGTCAGTCAGAGCAGGGTGTGGGACAGGCAGGTTCATCATGCCAGCCTCTGGCTAACTGCTAACCAGCCATGAAGGTCAACTCCAACTGCATAAAGGACGAATAACTCACAATGGGAGGCAACATGAAGGTAAATTAGTTTTGTGCAGACGAGCTGCTGCTACTTCAGGGCTGCAGTGGACGTAAATCAAACTACACGCGCACAAATGCAGTCACTCTGCAGCTTGATTTTATGGCTTGATGTTTTTCACACGCACTCGATGCCAAATCAAACCATTACAGCAGTTGTGCAACGTGTCATCATCAAGTAGGTCCTGACACCAACAGTGTAGCCCCATGCAACGCACACACACACACACACACACACACACACACACACACACACACACACACACACACACACACACACACACACACACACACACACACACACACACACACAATTTAGTTTATATTAATAAATTCCCCTTTCACACCCAAAGTGATGCTAAGAGTCATTTAGACACTGACTGACATGGGACTTCAACATCTCTGCACTTGCATGGTGGCCCGCCGATACGTGCAAATAATTATCTATATTATTAGTTTCCCAAAGCGGGAGGGTAGTGGACAGTTGGGACTCTCTTGGCACAGACTGGAGGGGGAAACAGCGTTGTGAAAAATCAATGAGACCACAGACCGCTGTAGGAGCCCGGTGCTGGAGCCAAAAATGACAAACCAAGACGGAAAGGATTGTGGAAAGATGTGAAGTAGACGTTATGAGGCAGAAAAATACGAGAGAATATCCCATTCACGTCGCATTGGCTATTCAATCATGCAACGCCGATTATAATCTAAACAGTTTGACGTGGCAGCTTTTAAATACCGCTACGGGAAGGCGAGAAAACGATTCTCTGACCCACACAAAGAAATAATTGCAGAATTAATATTCTCGTCCTACACGACAAAGTTGTTTGTTTCCTTTCTCTTTCCAGGGACATCCCAACCCACACTATTTATAGAGCCCACCAGCTGCTAGCATGGGATCGCACACACATGGAGAGGATGGGCTAGACCGTGGAAAGGGCGTCTCACGGGCAGACGCCGTGGAAAAAAACATTCTGTGTGAGCAAATGCCATCACACACACACACACACACACACACACACACACACACACACACACACACACACACACACACACACACACACACACACACACACACACACACACACACACACACACACACACACACACACACAGGGGTTTATCAGGACTTCATACCAGAGAGATTTAGTAGATCACCCTCGAAGTGAAAACAGGTTGGGAGCATCAAAGCTGCGACGTTGCACACTTCAAAAGTATCGTGTAAATTATTTATTAACTATACACATCCCCTGCTCTCAATTAGCTGCCTAATTATTTCAACACCTTTTCCAACATTGTCCGATCCCTTCCAAATGTTAGTTATTTTTTTTATTTCGCTTTTTGGATTAAGCTATATCTCATCCTGAGTTCTACGCAGCCTTCCAGCAATATCTAAATATGAACTTTGTATTTGCTAGTAGCCCAAACAGAATGTGTGATCTTAAACGGACAAAGAACAATCCTCTCAGTGGCCTTTTGTCATCATATTTCTGTAAAAAAAATGTTTTATTGATCATGTGATTTTAGTAAAACATCTTTTTACAATCAGTGTTTTTACATCTCAATGACTTGGGCTGGACTACTCACTTACTGTCGTAAGAAAGGGGGAACGTCTACGTACGTTTTTGCCATTTTGTCGGCAGCTGGGTAGTCTTAGCTGCAGGCCGCAAAGAGTACCAGCGCCGTCAAATGTTTACACATGCATGGTACAAATCTGGCAGGAATACATAGTGCTTCCCCGTGGACGGGCACGCGTGTGCATGTTTACGGCACATTATGAGTCACTCGTAGCATTTATATCACCAATAAATAAGCTTTACAAAGTGCCAAACACATTTATTTGAATTAGATAGCTTGGAGTGATTGTAATCCTTAAATAAACTGTCTGTTTTTAGTGATGTGAGGTTGTATCAATTATTGACAAAACCAGGGAAGACGTATCAATGGGCCACACATTTAGAGGCCTGCATTGCAGGTTGTGAGGGCTGCAGAGGTGATAAGAGCTGTTAATGAGCTGTGAAGCAAGCCACACCAGTGACACACTTGTGTTTTTGCATAAGGACAAATGACCCCCCCCCCCACACACACACACACACACACACACACACACACACACACACACACACACACACACACACACACACACACACACACACACACACACACACACACTGAGGTCGTCGTGCACAGCCCGGATTGTTGACACACACTGTGGCCAGCTGTCCCTGTGAGTGACAGGCACAAAACAGCTTTTAACAACACACACATGTGTATGTACACACGTAAACAATGTGTGTGTCTGAATGCAAAGCCCTGTGGTTGTCAAATCGCAGCTTGTGGGCCAAAATCTGACACAGTTTCACTGTCAGTTTACATACAGAATAGCAGCATTGTTGAGAGTATAATAATCTCTGGAAATACAAGAGTTTGGATCTGTCCGTTTGAGATCACTTTGCATCGGCTTGTAGATGCATGTCAACCCATTTCAACTCTGGTGGTCGTGGTCACCCCCCCATCCCCTCCCCTCCCCTCCAACTCCACAGTGTTAAATCACCAGCAGGGTTTGGTCAGTTAGTGAGAGGGACGGTCAGTAAAACAACCTAAAACAAACAGGACATTTGTAGCTCTGGCAGGTTTCAGAGAGGTGACAGGGCCACCACAGAGACACACTGTCCGCCTGGCACATGCAGCTCCAGCTGAAAGGTAAAATCCAGGCTCTGCATTCTTCTCTGATAACAAAAATATCACTTTTATTTCATTCCCCTTTTCATTTGTCGACCTATCCTAGAAATTTACACTTTCTGGAGTTTTTGTTGTTGTTGTTAAATGGATCAACAAACTCAGTTTTGCTTAGAAAATCTTCTTCTTTTCAGTAGCCTATGCTCAGCTGTTAATTCCTTAATTCCATCCTGTTGACATTTATCGTGACTAAAGAGAATAGTAATTGGGAGCTTAAAATGTTACAACCACAAGGGAGGCCGCCATTATAAAAGCAGGAAGCCTATCCGCCAGCGCATTGTAAAATATTCTCTCCATTCCATTCCATTTTTTTTTTTTTTTTTTTACCCTGCAAAACATTTTACAGAGTAGTTAAACATTTTACAGCCGAGTAGCCAATGAAAACTCCAGTCAGGTGCTTTCAAATCCCGGAGAGCAGCAGGAAATTCTCTCCTCCTTTTCCCTTTCCCCTCTCTCTCTCTCCCTCCGCCTCCAGTTTAGAAGAAAAGATTTCAAATTTTTGAATCAATACAAAGCATGTAACCTGAGTGGCTTCCAGCCAATCAGTGGGCAGAAATTCAAGCGATAGCCCCTCCTTCTTGGACACACCTGAACACCTTCGGCCTATCAGGAGGGGCAAACGAACACAAAGCTTGACATCAGGGGTGATCTAACACACAGACTATTTGAATAACATTCCTCAATCTGTCTTTTCTCTTTTCTTCTCTCATTCCAACCCATTAAATCAGCCCAGAACAATAACTTTCAACTGCCCTGAGCTGAGTTCAGTCATCTCTCTCATCTTTTGTGCTCGTCTTCTCAGCTCTCGCCTATTTCTTCTTGAGCCATCAAAACATTTTATTTTTCCTCAAAGGAAGCTTTGACCCCAACAGTAACTGCAACTGTTCTGTTCGGACTCCAACAAGATGCCAAGTCACCTCTCCTTTCCTCTATTTTTCCCTCTCTCTCTCTAATGGCGAACCAGTGCCAACATCATATCACATATCAGCAGCCTGCAGACACACTGACAGACATCCTGTATGCAGAAAGCAATCCACAAAAAAAATAACACCGTAGTATCTCAATCAAAGCACCATTAATCAGAAGACGCAAAATACATTAGTGAGAGCAGGAAATGGGGGAGAAATGTCTCTCGGACTGGAGAGCGGCGAAGTACAGCTAAGAATAGGAAAGGAGTTCCTCTCCGACTGGGACTCAATTGAGTTGATGAGTATAGCCAGAAATGTTGTTCATGAAATTTGAAAAAAGTCAATATTCCCAAACTTGTGTAAAAGTAGAGAGTTGATGACAACCTGCTTTTTTACAGCAGCAAAAAGCATCAATTAGAAGTTCTACTTTCTGTCTGTGATTGACAATGATTCTAAACTTTTGCATCAAAGTAGGAATCATACAATAACACACGGTTTATGGTGTCTGCTAACCTTTCTGTAAATGACCATTATGGCAACTAAATAAAGGGATCCATTTTTATCCTCCCTTTAAAAAAAAAAAAAAAAAAAATCCAGAAGAAAAGCGTCACTCATTGCTGCTTTCTGCTGCAGCAGGTGCCGCCGTCTAATCCACTTACACGCTGCTCACATTTGCTTATTATTCAAATCGGATAACGAAACGTCAACAAATTTTGATTATGCATGCTGTTTGAAAGTATATATTTAACATACAGGGCAAGTGCTATTCAGCCCTGACAGATGGGAAATATTATAATATCAGAGGCTTATAATCACCGTATGTTGAGAGAAATTCTCGTAGGGGAGTCATAACCAGGAGAACAAAAACACTTTTATTTTTATTTGATTTTTTCCCGTCTCTCATCTAAATTCTCCTCAAATTAGCAAAGACTTATGGTTCAGTTAGCAACAGCCAGCCATTATGTGGGAAAAGGTGCATTAACACAGACATAGGAGTCATATTTTACTATCCAGATGAATGATGGGAAATGATTTAAAATTAGATCTCCTGGACTGTTTATAAATATTAATAATAAGTGAAACCAATTAACACATATTTTAGACTTTATGGGACTTTTGGCCAACTGCAGTGCTCGACCAATAAAAATAAATTTCTAATGCATTTTTGAGAGTAAGTTTTCTGATTGAGAGTTACATGAAGATATCAATAACATTCTCATATCTGTCTGCCAAATATGAAGCTACAGACCAGTATAAAGAGGGAAAAGCACTGGCTTCGTGCACCTCTAAAGTGAACTAATTATCACATTATATCTTGTTTTTTGGTAACTAAACAAACACCGACGTGTGAAAACAACAGTTTAAATTAGTTTTCTTTATTTTTCTTGGAAATATTAGCATTCAGCATCACAGTGTGGCATTCCTATCACCAAGTATGTGTTTTAATGGGTTAGTTTTAACCACAACACAGTGGTGGTTTCAAATGCAAACATAGGCTAACCAAGGGTAGATGATTGACCACAGGAATGTCAGAAGCAGCAGGTCAACAGATACAGACAAAGAGACGTATGGGTTCCAAGAAGGAAATCTATAAGACCAGACTGCATTTCACCTCCCGAAAATCTCAAAACAACATTTTCACATCAAAGGTGTTAAGTTCAAGCAATTTGGACAAATGATTTCTGGAGGAATAACACAGCGTAGAGTCACAGCCAAGTAGACTTCGTTATCGCCCCAGTTTTGTACGAGAAGCGACAGAGCCACAGTTCTGCCCTTCAGCGCAGAGTCTAACCTCTGTCAGCCTACACTCAGCACCGGAGCGCTTCTATCTGCTGTCACTGGCCTGCTTGTGGGTTTATGTGCGTGTGTGTGTGTGTGTGTGTGTGTGTGTGTGTGTGTGTGTGTGTGTGTGTGTGTGTGTGTGTGTGTGTGTGTGTGTGTGTGTGTGTGTGTGTGTGTGTGTTAGTACATTCAGTCATATCTGGAAGCACTCAGCGAAAGCCCCTCTCATCTCCTTCCACAAGCTGTCGGCCATATTTTTTTCCCCTCAGGTATGCCCATCTCGACGTCTGATCAAAGTGTCGAAGACAGAGGCGAAGCTTTGAACACTCTCGCAGACACGTGGAGATAAAGTTGATGGACGTGTGGACTGGTGGGCAGCGAAGACAAGGGGTGAAACCTCGGGGGGGGGGGGGAGCTATGGACAGAGAGACGGTGAGCTGAAGGGAGGAAAACTTTGATATACTGTGTGTCATAAGCAGCATGAGGAAGATGTAGGGGAATGAAAACAGCGATAAGGAACTACAGGGAGAAAGCGGTGTCCATCTTCTAATGCGGGGAGCTGATTGACTGTCGCGGCATGTGTGACCATATATCATCAAGCCTATACACACACACACTTACACACACGCACACGCACACACACACACACACACACACTCAGCTGTTGCAGTCTAATTTCCCCACAGCACCTGAAGCTCTCAGGGGTGGGAGGGGGGGGGGGGGGGCAAACACCAACCTCCCCTCCTCCTCTTCTTCTTCTCCTCCTCCTCTTCATCCCCCTCTCACTCTAGTAGCCACTCTAGGATTAGCTCTCTCTTTCCAATTTTCCCCTTAAGCTTTCATAGAAGAAAAAAGTGGCAGCAGGCACACAAAAGATTCCTTTCACCCCCAGGACTGAGCGGTGGAGGGAGGAGGAGGAACATGGGTGAGGTCCGGGTGTTGGGTGGGTGGGTGCTGGAGCTGTCAGAAGGATAACATCCCGACCACAGCCGGAGAACAGGTGGGATTACACGCAGACACACTGACTGAACGGGGATCAGTGACTGGGCCAATCAAACGGAGGGTAAACAGGTGGGACGACAGCTCAGTAACACACTGAACTTTAGGGCTCCAGAACACAAATGTACATCTCGCATACGAAAGCAGCTTTCCAGTTTTCCCACTTATTTTTTTTTTTACAGATTTACGAAACCATGAATAAACCATGCAGTTCTAAACCAGCCCCACAGTTTGCAGATTGGTCAGATTGGTTGGAACGAACCCATTGCAAACAGTGTTGGACTCCGTTTTAGCCCGTGTTCAGACAGACAACAGCACTACATCCAGTGCAGGACTGTTATAATCACAGTATCTGTTTACACCACTTCTGCTCTTACTACTGTGTAGCAATTCACAATGTAAAACAACAGCAGCAACTACAGTCCCATCTCAGAGCGTGTCCACAGAAGGCTGGGTAAATTCATAAAACACATTTCTTTCATCTGTTTTGGCCCCTAGCGATAGGTTTAGCATTTTTCACCCATGAAAACAGATGCTGGCAGTAGATCTGCATTTCACTGTTTTCTTGAAATAAATTTGGGGAGAGGAAGAAAAAGACACACAGCAACAAGCGTAATGCTTTCCCCATTATCGCTGGTAACTCTTCGAAAACTGATATACCGTTTTGTCTATGCTCGCTCTGTGTGACTGACTGGCTTGTGTGTCCTCTGCACATGCCCAGCAGGAGGCGAGTTACCCATTTTGGCAGTTAAATTTCGGGCGAGGATACGTCTTTTTAGAGTCTTAAAATTTAGACTGAGGAAGTGTTTTACAAAATGAACTCTGTGTCTACACTGGATCTATTCAAATGCATTTTGAATTCAGGCCCAGCACAAAACACAATCAATGTAGTTAAGTGATTAAATCAAGTGCAAATGGACTTCAGGCCTTAAAATACCCACAATTAAAAGTGCAAGTGAAGTGCAAGCTGTTACTCATTTGATGTACAAAGCTGTACTGATTAAAACGTAGGTTGTTTTTTGACATAATGGTCATCTACACACATCTATTAGATGAATACTGGGGGTCAGAAAACCTCCCTGCACTGTGGTTTGGCACACGAGGGAGTTCAGAAGCCTGCACCGTTGTATCAACTTCTCCTCCACCTTCACCTTTAAGCAGAATGGACTTTCACAAGCCCCCCACAAGTGCCCTTGGTGGCTGTACTTAAGCAGAGCACTCAGGGGCATCGAGTGCCCGGGCCAAAGAACCGACCCGGCTAGAATATCTATGTCCCATTTAGGATCCCTGGGAGAGAGGGGCGAAAAGAATAGAAGCACTGTTCCTGTCCAGACAATACCAAACGAGCCCGGATGAGGAGGCCAGACAATGCAAAACTAGCCCAAACGAACGGCTGGCTTGTTTTGGGGCCTGAGGGTTGACTGGTATTAGTGCATTTGTTAACTCATCGCCTGCGAGGCTACTGCCAAAAAAAAAACGGTAATTAATCACACGGATACCAGAGAGACCTTGATCAGTGAGCTGCACATGTGGACATGAGATTGAAAGCACAGATGGAGGAGGCATCAGGTTTGTTGTTGTGACAAGGTTTCTAATGATACAATCAGCAGCTGGTAGCGTACATCACATTCTGGTGTTGAACAAGTTTGAGAAAATGCCCTCGGGACAGAGAAAAGAAGAAATGGGAAGATAGGAAGTGAGAGATCGAGATGAGAGGGGGGCATTGTGGGATACAACCTGTGTAAATCAATGAGGAAAAAAAACCTCTTTGTCAACTAAATGAGACGAGTGTCATGCGACGCTTCGTGTGCCTGGCTCACACAAACTTAATTATAACATTTCAGTGCATAATACCAGCCTTATTGCACAACATCAGGCCTCGAGGAAGCACCGGCCTGAGAGCACACTATCAAGCACCATTAGCTCTCTAAATGTACAAGCAATCAAACGCACTATCAATGCAGCACTTTCATAAGTGATTTTTTTTTTTTAAAACACTGTTAAATCCACTGAGCTGTTGCACTCGAGCACTCTGGGATCTCCGTCCTTTGACTGCATCAGCCATCTTTCTCCCTTCCCATGTCTGTCTAAGCCGGCGAATCAAGTTAAAAGCCCTCCATTTCCTGTTATTAAAAGTTCAAAGGTCACAGCTTCCAGGTGTCATCTGGCTCTGTTTTCACAAGACGCTTTGGTGGCAAAGAAAAAGAAAAGATCCCTGTAGGCAACAAAGTGGGACGAATTTTACCCCACACAGTCTGAAGGTAAATTAACAAGACAGAAAAATGAGCTGCTGCTGTCTTAGCATGACAACTGACAGGCAGTTTAATTGAAGACCTCTATTACAAAATATAATTTAGCCGTCATTTCTAATTAATCATCCTGTATCTCTCAGTGATTTTGCGGTAAAAGTGCCACCCATTATTTGTTGGAGGACGAGCAATAATTTGCTTTGAGTTCGAGTTGTAGTTGTACAACTGTATGCTGAGATGTCGGAGAAATAGTTTCAATTAAAACAAAAAGACCACATTGCTGCACTTCTCCAGCACAAGTCTAAACTCGTCCTTGACATCATATAAAAGCTAGAATGAGCATCATTATGGCCTATCAGAGCTGGTAGATGAAAAGAAGCAACACAAAGCTGCTTTCGTACCGAACCTGTTTGGGTTAGTCCAAATATGTCCTGCTATGTTTGTCAGTTTGGTTTGCTTCATTTGGGCTGGTGTGAAAGCTGTCAGTCAACCTCTGATTTGTTCTAAACAACCGTCCTTCTGTGCAGAAACTGCAGGCTTATGTCCAGTGAATTTACATGCGTCGGTTCCTCATTCAAAACAGAGGGAAGCATGAGGGTTGGGTTATGCGAGAAAAGTTCTCATGATGCGTTGGATCAAACCCAAAGTTAAAAGCCACACTCAAAGGGGAAAACCCAGTTGAGGGGGGAGACACAATAATCGTTTGTACACATTTCCACACGGTCGCAGTGCCACTCTCACCTGCAAACACAAAAAGTAAGTTAATTAATAAAATATGAAGTCCAGTTTCCTTGATTGATAATGCTCACGAGCGTTGCATCTGTCACTTCTTTGTGACCAATTTCTGGCCCCCCGAAAAACATTAAAGGAACAGATGTGCAGAAAAGTGCATCATGACATGCTGCTGGTCTCCAGATTTTGCTGTTTGCACTGATGTTGCAGGAAACGACACCCAAACTGTTGCAGTCATTCTATGTCATTGTATGTTTAAATCCCTCGGAGGATAAAACAGACCAGAACCAAAGAGCAACAATTCATGTTTTTTTTTCTTCGTCTTGACCTGATAAATCAAACTTCAGGTGTGAAAGTGCATAGGAGAAAACACAGTGACTGCGTGCGAGAACTATAATAAGATGTGTCGATTTTTAGATACACGTGCACGCAAACACCCACACATGCATTCGTAGTCTTTGCAGGATAGCTGGTGTCTGCTGATGTATCACCATGGTGAAAGTCCTTTCAGTCTGTGTGTGGCGGCTGATTAGTATTAGCAGTATCAGATCTTCCTAAAGTCCTTATTCAACAGATCACACAGAGGTGAAGAGTCAAATGGGCCTTTCTCTGTTTTGTAGGAGCGGATTGCTCAACTATGACCAGGAATGCGCACCCACTCACACACCCGTGCACGCGCGCGCGCACACACACACACACACACACACACACACACACACACACACACACACACACACACACACACACACACACACACACTCTCAGGCAATGCAGCCTTGTCAACAGTTGGTCATGCTCTATACACACAATATCCTCACACACAAATACATCATCTCACATGTCAAGCTGCCCATGCAAACACAAACATGCACACATGCATATGCAGGAATGCAAATCAGACATTAATGCACTTAAAGCCATATTTAACATCGTGCATACGTAAATACACCCTGCTCCTCCCCTCCTGCGCTCTCTAGCATTGATATCACTTGATAAGCTTACAGTGGACAAATAGTTGGTTTGGTGTGTGGGTGAAGGTGGGGCACACTGTTCAAAAGCCTCCTCACAGGTCGGCCTGCATCGCTCTCTTAAGAGCTACCCAGCCATGAATGGCCTAATAGGACCCGAGTATCCATTACACTGACACTAGATCCCGTATTTCTCTCCGACTCTGTCGTTAGCTGCTGCCTTCCCTTCGCTCATCCCTGCTCTCTTTCTGCATATTTTGCATTCACTTCTATCTACAGACGCTGGAGCAAAATATTAACATTTTTAACCGCCAAAGCAGTGTAAAGGGGCACCAAATGTCATTACAATGCACCCAAAGACAAATGAATAAAGATATAAAAGAGATATTTTAAATATAACTATTAACAAAATTTGGAAAAATAAAATAAAATTCCTTTTCCGGAAATTCCCGTCTTTCCGTTTTCCCTGTCTCCCCTTTTCTTTATGTCTCATTCCAACTCTCTCTCTCCCTCTACTTTCCTCCCTCTTTCTCTCTGAGGAGGTGTCGGGTTACAGTTATTGTTGGTGCTGGTTACTGATAAATAGGGTGCCTAGTTACCAGCCAACGCACGATTGGCTCTTTTCAACAAAGCAGTGTAGGGAAAAAAAGAGGGGGTGGGGGTGGGGGTGATGTGTGTGTGTGTGTGTGTGTGTGTGTGTGTGTGTGTGTGTGTGTGTGTGTGTGTGTGTGTGTGTGTGTGTGTGTGTGTGTGTGTGTGTGTGTGGGTTGGAGGGGGGTGGTCACCCAGGGAAACCATGAGACTTCGGTTTAAATAGAGAGTCAGGCAAATCTTCTAGGCATTTGTGTGTGTGTGTGTGTGTGTGTGTGTGTGTGTGTGTGTGTGTGTGTGTGTGTGTGTGTGTGTGTGTGTGTGTGTGTGTGTGTGTGTGTGCGCGCTGCACGTTTCGTCGTCCCTGCAAGGACAAAGCTCGGGAGACGCACTGACCCCTCCGACGCCCCTCAATACCCCCATCGACACCTGCTGAATGCCCGCTGTGTACCCCCACCCTGCCCCCACCCCTGCTGGCATTAATGTGGCCTTCTGCCAAACTCCGCCCCCTTAGAGACACAAATAAAGGAACAGTTTGGCTAGAAATGATCTCAAGTCTTGCACTGGGTTGTCTTCATTAGATTGAAAGCAGCCATATGTGTAATTTCATTTCAACTTTGCCACTTAAACTGTACTGACTCTGATACAAATATCAGCTAGGCATGACAAAAGATTTTAGTTGCATTAATTGAATTAAGTCTAATTGTGGACATACATCCCAAATGATAATATGTTTTTCACCCAGCAGTGAGCATTTAAAAAGAAAAGAGAATGTAAACTTTCACGTTTAATAGTGACGGCAGGCATGTTTGCATGCATGTTGCACTTTATTCATCCATGCTTCCTTTCCACTTTTTAATTTTATGGTGTAACTTTTGTGAGGGAAATTAGACATATCCTCCCCTTTTTGTGGTTACTACACCCCCAGCAAGTGGCAGATCTGCTCGTGACAAGCATGAAAAGAATGCCTGCCATTCCTCACTTTATGTCTGTTGTCAACCTACGGCAACAGGAAAAAGCAGCCGAAAACACCAAAGAAATAAAGTGACTTTTACAAAAGCAATCGGATATAATTGTTGGTTTCCATTCCTAATTAGCCACGGTAAAACTCCCCCCAACTGCCTCACACTGTCGAGCAGTAGAGGCCTGGAGGCTTGTTTTCAGATCTGCTATCAACTTCAGGAAGTCGAGAGAAAAACCTATAAATTGTTAATGCATTAGCTGGAACTTTGCGGCTGTCTGAGGGAGAGTGAAAGCTAACAATTATCGGAGGATGCAACTGCAAATGCCGAGCAGTCAGATTTTCAAAACACACTCAGGGCATGTAAACTGACCTCCGAGATGCTTTTCTCAGTAAATGTGTTGTTCTTAATTGAAATCAAACAACTTTGGTGGTCCTTAAAGTGTGACCCAGGTTATTTTCTTTAGCTACAAGTCACTGACGTCCCCTAAACGCCTCACGTGCTACTAGAAGGCATTTTTCAATAGTAGAAAGTAGCAAAGTGATTCAGTCAGTGCCATGAAAGATAAGTTTAGGAACCCAGCCTATTAGCTTTTTAAAACTTTCAAAAAAACACCGGACAAAAGTGAAACAGTGCTAACTCATCAAGCTCAAATACATAAATAGCATCATTAGTGTGTGTACATTTTCCTGGAAGAATAGACTAATTGTTTGCCCTGACTGACCTGTCAACATATATCAGCTGTTTAGCTGCTGTTGGCCAGTTGGTCGCTCAGCCAATTCATGAGTCATTCATGAATCTACTCTGTTTGAATAAGTCAGCTGGGCAGCCACAGAAGCAGTCAAATTCATTGATTCATTCATGCATTCAGTCCATCAGTTAGTCACCAGGAAAACGAGCCATCAAACAGAAACCGAGTCGATACAGACGCAGATGTCTCAGCCAGCCCACCTGGAGCTGCCGGCTGCCAGCTGACCTCTTGATGTTTCTATCTTCCCTTGGCCCCGTGCCGTCGCCGAACCGGCCCGGACGAGCCACATCTGTAACATCTTACTCGCTCTTATTCCTCTATGTGGATTACAAATAAAAGCCTGCAGTTCAGGTGCATTTCATTAAGGCTGTTTGTGCTCCACGCGTGTTCTTTGTGTCTTGAGTTTTGCGGGCCTGAACTGGATTTTACTGGTCGGGCTCTTCATCATGGCATGGTGAGTATGTGAGAAAAATTAACAATGAAATCAACCAAAGTAAAAGAGACAAGGAGAAATCTTTTCTTTCATAACCAGAAAAAACAACAACAAAGAAAACAAAAAGCACCCTCAGTGCATCTGCTATAATGGCACAGCACCATTAAATGCTTCTGAACAGAGCTCTTAAGATCCCATTTACAGGAGTATTCTCTGGGGGAAGCAACAAGTAAATGTGGCCACGATGCAGAGGTAAAGACTAGTGGGGAGAAAACAGCGGTGTAACAAAGCGTTACGGTTGAGCGGAGAGGAATAATTCCTTCTCACCAGGAGTTTCTTTGAAGTCATAAAAAGAGGGAATGTGAGGGCAGAAAAAAAAAGGGAGATTGACCCCCACCCTCCTTCCTCCTCTATCCTCTCCCTTTCCTGTCCGTCTTCCCTCCTCTCGATTCTCACCTTACCTCATTGCACCCTCTTCCTCTTTAGATTATCTTCTCTCCCGCACTTATCACAGCTAGAACACCCATGTCCTGTATCGTCCTCCTCCTCTTCCTCTGTTTACTTCTTCCCTTCCCTCCTTCGCCCCTCCTCCTCACCTCCACAGGGTCAGTTAAATGTCACTCTATTGTGCCGGGTGACAAGAACGGTGTGTGATGACGAGTCAGCGTCAGGAAAGAAAAGGAGGGAGGCAGTGAGACGGATCAGTTTTTGTCAACTTACTAGTTGAGAACCTCTCAGTATTTCAGTCACTACCTCAAGAGGATAACTGGGCTGATTTGGGGGTCGATTTTCTCCGCCTGACAATCACCAAGGGCCTTCTAGATCGGTGGCTAGTTCAATGTGGGGTCCCGCTATTTTGACTAAATTGTGCAGTGTGTGCGTTATTCTGGTTACAATCTTAGAAATTGGTGAAATGTGATGTTACGTCTGGAATATCACACTTTTAAAATCGTTCAGATCTAAAAAAAAAAAAAAAAAAAAATCCTGTAACGTGCAGAACAGATTAGGCAGCGAAGCTTCCTTAAAGTAACGAAAAGGCACATTTTTATAAGACTTATTTGCTGCTATCACTGTTGAATAACACTACTGATGAACGAACCTTGCAAGCCCTTATGTCCTAACAATGATTGGGAAATGGCACACTGGTGAAACCGCAGGACTAAACGCATCACCAAGGGCCTTCAGAGTCAACATTAAAACAACAAAAACAAAAATTGCGAAATGACTTTCTTCTTTCATTCGTCCTAAAGACGAAACCACTGCTGGCAAACTAACGGCCCCGTCTCTACAATGTGATCCAGCATCTTCAAAATGACAGATGACACCATCTTTACCACTTGTAGGACACATGATCCTTGTCACCTTAAATTACTCTTTATGTCTCCCTCTTCATCCTGCGTCTTTCTGGCCCCATCCCACCTCTCATAGGAGGGGATTTATTAGGGTGGGGAAAAAGTAAATTATGACTTCAACTCGACCTGCAGGGGCACGCCCAAATATCAGACAGCTATTCAGTCTGTCGACCCCCAGAGAGACCAATTTTAATGGTCCTATGAATTACGGCCTCAGCACTTAGTCAAATGCAGAATATCTGTCACTCTTAAAGAGATGAAGGTTCCTGAAGTTTTGAGGTTGTGCTACGACACGCTTTGATGTTTTCAAACAGGAGTGAGGAATGAGTTTTAGGCAGCATGTGGTCACCGTAATAAGACTGAGGACCACAAGCTCTTCTGGTTCTGTCTGTCTGTGTGTGTGTGTGTGTGTGTGTGTGTGTGTGTGTGTGTGTGTGTGTGTGTGTGTGTGTGTGTGTGTGTGTGTGTGTGTGTGTGTGTGTGTGTGTGTGTGTGTGTGTGTGTGTGTGTGTGTGTGTATAAAGCGCTGACAAGAAGAAGAGGATGGGTATGTTCTAATGTTCTAGGAGTCTCATTTGTTTCTTTAGGGCAAATTACACTATTTTACATCCACAGTGTTTGTGTATGAGTGTGTACTTTAAGATCTTTAATCAAAAGCTCAACACACACACACACACTTACAGGGCGTTCTCAGTCGAATTGTGTATGCGTCTTGTTTTCATGTACAGGTGAAGTCATTCCTGTGGTACAGACGGGAATGCTGCGACTATTAAGCAGCCTGTGAAAGACATCCAAAATATCACTCTGAAGAAGACACAAACAAATAACCATATATGTGTACCACTTGTAGGACACATGATCCTTCTCACCTTAAATTACTCTTTATGTCTCCCTCTTCATCCTGTGTCTTTCTGTCCCCATCCCACCTCTCATAGCCCACCCCGGAGCCTGTGTGTGTGTGTGTGTGTGTGTGTGTGTGTGTGTGTACAAATGTGTGTTCCCCATTGTTCCTACATCTGTGCCAGTTAACCAGCCATGGTTTAATCCAGGTGGGAAGTCTTTACATTTCCAGAGAAAGAGTGTTTTTGTTTTAAAACAAAAATGTGTTAGTATGGACGAAGGATGACTGAGAAGGCATTTTTTTGATACAGGATGGTATTGAAGCAAATTTTTCGATGTCATAAAAGTGTTTAAGTTTGGTGCCTCCTGCCGATCTGCCACAGTGACAGATCAACCCAGCAACCAATGAACAGTGGGCCATTGCCATCCACAGAGCCGTAAAACTAATATGTCTACAAATCTAGATTATCAGTACGCCTTCATTAACTGTCTGCATGCTTAACATCTGTTTGGGAAGAGGGAAACCACAATTTGTGAGCTTCACGGGTGAACAAAAGAAGGACTTTAAAACAAGAGACTGTAGTATAAAGATTAGCTTAAGCGAGGGATGTGATCTCTGTGGGGAAGCCACAGAGTGAAGAAATGTATGTATTGTAGGCTTCAAAGGATGTGTAGAATAGCCATGGAGTAAAAAAAAAACAACAACCCCGCAGGATATTGATGGATAAATAGTGTAAAAAGACAAAGCGATCGCGTGGAGTACAGGGCAGCTCTGCTTACGTAAATCCAGAGGTATGCCCGTGTTTGATACCGCTGTCATCGCATTAGTAATGATAGGCCATTTCCACTTTATCAGCCCCGCAGCCTTCTGGATCCCACTGACTGAGTGACTGCACAGAGCAGGTATGGATGTTAATACAAGGCTGAGTTATGTGTATATGTGAACGTGTGTGGCAAATGGTGATCATCCCCAGCTGTAAACCAACTTCACCCCGGAGCAAAACCACAACAGCTAACCACAGCTCTCTCTTAGTTTATGGATACTGCCTTACAAGACCGACAGGCCTCGACTCATATCAGTGTGTCCTCAGCACATACTGTGTAGTACATCATTTGCCGGGGAGAGCCAAATCGTAAACACACAGATGGTCTTTGTGCTTATTTGTGCATACAAGGTGTGTGGAAGGTGTGCAAAGGCAAATATGGCATGGGAAGAAGTATTAAGTTTGAACATGCCCTTCCTGACCTTGAAACACACCTTGCAGGGTAAATAAAAGCACAAAGAGTGGCCAAACCACAAGAAACACACTCAGTTTGTTTTCTGCAGAGATGAACAATCAGAAAATGCTTGGCATGATGATTTGGAGAATTGGACAAATTGTTCCTGATAGACTTCCAGAGAGAAGAGAATGGAAAATTATATTGGGGTGGTTTTTAGTACTTTAAACCACAAAATGATCAACTTATGAATATGAAGACCGCAAATAAAACACCAGAAAAGTGTAAAACTTTGGACCTTTAACTATCAGAAGCTGTGGATTGGTACTTTCTGCTGTGTGTTTGTGTGTGTGTGTGTGTGTGTGTGTGTGTGTGTGTGTGTGTGTGTGTGTGTGTGTGTGTGTGTGTGTGTGTGTGTGTGTGTGTGTGTGTGTGTGTGTGTGTGTGTGTGTGTGTGTGTGTGTGTGTGTGTGTGTGTGTGTGTGTGTGTGTGTGTGTGTGTGTGTGTGTGTGTGTGTGTGTGTGGGCTTAGTGATGAATGCGTTCGAGGGCAGCAGTGAGAAGCAGTATGCCAGGCACTGAGAGACAGCTGTCAGCCCTTGACCCTCAGTAAGGAAACCGTAGGCACTGGACTCTGGAGCTGAACCAACTCATTCCTCACATCACACAAGTGGTTGAACTTGTCGTGGCTTCTGTTTGGGCCCCTGCATATCACAGCTTGGCAGCAGTCCGTAACACATATGCGGTATCAGATGCAGAGGAAAACAAATCCTCAACACGGAGAGCCGGAGTCATTAGGGGACAGAGTCAAGTAAAGATTAATTTAGATCACAACAAGACTGAGAAACAAGCTCAGAGAGGTGGAAAAATGTGGGATAATCCCAGCAATTACTGCATGTATTTCATTTTTAGATGCCCGTTGGTTCTTATTAATCAAAGCTGAATGAACAAAGAACTATGTGAAGGAACATGTGAGGAACTTTGTGCTTTTGTGACAAAATAATATGCCTCAAAGTCCTCAACCTAACACCAATCCCTGTACTAAAAGGCTTCCATTGAAAGTCTCCATTCAAATGCTTTATCCTGTGATTCCATTATAACTTGTGTGAGTTTTAACACGTTGAGACAATCACTTCAGGCCTACGACACAATGCTCCCAGGGTCAGGACTGGCCTGTAGAAAGGTAATCAGCATGTAAAGAAACGCACACGCATCCACACTTTTGACATGTTAAACCAAAGCAAGGGCATTGTATCCCATCATAAATGGACGAAAAGGTAAATGACTGGGTACAGGAAGATAAAATGCAAATAAAGGTCAGATTTTGATCTTTTGTTTGGGCTGAAGCCCTGCACGAGTGCAAAACATCTCAGACTGAGACGTTCAAGTCTCCGCCTGGCTTGGCTTCACCACGTTTTTGCTGCGCTGCTTAGTTTGAAGAAAACATCGTCAAACTGGAATTTCCTAGACTGAGACACCAGCCTGTAAATCATTATTCTGACGTGTAAATGATTGTTTTAGTCTAACCATTAACTGTTTTTCTGAGGAACAACAAAGTTTCTGACTGTCGAGTGGCTTGCATTGAAATCTTCACAGCAAAACAATCAAGCAGAGGCATTGCAAAAGGTTGTGGTAGCAGAGGCGTTTGCCTGGGGAAGTACGAGCCTTGAAAGCAGCTCTGACTGAATCAATCACACAAACAGAAGCCCATGTGTGAGTGAGGAAAATTCATCACTTTTAAAGACAGATGAAGCCAACAATGTTACTTATTTCTCATCTGAAAGGGGCTCGAGTCGTTTTCCAGGTTTCACAAGATACTCTGACATTATCTGAGACACACAGAAGGGAAGATGGAGTGACAGTCTGGATGACCCCGCAGTAAGTTGAGGTGTACTCAGATAAGACCGCGGTTTAGAGCCACTGTGCCCCCCAGCTGCTACAGTTTGGGCCCTTTACTTTGTTTTGCGGGTCAAAGGTCGAATGACTATAACCAGAGGTCAAGAACTTTGGACGTCAACGCTCTCATGGGGTAATTCTTCGACCTGAGAGAAAGCAGACACGAAGCAGATGCTAACTACCCGCGTTCCTGATTGACTTATTGTCTTTCTGTCTAAACCATGACAGATACAATTAACAAATAACAATGAACCTGCTCAATCGGAGCTCAAACTGACATCTCTCTACTCAAACTGCTTGAGTTTGGCTGCCTCGTTGTAACAGCGAGATAATCAAAAACTCTGTAATGAGTCCATTAAGAAATGATGGCTACATTACGTACTTTGAAAGCAATATATTAGAAGATCCTGAGCAGCGGAGGGGGGATGCTCAGCGTCCTATCGATGTACTGTCATGAGTGTCGATGAGAGCAACCATTAGCCTCTAAGACCCCTCTGGGAGGAAGAGAAGTTGGCAAAAGTCTAACGCTTACGCACTAGTAGAAGTCTACATGTCTCAATTTGTTGCAGGCTATCACACTTTGGACTGAAGGATCAGAAGGGAAAAGAAGAAGGTGAAGTCAAGTGGCACTGAGTGAAGTCACAGAAGTTTACTTCAGCATTTTCTTTCCTTTTTAAGACACCAGGAATGAGAGAGAGAGAGAGAGAGAGAGAGAGAGAGAGAGAGAGAGAGAGAGAGAGAGAGAGAGAGAGAGAGAGAGGGGAAAAACAGCTCTTCACTGTAACCCAAGATGTAATTTGATAAAGGGCTGGCTGCAGGTAGACGGCAGCACGTATGTAATTTTCAAACATCACATGGGACGAGAGAGATAGAGAGAGGCATTGTGGTTTCTGGTTTAGCTCCATGACAGAGGTGTCAGGAATGCTGCTAAACATTTAATACACATTACTGATAAGGAAGGCAAGGCAACACTTCCATTTTTGTTTAACTGCAGGAGCGGCATTTGACAGGTTCCTAATTAAAATGTCCAAAGATGAGAAACTGGCAGGGTCATTAGGAATTATGTGGGGGAAAAAAACTATTTCTTTTTATAGACGCCATGAAAAATGTATTTTTGTGACAATGGCAAGAAATCAAGCTGCTTTGTTTAATTGAAAGTGTTACTTGTAGTTCTTATTGTGGTATTGAATAATGGAGATTAAATGTTAAAACAGATATTATCTGTAACACTGTTTTACTAGTTTCAACATTATCAGTAAAGCTTGGATTCATTGTGCACAAATAAATGCAAATAAAAATGTGATGTTGATGTGACAACCCACTCAAAGAAAATGCTTTTTTTTATTATTATTATTGAACATGATGTAGAGTGTCAAAACTGTTGATGGAGGATAAACACGTTTTTACTTTGATACACATGTAACTGAAGACATTTTGGGAGGGTGAGGCACTTTTGTGCGCCGTATAAAAGGTGGAAGGGATCTTTGTGTGAAATCTGGCCTTTACACTTCAGGGGAAGAAGTCGGCAAAGTCCACTGCCGTTGTGAGACCTGGATGAGATGGGACATTAAAGGCAGATCACTGTACCTGTGTGTGCATGTGCGAGCGCAAATGCATGTTTCTGTGGAGTTTATAGATGTGTTATTGAGTATGTGCTTGAGTCATCCTATCCAAAATGTAACAGGAGGATGTCTCAGTTCAAAGGAGCATTTTGACATCTTTTCAAAAGGCAACGCAAACCCAATACACCTCGGAGCGCCCTCCGTCTACATCTATGTATCCGTGTCTCGGGCTCTCTGCTAAAAGACAAGGCCCGGAGGGCCGAAGAACACATACAAAGCTTCAATCCGCACATCTAAGTCTACTTCCTTTGAAATGCTTACAGAGGCTTAAGCCGCTCCGCCTGTAGGAGCCAAGTGTGACCCGGGGTGTGGTGTACATTTTACCAACAGTGTGACATTCCTCTATTCTAAACGTTAAGGTGTAAGGTAGGCCGATCGGTTCATTTGCATGCACAAATAAACATCCGTTTTATTTGGATACGTGTCAGTTCATATGTCAAGTTTCTTCAGTGTGAAAGCGTCTGTGTGTGTGTGTGTGTGTGTGATCCCGTATTTTCTCCTTAAACGTGACTCAGAGCCGAACAGAGGCAGTCAAAGAGGTTGTAAGGAGACACCAACGATGACAGCATTGGGGCAAGGCGGCAGCTTTTGCTCTGACTCGGGGGTTCGAATCCAGCTCATGACAGTAAACACACAGGCCACTGAAGTGCCTTTGAGCAAGAGGGTGTTGTTAAACACTGAAGGTTCACTCATTGACTTCACAGGAGGTACGGAGCACCGCGTTAGCCATGCAAACCTTGTGACAATGTAGCTATTTAATAGCCTATCGATGTTTTTGGAAGAATATTATTCAGTTTAGCAAACACCTTTTAAACATCATACCAAAAGAATAAAGCCGTGTCTAGACAGCAAGCGAACTGTGAGCAGCACGTTAGCAGAGCAGCAGCTGTGAGTGCACCATCAGTGTTGCTCGCCATGTTCAAGTTAAGCAGCTCATATGAACGACACTCTCTTTTGTTATTTACCAACCGGGACCATAACATTTTCTGAAAGCTCAGAGTTAAGAGTTCTGGAAATCATGACCTCATAATGAAAGGTCAAGGGAACACCAGAGTCTTTGTCAAGACTCGGACATTCACACCAATCTATCTAATGGTTGAAGAGCAACACAGCGAGACTGCTAAAAATCCCTGGTATATAGATTGCTACCATGCAGCCACTACAGATTTACAAAAAGAAGTACAAAAATAAACTGTAGATACATCTAAACCACCAGCAACTTAAGCATAATCGCCATTTAATCAAAATATACTGTAACATTTTGGGAAAATCAAGTGCTGTCTGACAGTGAGACAATAAAAGGGACAACAATTTGAGAACTTGGCGTGCATGAACAAGTTCTCACACACAACCTTACCTGTCAAGATTACATCTGTCACCAGCTCCTTCTCTGGCTGAAGGGTAAATGACTAAAACTGACACCTCTACAATCACAATCTGGCATGAAGTCCTTCTGTGGAGGCCAACATCAACACTCATAGAGGATCAGTGTTAAAGCCCCAATCAAGGTTTTCTACGGGAAGACAATTAAAGGAAGGTGTCAGTTTTCAGGAGAGCTGTTGAGAGAAAGGTTGTTCTCCAACTCGAAAACAAAAAATCTTTTCTATTTAAACCTGCTGATTAATACACAAAACAGCTCATAATATCTTTGTATTACTCATTTTCATGGCGAATCAAAAGCTTTGTTGGGTCCGTTTTAGGGTGTCTTTGTGGATAGGATTTCTGTTTTTGTTTAGCTGTGGATTAAGCAACAGCACTTTTAACGTTGAACAGATATCGGTCCATTTGTGCCAGTGAACTCAATCCAGTTAAGCCACATGACATTTTATCCTAATACCTGTATTGTCAGAGCCAATGCCAAGTTTTAATAGCGGAGACGACTGCACATAGGAATTACACGGAGAGAAAGGGATGTTTGCTAGCAATTGCTGACATATGAAGTGACATCGTGTGGAATGAAATCATGGTGAAGGGCAGGATCAGAACAGAGATGGCGGACCTTAATCCTTTTCTAAAAAAAGGCAGTGCAAGAACCTTTTCGCAGCCAGCACGCTGTTTTGAATCAGTTCGTCACACATCTACAGCAAAGGAACACTCTGGACAACCGGTTCCACAGTGGCACCAACATTTGACTGGTCCAGAACCATAAAGCGCTGACGTCAGGATTATTGCAACGAACAAGATCAACCTCAGCATGGATGCAAAATCTATAAGGGTATATCGATAAAGATTGTCTGTACGTCAAAGGCATCTTACAATTTTTGTTTCATCTTTTGTAACACCTATGTTTGATCTGCTCTGTAGGAACAGCTAATGATATCCGTCAGCTGTGGTTTCAAGATGCAGCAAGATGACTGCGTCGAGTTAAATGGCTTTTGCACCTCGGGCTGGTTGTCCATCATTGTAGGGGGACCCCCCCCCCCCCCCATAAATATTTGGCATCCTCTGGACTTCAGTCTAAACTTAGGAACAGTCTGGACACATAATGGGTAAAGTCTGGAATAAAAAAAGACCAGTGACGGAGCTATGAATCAAAAATAACCAGTAAGACCTTATAAACCGAGGCTAAATATGTTTGAAATTGATCTTCACATGTGATCTGATGTTTTGTAATTGGTGTTGAAGTGCAACAGCTGAACAAAGTCGATTGCTTTAACGATTCTTTCCAGTAGTATATGGTGCATCAGCAAAAAAATCTGACCTCATGGTATGCAGCCTACACATGACTGATATATGACGCCTAAATTTGTCAGGGTTGCTGTGACAACAAGTAAATGTCATGTCATTCCCATGAGACTGTTGCCGACTTGGAGCCGGCGTTAGCATGGAAGAGAAGAAGACACGGGAATGGCGGCAAAGCCAGAAGCAGAGAGAGAGAGAGAGAGAGAGAGAGAAAAAAATTGTGTGCAAAAAGGCAACGTCTTTTATTGTTGCATCTCTAGAATTCACTGAAGTATCCCAAAATATATCCCACAAAAATTATCTATGAGCCACAATTAGTAACTATGCATAAAGGGAGGCTTCGGCTGTCACCCTATCTTCTCCTCTTTCTCTGCCTCCTTCTTCTTCACTGTCACATTTGTCATTCACTCTGGCACCATCCTGTATATATACACCCTCAGCCCCCACCCCACCACCACCACTTAACATTCCAGCAGCTGGTCATCGCACATCATGACGCATGTAATGTCACCCTCGTGAGCTGTTGGCGAGCCGCGAAGCTTCCCTCTGCCTCCCCGGTGAGAGAGACAAAGACGAGTATTGTGTCGCCTGAGTGCGAGGGACGGAGAGAGAGGTGTGTCCGGTTACAATCAAAGACGACCCCTTCACCACCCAAAACCTGTTGGTGTTTGAGTGGGGAAATTGCCGTCCTGCAGCATGTAAATAAGAGATACCGCCGCCTGTGTGTGTGTGTGTGTGTGTGCGTGTGTGTGTGTGTGTGTGTGTGTGTGTGTGGGTGTGTGCGTGTGTGTGTGTGTGTGTGTGTGTGTGTGTGTGTGTGTGTTGTTTTTTTTGAGTGTATAATTGCGGGTTTAAAAACCTGCAATTAAAAACTCCAACTTACAAAAATTTGCTAAAATTCAAGTCGGCTAGGATCACACATCACAAGGAGAAACAAAGCCCCCGCACCTCCCACGCATTCCTCCACTTTTAACCTCTTTTGCCCAGTTTCGCCCGAGCCTCAGGCAATAAGTGTTTGCAAACAAACAAGTCCTCTTTGAAATCCCTGCAGCAAACAACACTTGCATGACGGGGAAGACACCTAATTTTCTAGCTCACTCTCAAGCCCGCGATGAAGAGCAGCGCGCTGCTTGAAAGAGACTTCCTGCTGGAAACAAAACACTGATTTTGAGAATGTGGATTAAGAGTGCAAGAGGAAAGATGGCTCAAGTAAAAAACAAACTAAAAAAAACAAAACAGGTGGAGAGATTCGGCAAATAGAGACTTCCAAACAAAGAAGAGATAAAACACCTCTGCAGCATGTATAAAAGCTACCATTCTTTCCTGAGTATGACAGAATGAAATCAAAGAAGTCATTTTTAGTCATATTTCACACTAATTAAAGGCAACGTTTTCCCTTGGGAGAGTTGGGAGCAGCCAGCTGACTTATCCCACAGTCGGTGTGTGGCCATGTTGCTTCTCGCAGCCAACTACGGCATCGGCCGACAGCCTCAGATCCTTAAGCGTCACTCCTCTCTCTTGCCCGTAATTGAGCATTCGGACATCAGTGGAGTCGAACAGTGACCAGTCCTGATCCCCCGGTATTTTACACTTCAAACTGGACTACAGCCTGCAGGCACACATACCCACGTAGCAAAACACACACACACACACACACACACACACACACACACACACACACACACACACACACACACACACACACACACACACACACACACACACACACACACACTTAGACCTAACAAGCACACATGAAAGCCCACAGTGGATATACAAGATTAAGCATGAATGTGATTCCTTTCTCACTCATTGAGCACACAAACAGAGGGACAAGGAGGTACGAACACTGTTATTACACCTGCTCTGTCTTTTTTGCTACCCTGCCTCAGGACAAGAGAGCATCGCGATGCAATTAAGTTTTCAGTGCCGAAATAGTAAGGGTGCTAAAAACATGTTGCAGCAAATGGATGGTTTGCGAAACTGTGTTCTGCAGAATATTCTTATTTACTTTCTTGCAAATATAAACTTCCAAGTCGATCCTCTCACACAACTCTGAGCAATGAGTGCGTTTCCCAAAATATCCAAGTATTTGTTCAAAATAATTTTACACTTTTGAACCTCGATGTTTAAATGCAAAATGCTTTTTTTTTGGACATAAATCAGGGCAGGATAATGCTTTTATTAGGTTTTGACTTTAGACACAATTGGGGTACGATATAAATGAGAAGTAGAGAAGAAGTCCCTGACTATACCCTGGCGGACGCATACATGGACAGACGTGGACTCTTTTTTTTAATAGTTCTTTTTTTTTACAAAGATCCCTCTTTTATACTTTTATACTTCTACTTTCTGGTGTCAGTTTGAAGGACACGTTTCACACATGTGCAGTGGATCTACAGGAAGTTGTCCACACAGAGCCCTACATGTAGATCCATGCACACATGATGGAATTTAGGTAAAGCAAGACACTTAACAGACCCTCACCTACTCACAGATGGGGAAAGTGTAACACCCGCATAAGAGTCTACATCCATGCTTGACTCAGTAGAATTCATCCTGCAGGGACAACAGATGGCTGTACAAATATCATGTTAATCCATCATACGGTTGAAATATTTCGGTCTGGACCGACTGACAAACAGAACACACCACCAACATCAACAGAGTCATGTCACTTAACTAAACATACACGAGTCAGTTAGGAGAGCGTCCAGCCAGGTAGACTCACTACCCAAAAAAACCAAAACAAAGCACAGCCTGGCAAGAGAGGCAGACAGGCAAGACAGATAGAGGACAGTAATCTAATAAGTCTCTATGACTGACTGACTGATATCGCCTCGACGCCCACGTGGCAGGAGAGCGACAGACACTCTGCAGGCAGGTGGTCAAGCAGTGGGAAGATTTCTTTAGGGAAAAAAACAAGTAGAGGAAGAGTTGACTGAAAGTCATGAGGGAGGACAATGAAGCTGAGAGAGAAGCACGGTGAAGGAGGGGAGGAGGAGGAGACTGAGGGGAATGTTTAAATCCAGGAGAAAGTGTGTGATATCTAGGAATGAATGGGATCTCCCGATATCAGTTACTGAGCATGCCAAGCCTGACACACACACACACACACACACACACACACACACACACACACACACACACACACACACACACACACACACACACACACACACACACACACAGTGAAAGAAAACGTATAAGGTGCCGACAGAGTGAAAGCACACAGGCACCATAAACGTAGACTTGTGATTAAACTTACAGCACTTTTTTCTGTTGTTGATATTGACTTAACATTCCTTGGTAATCACGTCATGTATAACAACAGTCCTGAAGCAGACATCTCTGCAAAATGGGAAACTTTCAGAAAAAAAACAACAAGCTGAACGAATACACTGTTAGTTGGTAAAAAGAAGCTTTGATGGAGGTTTTTAGGTCCCACTGGTGTACCCAGAAACAAAATCTCCCTCTCATTTCTCTTTTCCCTCAACTCGCCCATCTGTCTGTCCCAACCATCACCCTGAGGTCATGTGCGTGTGTGTAAAAAAAAAAAACATGTCCTGCTTTGATCTCACAGGTGAAAGGTCATGCGTCCTCACTATCTGTGCATCACTGTCGCACCTGTGAACCCGGAAAAGACGGGAAACCAGGAGGAGAGGGCTGCCAGGAAACTGCCGTTTGCCCCTTGACTCACACAGGGAGTCATTTGTCTTGCCCAATATGCATCCTCGGTTACATGTGCGACGCAATATTTCAGGGCCAAATTATCTTTTGAAACCAAAAGAACGCCAAGAACAAGGGATGAAGGGGAAAAAAGGGAGTGGAGTGATTAATGGATCAGATGATCTTGTGGCTCACAGAATGAAGGAAAGCCACAAACGTCATACAGAGCAACACATCGGAACCGATACACTACACTACCCTGTGTTGCAAAACCGTAACTGTGCCTCATAATAAAAGGGACAATTACACTTACCTGTCCTTATAAATGATAAAACTGTGGTTGTCACAGGAATGCTTTGAAGTGGCATGTCTTTGGAAGTTCAGTGAACACATCAGCCGATTGTGTTTTTCCTTGGACTGGATTTAAAAATAAACCCAGAGCTGAAGTTCTTGTGTCGTGGTAGAAATCTAATTATGCATATTGAGAGGGGGGGGGATGAGAAAGAAAGCAGGGAACGTTTTCGAAGGAGCGTGCGGACGAGAGCAGAAATGTTAAAAAAAAAAAAGCTGAGCTATGCAACTCCTCTGGATTAAGAGCCAAAGTCAAGGCAGGGAAGCTTAAAAGCCCCATGGGGCAGAAAAGAGGGGAAGCAGAGGGAGGTAGGAGGGGGTGGGGAGTGGGGTGGGGTGCATGAATGCGTGTAGCATCATGCCACCTCTGCTCACCAAAGGTAAGGAAAGAGATATCAGAGCTGGGGTGGAAAAAGACGATTTAGCATCAATCATTCCTAATCGTTTAAGCAGCGATCTGCTACGCTGCATCACTGAATGATATAACACAACTCCACCTATAGCCTGTTGGTGCATGCTTTAACATTAGCCGATATAAACCCCGCCCATCAGGTAGATGCTTCCTGGAAAATAAAAACTCTGGTTCACGTTAGGCGATGCCGTTTACGTGTCAGGAAACAGAACAATGTGGTGGCTGAGTGAGGTAGCAGTGATGACACGAGTTAACACTAGTGCCCTGAAAGAGGCACAAAAACATCAGTCTGTTTATGCAGCAGCTACAGTCACAAATTGGTGACTTTGGGATCAAATGTTTTTTCAACACCGGTTAGACTCACTTTAGTTTGTAAAAAATCACAACCTCCTTACAGACTGTGTCAGATAAGAGTTCCTACAATGAGAACACATAGCCCTCAGATATTGAACCACAGAGATTCCTTCTATACACACGCACACGCGCGCACACACACACACACACGAGCACACACACACACACACACACACACACACACACACACACACAAGTGCTAAAAGAGAGAATGAGGACAGATGGAACGGTGTTGTGGCTAGCAAAGTGTGTTAAGCAAGTGCATCTCAGTAGCGTTATCAGGGCGTTCTTGTGTGTCAGCAGAGGGCTCGAGAAACATTCTCAGGCCTTCTGTTCGCCAGAATAAAAGCATCTGTGCATTTCTTGCACAGGTTTTGAGGACAGCCGTGATTAGGAGGACAAAAAGAGGACAACTGTGACAGCCGGCAACCTCCTCATCTCTATTTCACTGTGGGTCATCTCCGAACAAGACAAATCAATGCACACTTTAATTCATCAATCAGCGGGGTTTTAGTTCTATTGATCCGGCATCTTAACCGGGGTCAATGGGGAAGACGGAGCAAATGCATGAAAGGAGACCTAATGAGCTGATAAACATGATGTGAGCCTTCCTCTAAAACCAAACCCAGTCAAAACCTACCCAAACTGAGCATAAAACAGAGACCTGGCCTGACCTGGTCCTGAGCGCAGACACAAAGGACACAAACCTTCATATCTTTACAGTAATCTAGACCTGGTCTGACCTAAGTTTCAGGTTGGACTTTTGATCGTCAGAATTAAGTGGACGGCTGAATTTTTCTGCATCGGACAGTGGCAGAAAAGGTCAAAACAGCAACCACACAATAAGACCAAAAAAAAACCAAAGAGAACGAGAGAGACCAGAGGAGCCACGGGGAACTGAATTCAAGAAAGACACAATCGGTGTCTTGTCTCTTAGTGCTTGTTATGGTACTCACAGCCCACCAATCCCCTCAGGCTTTCCTCTCCCTAGAGCCCAGGGTCAAAAGGTCAAGACCTCATCAGTAATGGTTACATAACACTTGACATTAGGGTGAGCCCAAAAAAAAAAAAAAAGTAAGGTTGGAGCTATTCTTGCGCGCGAGTGTGCGCATCTGTTTAAATGTGCACAAACACGTGCTTGCCTATATTTATGTGGACCAGACTACAAACTAATGAAGAGGTCCGGCCCCCCGCTGGGACCATCACGGGGTCACTGTTGTCAAGGATACAGCCAGACTTGTCAGCTGTTTTTGAAAAGCATGAATGCAGGGGCAGCTGAATGAGGGCTATAAGGCCTGTAACCCGGTGAGTCTGTGGCTCCTCAGATGCTCTGCAGGTCGACTGCGGCAGCCATAAAGCACTTCGAAAAGCACAATCTGCCTTTTGTCCAAGACAAAGACAAGGGACAAGTCCTTCACCGAGAAGTACCGTTGGACAAAAATGAGGGCACATCTGGGGAAAGCCTTCCAATGCCTGATGAAGCATGGTGTCCCGACATAATGAGGGTTCACTCCCAGCTAATAAACCGCTGCACTGTCACGTCTGTATTTCTGTCACGAACAAAGAGACGGGAAAACAAAATCATCAAATAGCAAAGGTGACATAAGGGACAAACTGCCATCTCAATATTTCCAGCTATCGCAACGATTCATAGCCACCAGCTAGCTACAAGCAAGATACGACTGATGGACTGGAAATATAGGTTTCCCCTAGTGCACCCTGGGCCATGGCACTTCATTTGTATTCCTCCAGTATGTGTGATATGCTGGCATTCCTCAGCTTGGAGGGATGATAGGGTGACACAGAGAGAAAGTGATGGGCTGTTGGCTCACTTCAGGGCTTAATGTACTTTGGAAGATCAACCGACGGAGAGAGGAGGAGAGGAAGAAGAGACGGAGGAGGTTGAGCAACCAGCTGTCAATAGGTGACAGGCTAGTTATTTTGTCAGGGTATCAGATTAATCCTGCCTGATTAATGTCAAAGTGTTTCCTTGGAAAGTGCGCGTGTATGTGTGTGTGTGCTTGCTTGTACCGTAGCCAATATCCCGTCAGTTTAGGTGCGAATGTTCAAGTATTTGCATCGGTCTAATCTTTAACTTTAAAGAACAAAGTCTGCGTCTGCGGTGGAGAAAAAAAAAAAGCAACTTAAGGCAAATTATTTCTACATGACCGTTCACTACGAACACAAAAGCCCTCAGAAGTGGTGCTCCAGGAACCTCTCCAAACATCTTGTGGCAAGATGTTGATCAACCTCATGCACCTACATTCGGCCAAAAACATTCAGCCTCTGCACTTCAAAGAGAGCAAGCCTGTATCGACTTTGGAGAGCGAGGGAAGGAACTCATTAGGGCACATAGCCTTGCACTACATGCATGTGTGTTCCTACTTTTGACAAAAATGCACATAACTGAAACAACAAAGCGGCTCAGTTATGAGGGTGTCCTGTCTAATTGCACCTATTTTATTACCCAAACCAACCACTTGCAGACAAAATATTTCTCAGCCAAATGGGAGAAAAGCAGCGCAACCGGATCTTGCACAAAGCCTGCAGCAAACACTTAACTGATCATACAGTCAACAAACACTACAGTCAAAACCTGCCTGTTCCCATTCAACAGAAAGTTCTACACTGACTCTGCAGCTTGACGATACAGCACACGTGGTGACTCGCATTTTAAACCTTTGACACCTTTTTTTTATGACCTTGTTTGAAAGTACTGACACGTGAAACCGACATGAGAAGCGGGATTTTCTCACAGAAAAAGAGGTTGATGAAGAAATAATTACATACCCGAGACAGAGATGGTCATGGGTGCTTCCAGGGGCCTGTCGTTGTCCAGATCCTTGCTCAGTCTCAGATCCCCGGTGTCTTCATTCAACAGCAGCAGACTGAGCTCGTTTCCAGATTCAAACTTGTACCGCAGTTTATCCGACACGTCCGGGTCGTGAGCCGGTACCTTTCCAATTATTCCTGATGGGAAACTGTTGGACTTGTTGGTGACATAGTTATTAAAAATAATCTCAAAGTCCTGCAGCACCGGAATGTTATCATTCATGTCTTTCAGGCGGATGTGCACGGTGGCCCGGCTCACTAGTGGTGCAGATGTAGCCTGGACCACTATTACATACTCTGTTTTAGCCTCGTAATCCAGGTCTGTGAGTGCAGTGAGGTCACCGTTAAAAATGTCCAGCTGGAAAACTTCCGGATTATTCCCTTCTACGATCTGGTACATGATCTGAGCGTTGGTGCCCTCGTCGGGGTCCGTGGCCGTGATCTGAGCCACGACAGACCCCACCGGGCTGTTCTCCTGCACGCAAATGAAAAGCTCATCCTTCTCAAACACTGGAGCGTTGTCGTTTATGTCTTGGACTACAACGTGGACATTAACAGCTGCTTTGAGAGGCGGAACCCCCCGATCCACAGCAAAGGCCTTCAGTTTGTACACAGGAACGTTCTCCCGGTCCAGTTTGCGAGCGGTCCTGATGATACCGGAGTACGGCTCGATATAAAAATCCCCCTCTCCATCATCGCCACCTTGAAATGTATAGCTCACCCTGCCGTTGGAGCCAGAATCTTTGTCTGAAGCAGATATCTGAAGTACACTGGTGTAGACGGGTGCGTCTTCAAATACGGTCCCCTGGTACATATCTCTGATGAACTGGGGAGCATTATCATTAGCATCCAGGATGATTATCTCCACATAAGTGGTATCAGATTTCTGAGGGATGCCATTGTCTCTGGCAATGATGGCTAAGGTGTAGGAGGCCTGGTCTTCATAGTCAATCTCCATCCGTGTTGTGATGGCACCTGTATTCGGGTCTATTTTAAACTGAGGGACATTGTCCTCCATCACATAGGTGATGCGAGCATTTTCGCCCGTGTCCTCGTCTGTCGCACTGATCACCACCACAGTGGAGCCCACTGGTTTTTCCTCACTGAGCATCACCTGGTAGTTGGCACTTTGGAAGACGGGCCGGTGCGTGTTGGCGTCCGTCACGTTGATGAACACCTGAGCAGTGTCGTAGCGCGTTCCATCGCTGGCGGTGACGGTCAGGACGTACTGGCGCTCCTGTTTGTAGTCCAAGGGAAGAGCTAAGGTGATGAGGCCGCCGCCGCTCTGGCTAGTGATGGCAAAGCGGTTCCTGGTGTTGCCACTGGAGATCTGATACGTCACCACACTGTTGACGTCTCGGTCCACGGCCGTCATTGTCAGCACGCTGGTCCCCACGACGGCGTCTTCATTGATCTTCAGCGAGTAGGTCCTCTCTGTGAATGTGGGTATGTTGTCGTTCACATCGAGCACCGTGATGCTGACGCTGGCCGAGGAGGACATCACAGGTATCCCATGATCTCTCGCCTGCACGCCAAAGGTGTAGAAGTCAGTGGTCTCCCTGTCGAGCTCTTCACTCACTGTAATCCAGCCTGTGCTGTTGTTGATGGTGAACGGAAAACCCGGTGCGGTGTCAGTCAGTCGGTATTCCAGGCGGGCGTTTTCTCCAGAATCACCATCAATTGCTTGAATGTGGATCACAGAGTAACCGATGGCAACATTTTCTAACACGGTAGCCTGGAAAGGTGTGCTGACAAACATGGGGGCGTTGTCGTTGACGTCCACCACTTGCACCACCACCATCCCTGTGCCGTTGATCAGCGGAGGCCTGCCACCATCCTGAGCCTTAATCCGCAAATTATACTCCCGAATCATTTCATAGTCCAGAGGGTTGATGACGTCGATCACGCCAGTGGGGGAGTGAATGTAGAACTGTCCTTTAACGTTGCCACTGATGATGCTATAGTGAACTTTGGCATTGTTTCCCTCATCTTTGTCCGTCGCGTCCACCTGGATGACCTTGGTGTTGACTGCGACATTCTCTGGGACCTGCACAACATACCTCTTTTCACTGAACTGTGGGTAGTTGTCATTCTCATCTTCCACAGAGATGTTAACGGTGGCGGTGGCACTGCGGGGACCTGGGTCTTTGCCCTGATCATTGGCCTCAACTATCAGCTGGTACTGGGCCCGGGTCTCCCTGTCGGGCCGCTCCCTGATCCTCACCAGGCCGTTCCGGGGGTCGATTTCAAACACGGAGTTGACTCCTTCACCGTTCACTATTTTATAAATCATGTTGGCGTTGGAGGGAGCGTCGCCGTCAGTGGCCCGGATCGTCATCACTTCAAAGCCCACTTCTACATTCTCCCGGATGCTAACACGGTATTCATTTTGCTCAAACACGGGGCGGTGGTCATTAGTGTCACTCACTGTGACAGTGAGGTAAGAAGCGGAAGATCTTTTGGGGGTGCCATTGTCACTCACGGTCACTTTGAAAACGTGCGTGTCTTTGACTTCTCTGTCTAGAGCCTGGACGGTTGTTATGCTCCCCGTCTGCAAGTCGATGTCGAAAAAGTCATCAGACCTTCTGTCAAACAAAGCTTCCATGCTGTACTCCAGCCTCCCTGCCTCCCCATCATCCGGGTCAGTTGCTTTCAGGGTGATAACCCGCGTGCCCGCAGGCTCATTCTCGGGCACAGACACCTGATAGTTGGGGAGCTGAAACTGTGGAGCCGCGTTCACCTGTCGCTTCCCCCTGTGTATCAACTTGCCGGACTTTCTGTGGATGGTTTCTGATAAAGATCCATGTCGTTTAGGCGCTTTTTTAAACGTCACACTCAGCAGCACGGAAAGTCGGCTGCCTGGGGAGCTGTGCAATGCGCAGTGCAATTTCACTTCAGGCTGTCCCCTGTGCTCAAGACATAAGTCATTGGCCAGGAACAAATTCCCGTGCCGGAACACTGCAACCGAGTGTTTTCCAACACATTCCGTGTCCAAAAAGGAAATGTTTCGCGTGAAGGGAGGCAGAACTTGTGTTACATTCAAAAACAGTTCACCCGCAGGTAAGCAGGAAGTTGCCTCCAGTTTTGAAAGGTGTTTAATGTGAATGTCTGGCTTACCTGACGCTTTCTTTCTCTTGTACTTAATAAAACAGTCCTGGCCGTGGACAAACACATTAAAATGTGTCAGAATAACGTCTCCAGATTTCGAGGAACCTGTTCTGAAATAAACAGGCGCCGGGTTCCTTGGCGTGTGCGCACAGTGAACTTTGTGGGAGAGACGAATCACCCCGTCGTGCCTCTCAACTTGGAAAAAACTCTGAATGAATTTGGGGGATAAAGTCCTGTCAATTTTGTAAGTCCATCCGGGGCCGAGCGACAGGTTTGCTAAAAGGCTCCCGGGCTGTAAAGTCTCCGTGAGGTGCATCTCCAAACATCCCGCTAGCGGCGCGGTGAACAAGACACAAACCCAGACCCAACACATCGGTAACTCCATGCTTGTAAACCTGCCAAATCCCACTTAACTTCACCGAAACTACTTCGCAAAAGCATTAACTCTCCCTCTCCCAACACCGCGCTTTACTTTTATCCCTCATGGTGAAGTTTCAACGTGGAAAAAGACACTTGGTATCCATAGTATCGGCGTATCCACGGCGCGCAGCGGCTGCGTGAACCCACACTGCGTTTAAAATGAGTACAAAATGGCTCCGTGGCTCTCCTCAGTCTCCTCCGCCTCCTCCTCCTCCTCCTCCTCCTCCTCCTCTGAGGACTTATTAGCATAAACCTGCTGTGTTCCCCCTCTGGGACGCTTTCACGGAGGGGGTGGCGGGGGAGGGGGGTGTACACTTTTTTTTCTCATGGAGATTGGGGAAGTGGCACTGACCGGGTGACCAATGCGCGCAAGTGTATTGTTATGCCAAACGGGCGAGAGTTGGGGTAAAATTCCTAATGTGTGTTCGAGTGTCGCTCCCTCTTCACCTTTTCTGTGTTTAAGTAGTTGGGAGCAGTGAAGGTACTTACAAAAAAAAAAAAGAAAAAAAGACTTAATAGTCTTTGAACAAAGACTTTAGGAAAAAAAAAAAAAAGTTGTTAAATTTCAAACTTAAGTCCCACAACTTTGTTCATCTGCTAAAAAAGATGCGACACTTTAACATCATAATTCAAATAACTGTCGCCAATACACCATACAAATATTGCAGCCTATCAGTCATTACGTTTATTCGTTCGTGGCCTATATGATTGTGCGCGTCATGGTTAGACTTCTGAATGGTCTTCACAGCAATACTTGTACAACTTTTTAATCTCAGAAAATGAGCACAGGTTCTCCTGGTTTTTTTTTTAAAGTTTTTTTTTTTTTAATGTAAAATTAGATTGCATTTCATTGGGCATTCAATTGTTTTCTCTCCTCTTTAATATTCACTTGAAAGCACTGCTTAGTCCCCCCCCCACACCTATTTTATTTGAATCCATATTATCAGTGATGTTTGAGTTTTTATGTTTCTTTTTAATTCTAATCACTTTTTTTTTTGCGGAGGGAGAGGGGGGGGGGTTCTTCCTCATTTTTAAGTTACAAATAACAAGAAAATATGTCACAAATTAAAAAATTATGTTATGTATTCTGGAAAAAAAAAAAAAGACATGATGCTGAATTCATATAATTAGGTCACGCCGTGACTCTCATTAGGAGCATGTTTGTGCAAAACCTGCCAACTCCAGGGCAACTGGTTAACTCGGGGGGTTAAACCTGTACAATAGCGACCCCCGGCGGATCAATACGTTTAAAACAAACAATGAACAGGTGGCCCACTGTATTTTTCCTCAAGAATATAATGACTCTGGATGCACCACAACGGTACGCAGGCAAATGAAATACAAGTCAACATATCTCACAACTCACTGGGTTTATTTACAATTAACGTTCAGTCATGTACAGTTTGTAATTTCGAAACTGGGGCCGAGTTTATCCCCGAGACCTCCAAATGAAGGCACTTATTTTGTTTTTGAAAACTGTCTTTGAACGGATTCCTCCCATTTTTCAATACTCTGACATTACAGAAATAATGTACTGTACGTACAAAATCATACAACAGATGGGGAATGACATGTTAACTAAAGTGGCTTCAAACTGGTGCACAAAGATGAGCTAAAACTACAAATACCACCGTATTTGTGTTTTTGTATTGTGTTTGATTGCAGTTATTTTTTTCAACTTGGTGTGTGTTTTTAGGTTCATAATGTCACACAGAAAAACTATCTTGTTCTCAAAGACGATCATTAAATACAGAAGTGAGCTCAGCTGCATGTTGTAACATTTACAGAAAAGAACATTCATGAGCCTTAGAGGTGATCGGCTGGTTCGACAAAAAGGTAAAGGTAGGTAGAGCAGTACGTGGGTACCTGAGGAGCTTCGGAAAATGTAGTAAATTACAGTAAAATATCATTTTAAATTCCATTGCAGTAAATAAACAGAAGGATATTAGGCCTACTTTGATTCACAGAGGGTCCAAGTCTGATGGCCCAAAAAACGTTGTCAGTCGTGTTGACCATTTCCTGACCACCGTGTAGCCGTGCTGACTGACGAGCCACCGTAACATACGTCCACTCTCCTCTCCCTGGGTAAGTCACAGCTTTCCTATTATTACAAGAAATGCTAAAGGTTTCCCTTAAAAAAAAAAAAAAAAAAAAGACACGCAGGTGGCAGCTTATATTAAGGCTGTGTAGCTGATCAATTTTCCATCAAAACAAAATGATTCAACTGACTACTGTTAACGATCTTAAATTTGGTTTTCTGATTTTGTGACTTATGGTGATTACACTCCAGCGTGTCTTTCATGAAATTATTTTGAAAATACACTCAACCTCCCTAATGCATATACCAGATCGAGGACATTGATTATCCAACAGCTGCTTGCCTTAAATATTTCAACGAGCCTGTCCTTCTTGAAAGGAAGCCAACAGTACCAGCAGGACTAATACCATCCAGGAGGTTCCTCAGAGAGTTAGTCGAGTATAAGAGACGGCTGCCTGTTTCCATTACAAGAGGAATCAAACATAGTGTACCAAGAAATGATTGTTGAGGTGTCGGTGCGGATCTCTTCTGTAATGTCTTGGGTGTAAAAATGTATTCATGGGGTTACTTTCTCATAATAAAGGGTCTTATTAGCGACAAGTCTCCACTCAAACACGCTTTGGTTCGTCTGAGCACGGAGCAGATCCACCCTCGCGTTATAAATACCGATGAGCTATAAGAGCATTTAAAAACACTTCAGACCAGTTGTGGCCTTCATCAGAGGCACTTTGTCGCCGAACCCTGTGCAGGAGTCAGCTTACTTTCCTCATCAGGGCGCTCCACCTAATGTGCGTTTCCACCACGCGTCGGACTGCGAGCTCGCCTCAGCTGGCTGGTTCAGGAGTCGACTCCTCTTTGTGCTGCGCGCCTGCCACCAGCCGTTCTCGGCCCTTCTGGAGGGTGAATTCGCTGGGGCCCAGTTGGATGATCTTCCCACTGCCCAGACACTCGTCCCCTTTGTAGAGCACGGCAAACTGTTCCGGGGACGAGGAGGAAAAACAAACAACTCCCGCAGTAAGACAGAGGAACTGCGTGCACGTGGCTGCATGTTTCTGGCAGTAAAAGGTGGCGTTACACGGTAGTCCTGAACAACTACGCCGTATCCTGTATCACTGGTGTGTCAGCTGTTACCTGTCCAGGTGTCAGAGCTCGGACGGGCTGGGAGAGTGAAATCCACACAGAACCGTCCATGTTCAGAGTTACCGTGCAGGGAACTGCAAAGAACAACGGAGGTGGTATTTTATGTGTTGCAGATTTTACATCACACGGCTCAACTCCCAACACGACTCGGCTTTTGGTGCCGGGGACCTTTCTGGATTTGGTTCGAGTTGAGCCGTTTCCATGATGTGGAGAAGCAGCTTTTGATCTGAATTTCACTAAATCAGCACTTTACAGGCCCCGATGACACAGAACTCACCGGGCGGCATCTGGTGGATGAAGCGGAAGTGGCAGTCCAACATCTGGGTCCTGGCCAGTTCAAGAGGCGGGTCAACCGTCAGCCAGTGGAAGCGGTCGGTTTGTATGGTGTCACGGAAAAGAGACGGGTGATTGGTGGTGGGAGCCTGAGCCACGACAAATTGTATGAATTAAGTATCAGCAAAAGTGTTTGCAGTGTTGCATCGTAAATAGGCAAAATAAATGCTGCATTTTCTTCAAGGAAGACGCAACATAAATATGATACAGGTGTTATATATATATATATATTTTTTTTTTTATCTTATCCTATAAAACTTACAGTACATTTTACTGTATGTGTATATTTTAATAAACTGCATAATTTATCTAAATGTTAATGTAATCATAGAAAAATTTACTTTTCTATGAAAGGAGGATACATGCTTCAAGGGCAGACGAAAAAAGGGGAGGAAGATTCAATTTTAGTAAAAAAAAAAAATATATATATATATATTAAAAAAAAAAGATTTCTCACCACAAACACATCTCCAGTCACAATGTCTTTGTCCACCACGAACCAGGCGTCTCTCTGCCCTCCTATCTTCGCCCTCTGTCCCAGCGTCACAGTGAACCAACCTGGAAGGACAGAAGCAGAAAATGACAAGAGAAAGGACAGGATGTGTCCACTAGGACTGGTGGTAAAGGTTTGGGACACAAATTGTGATGGCTAAGCAAAAAAAAAAAAAAAAAAAAAAAAAAAAGGGAGGCAATTTCAAATGAAGTTAGTGTTTTCATGGCCATAACATGTAACAATAAGAGCCATTGTATTCAGTCTGAACAATAATCAGTCCCTCCAGAATTTCAGAGTATTTCTGGGACTGTTTCGATCAAAATGTTTGATTTTCAGCTACTTTAAGTTTTATCTGATTTTCTTTGAATGGAAAAAATTGTCAGATTAAAAAAATAATAATAATAATAATAATTATATATATATATATGCAGTAAAAATCACAGGAATTCTGAAAAATTGCTCGCCTGTGCAAATACTGCAGAGATTATTTGAATTAACATTTATCGTTGCGATTGCAAAAATCTTGTTTCCTGGAGGGACTGGAGAATGTATTTACAATTAGAGAATGTCAAACGGCTACAAACATACCTTTGTGTGTTCCCATTATAGCCCCATCTTCAATGGAGACCAAGTTCCCCGGTTTTGGTTCCAGATACTAGAAATGGGAACAGAACTGTGGAAGTTTAGATCGGTGACGGCGCAACAAATCCAAGGAAAAGAAAGAAAACAAAAGTTATTTTTGCTTCTCACCTCTAATATGAAGTTTTCAAAGTTTCTCTCTCCAATGAAACAGATGCCCATGCTCTGGAAAATAAAATAATAATACACTCATGTAGCCATTGTTGTGCGTCAAAATAAATCCCTGCTCACACACTCTCCTGATATGAGCATTAATGTCTTCCTTTATACGTTTGTGTTTCTTGCCCACCTCTTTCTTCTTCAGCACGTGGTGAAATCCCGCCTCAGCGGCAATCTTCTTCACAAACTCCTTGGTGAGTCCGGCGAGCGGGAACAGAGTCTGTCGCAGGGCGTCTTGCGAGATCTGACTGAGGAAGAAGGTCTGATCTTTGAGGAGATCGGCTCCTCTGTACAACCTCACAGCTAACGGCGGGAAAACAGGAGATAGATTAAGACGGATGGCCGCGTCATGGCTGGTGAAACGGATCGAGAACCTGGCACGAGATCCAAATCACAGGTGGTCCGCTCAGTCTGTTCACACCTGGCATCATCATCACTTGTGATCGGATTTTACTTCCCTGCTCTTTAAGCAAATGACCACAAACATGACCTATACACACAAGTAAATAAACATGTGACGGACAGAAACACAACGAGGGGAGTGCGAACAACAGGTATCTAACAAAAAAACAAAAAAAAGCCTCTTTTTCATTGCCGGTCAATTAGAAATTTACGACATCTTTCACGTTTGTAAATGTCTGAAAACACGAGTTTGTATTGAAATTGACAACATTTCAGCTTCAGATCATTCATTTATTCCAGCAGGATTTCGAAGGGTCGTGCTCTGCGCTGCGGTGGGTAAACGAACCGTGCTGAGAGGGCAGCAGCTCTCTTCCACCGCCGCGGGCCTGACGCGCGTCACAAACTACAGACGGGGTAGATTAAAACAACGAAACGCGAATCCCGGCGAAGGGCAGAGAGCCAAACACTCACGATTTCTGATCTGAAGCCGGTCCCTGAAGAGTTTGGTTGTCGTGGCTGCGTGTGGCTGTCGGAAAACCTCGTCGTCTTCCTGCGACGTCCTGGCGTAGTGGCCCGTCGCCATGGCATCGGCGCCTAAGCCAACAAATCGCCACACTTTTATACTTGTCGCCGTGCTTTTCACACTTCAATTCGGTCCTCCCAATTTGAACCGCTTTTGAATTCACAGGTTCAACGAATATTAAGCGTCGGGAGGATCAAAATTGGGAGAATCCCACGACGACATAGGCATACCCAGAGTGTTGACGGCGTACTTGTGGAAGTGGTTGAATTTGATGTGTTTGTTGCACAGGATATCCGGGTTGGGTGTCCGGCCCTTCTCGTACTCCTTTAGCACATTACTGTAAATAAGACAGATGTAACACTTAGAATATGAATTCTAATAAATAAATAAATAAGTAAATATAAAAAAAAAATAAAAAAAGGTGTCTCATAGGCGTGGCACACAGAAATACCTGAAGACTTCAAGCCAGTACTCTTTGACGTAGGACACTTGATGAAAGGGGATGTCCAGGGTCTGACAGACTCTGTAGGCGTCCTCGCAGTCCTTCTCGGCAGAGCAGACCCCGCTCTCATCCAGGGAGTCCCAGTTCTTCATAAAAACTCCCGTCACGCTGTATCCTTCTCAAAGCACACAACCGAAGAAGAAGTTCAGGCAACAGGAGGTCGAGCACGTGTTATATATATATATATATTTTTTTTTTTTTTTTGAAATGTCAGCAAACACTTGTATAATGAACAGGTCACTTTCAGGTGTGTTTCACGGCCGGTCTCACCTCTTCTCTTCAGCAGTAACGCGGTGACCGAGCTGTCGACGCCGCCGGACATGGCGCACACGATGTGTCTTATCAAACCCATATTTTTCTAATTATAATGCTTTTCATTCACGCAATGTCTTCCCTGTGTAACCAAGAAGCGTTAACTGACACCTCTCCATTGCCACTCTCAAAAGGCCGCCATGTTTTCTGTCCGGGGAACAAAAGCTTCCGACTTGAAACTATTTAAACTGGAACCAATCAAGCAGCGCGGGGAGAGGAGAGGAGAGGGGAGGGGGCTGGGGGATTCAATAGCGTCCATGTCATGTGACCCAATGCGGAATTGTTATTTAATCATGTATTATTATATTGGACAGATGAGGGACTTGACGATGATGAGATGAGATGAAAAAAAAAAACCTAAAAACTTTTCTCATAAAGTCCAATCAAAAGAGTTGCATCTTATTTGTCCAGTATAGCAACACAATGTCCCATTGGCTTTAAGTCACTGGGTCACAAAACATTGAAGCTATTGAAAAGAAAAAAAAACATGCAGTGTTTCTTCCTTTAAGGACTTTTTGACCGAAGGTGTCTTTGAACAATTTGTACACAACTTCCCTTTCCTGGAGTTTCCAGCTGATGAAGGACATCTGGAGTCGACCCACTGAATTTACTTGTGCTGCACAGGCTTGTACAACATCGTTTCCATTCCAGATATTTGTATATGACCATATTTCCTTTGCAGTTTTAAAGAAAAAAACAACAACAACAACAACAACCAAAGGACAAACAAGTTGCACCGTGTACATCTGGTTCAGCGTCGGCAACAGTTGGTGAGAACTTCCTGTCGATGCCTTCGTGGACTCTTTGAAATTGAAAATTCCCTCATCATTACGCTGTTTGCTCAGATCGTATAATACGAATGGACTGACATGAAGGTCGAGGTCTTCTGTGATTTTTGAGTGAACAACAGTTTTCCGGTTTGTTCCGTGAATCAGCTCTCACCAAATCTGAATGTTTACGACAGAAGAAACTTACACGAGCGATGTTGTAAACACATTTTAGTTTATATTAAAAAAAAAATTTAAAAAAAAAATGGCAACCTTGGTAATGTTGAACATATTTTCAAACATATTTTTGAAAAAGTATTTTGAATTGTCGTGTCAAAAATTTCTACACAAAAAAAACAAAAACAAATTGTTATGGCCTCGTCTTAATCTTAAAACATTTCAGCCTTTTGTGGGAAATGCAACACGGAGAGTTCAACCGACAAAAACAAAATGCAAATTACAAACAAATCACAACAACAACGCATCGTTTTTGAGCGGGCGGTGAGGTGCGCAGCACAGAAAACAAACTGCGCCTCGCCGGATGATCGTGTCCACGTGTGTGTTTGTGCATCGCTCAGTGATCCTTGTGGTCTCCATCTTCCTCCAGTTTCCGGATCTCGGCCTTCAGGTGGTTGATGTTTTCTCTGCTGGCTTTGAGTTTGTCCTTCAGCTCTGTGATCTCCTGGCTCGTTCTCTTCTTTGCCACCTCCATTTTCTCCTTGGTCCTTTGCTCCAGCTCACCGACTGCAAACAAACGGGGACGACGGTCGCTCAACCTTTGTGAATGCTGCTTTGTGCACCGGCGACAACTACATTTTTACTTTATGGAGGTCAGACAGTTACAACTGCGGATGAGTGACAACATGAATCTGCATTCACACACTCGATCTTCTGTTACTATATTCAGTAGGAGAATACATACACTCCGTCTCATGCTTGTATGCTCCCAGAGTAAGTTGTCTTGACGTGGTCAGTAGCTGCTGCATCATCGCTGTAGGATCCTGAAAGATCTAAAAAAAAAAGAAAGAAAAACCCCACAGAAAGATAAGAAGTCAGTCTAACCTCCCTGAACCATTTCATCTATGTACATGTGACAAAAAGACTAGAGAGAAACGCAGCACTGCAACAGCAACGTGATCACTGTAGTCTATCATGTACAGCGATCTGCGGGGACACGCAGACCGGTGCAACAGTGAACGTGGTGATATGATACAGGATTTAAAGTAAGTGTACCATTTCATCGTAGAATTCAGAAACGACCGTCTTCTTGGGCATGGCACTGGAATCTGACTGGAACAGCTTTAACAAATGGTACAGCGTCACCTGAGAGAGAGAGAGAGAGAGAGAGAGAGAGAGAGAGAGAGAGAGACAGACACACACACACACACACACACACACACACAGTACAAATCAATACAAGTAGAGGTTAAATTCTCACTTCCTACAGAATACTATATACTTCTTCATTTGCTGAGTGTTGTGCAAAACTGCTCAAATAAACATCAGTCTAATGTTTTCCTTTTTCCCGAGAACATGAAATATATTAAAGCAACAAACTGGTAATAAATGCAGTTTAGCACACAGCAAATGTTTGTATCACGTAGTTTACTTTTATCCTCCCCCCCCCAAACCGTTGAGACTACTTTTGGCGGCTCTCACAGGTCTCTCATTGGGATCGATGAAGAAAATCTTGACGATGATCTCAAACTCCCCCCAGCCCGTCTCTGTAATCTCATACGGAGGCTTGGTGACCACTGGAAGTCAAAGAGACACAAACACTGATGACACGGTTTTGTTTATGCATTTGTCGCATTTATACATTTTACGTGACACAACGAAATCGAGGGTAGAGGGGAAGGGGAAGAATTCTTGTACGAGAAAAATATCTTCAGCGGGACACTTTTTCCGGATCCCATAATTAAAAAAAAAAAAAACCAAACCTAAACTTAAAAGGTGAACTCACCTCTCAGTGGGTTTCCGTAGCTCTCGTGTAGCTTGAACTGGATCTTCTTAACATACGCAGACATATCCTGGAAGAAACAATATCACGCATTTTTAATATAACATCATAAAAACTTCGACCTTGGCAGTCAGTGCTCAACCAGAGGCCTGTGGGCTGATCGAGTTAACTTTAGGTTTTAAACTCTTGGGTTTTCGGGACTACAAAGATGGTTCACTTCCCACTGGGATGCATCGCCATGGTAACCCTAACCTGGGCGTCTTACCTCATTTCTGTAAGGCTTCACGTAGACAGACCACTGATGAGTGTGTCCATCCTCCTCTCTCTTCTTCCCAAAGTAGCGGGCAACGTTCCCAAACACGATGGGCTTCACGATAGTCACTCCCTGCGGTTAACAAGAGCAACAACAACAACAACAACAACAAGAAATGAAGATCAATGTTAATATTAAAACATTACAAATTAAGAGATATTCATTAAGGCAACACCAGGGAAACGTACGTCATCAAAACGTTTAATTTGGCTATTTTAACGATTAAAAATTGCCCCGGTTGATTTTCAATAAATTCACTGTCGAGCTGTGTTACCTTCACGCGCCCCCCGGAATCTGGACCAAATTCAGTCATCTTTTTGAACATAGTACAGCGAAAAAAAATAGAATAAAGTTACTCCGTTTTTACTCGAGTTGTTCCACCGCGTGTTTCTAAATCTAATAAAAGTGCCATTTAAGCACTAAACGTACTCCGCGCACGTCCAGCTATCTCATTTTGAACTGCCAGCCAAACAAGCGCCGGAAGTAGCAAGTGTGCAGCGTGTTCGTGCATCCGCTATGTTCAGGACGCAAAGGTTCCGGCCGATGGAAGTAATAACGTCGGCAAGCATTACAAAATAATTTGACGAAATTATGGTACTTTTTTTTTTTAATGACTCCTTCTTTCCCCTTGTTTTCTGATTTTGACATCTTGATTTGCGTTTGTCATTTAGTTAGATCTAATTCGATAGAAAACGTTTTAGCAGAGAAAAGCCTTTTGTATATTTTGCGTTTTCATCTATGCATTTTTTTTAATTTTTTTTTTATCAATTGTGTTTGCAAACACAAATCAACCGTGCCTCTTTAAGATTAGTTAATAATTTTCCACGTCTAACTTCCCACATGTCCACATACATATCCCTTGTTAGATCAGTAACAAAGCAAGAAGACAGTCACACCAAATTTACCCACACTTGGGTACCATTTGTCATTACTTGGGTTAGCCGTTTAATCCGAGATTAGGCATCATGTTTTTTTCTTCCATTTTGCAAGCTTTCTATTTTTGAGATCATTTGTTAATGCACCTTTAGTAAACATGAACAATTTAGGAGAATGTATTGTGGTCGTTATTTTCTTCTCCAGTTTTCCCACTTTGTTGACAAAATGACTAAAACCTCACGATCAGTGACTGGCCACGTCATTTATTAGATGTATCGTTAATAATGAGCCAAAACCACATAACCAAAGTGAATTTAGAAATGCTTTATTCTTTTGGAGACAAATGAAAAAATGTATACCCGTCATGTGCCTTTGGCTGAAAGCAAAATGTTCTACTCAAAACAAACCATTACTAACAATCCCCAGGGGATCAAGTTTGAGTTGACAGAAATAATTTACTAACCAAGTTGTATCAATGACACAAATACCAGGACTGAGTCGTACAAAGACTTGTGTAAAAAATATATATATTTTTTAAAACCAGAGAAGTCCTGCATTTCACTAGGCAAGTCAGAATAGCAGTGCTACTATAAAATAATTGTTTTTCTGCACATTACTTCTTGCAATAAGTTTCAGTTTGAGGTTAGTCTGTTAACTTTCAAAACATTTTATCGTCTGGAGAATATAAAAAAAGAAAAAGTAGCTGGGGATCTGGTTATGACTAGTAAAGGCATCCTAACATTACACAGTGCAACTGAAATACTGGTAACACTTTCAAAACCAGATACTTCCCAACTGCTTTGTGTAAAACCTCTTGCTTCATGCAACAGAGACAGCCAGACTTCCTTTTTCTTCTGCAAGTAGACCTGAAAACACTTACCTTCAGCGCTGAGGAGAGAAGCTCGCACAAAAAGCAAGTGACATCCAACTATCTTGAACACAAACCCTGCATTTGGACGCTCTTATTCTGGCCGATTAGACTTCTGCTCAGGTTGACCCGAGAGGAACTCTGGTGGAGATTACAAAAAAGTCGATGTACATGAAAAAGAAATGACAGAATTGCAAAGCGTCATGCCCCTGTAGTACCAACAGAACAGAGAAGCCAATCAAGCATGATCTGTACACAAACACGTTGTTGTTGATATGAGGTCCATTCAGCCAAAATAATTCAAATTGGTAAGGGACTTTTAAACTTTTTGCATTTTTAAGGCGCCGATCAGAAGAACTGGCATTCACATTTTTTTTTTTTACCCCCTTTCATGTCAAAATGTCCGACTTTATCACAGCTTATTTTTCTTTAAAACATCAAAACCCAATTTACAATGTTTCCTTCCTCTTTTACAGAGTTTACAGGGTTAATGGAGCAAACGAAGAAACATTCATGAATATAAAACACTTTTTTAAAAAGTATACTGAACAACAATATATATATATATATATATAAAGTGCACCACCAGGGCTTTAAAAACGTTTGGACGACTGTTACAGTCTGATTAACGGTGATCAAAATTCAGTGATTACTGTCCTTGGAGATGAGGCCGACAATTTTTACATCCACCAAATACCTTAAGAAATGCAATATTTCAATAGTTGCTCATGGATTTGAACCAACATGATAGATTAAACACAATCATCTTGACAATTATCTTAAATAGGACAAAGTTCAACAGGAGATTATTGATATTTTAACAACAGAGGGCCAAACTGAACAGGGACCGTGTTTGATAACCTGTCAATATCAGTTATTTTGCTTTTTGTTAAATTCATACAAGAGAAAAATGTTAGCGTTTATTTTCATTTGATCCATATTCATTTGGAGTATAAATGGAAAAAAAACAGCAAGATGCTGCAGAACTACACCTTACATATATTTTTTTCCATTTTTGGTCTGGTCTCATAATTCAAAGTCAGATGGCTAGGACAGAGAAGCCTAACATGATCTGAACCTGAAGATTTTGATTTGAAGCGTAGAGACAAAGAAAAACAAACAAACAAACAAAAAGTCAGTGGTGTTTTCCAAATACAGTACCTTGAAATTGACAAACTAAAAGCTTTGTGTAACAAATTGTTGACAGTCTATCTCGACAAACATGCAAGACAGTAACATGATGGTTGGCAGAATCAAAAAGGGTGTTTCATGGTGTATGACGACTGTGTTGACGGTAAAGTAAACTTTTCTAATTTAACACATCCCAAATTAATTGGTTCTTCATGTTGATGCAATTCTTTAAAAAAGGTGACCATGGAGGGCAAGGCCTTAAAAATTAGAATCAATAAAACATGTTGGGTGTAAAACATAAGCGAAAGAAAACATTTACTTTAGTTGATAAAGGATTTCATCATCCAAGTGCCATTTTACTACAGTTCCTGTTTGAATGAACATGGCATTTTGAGTCTTGACATTATTATTATTTTTTTTTTCACAATAAAACATACCACGATGACAATTTGGTTCTGCACCAGTTTGGTGATGCTTATTCAGTGCGATTACACATAAATCAAACATCAGCAGCATGTTCTGTCTTTGGTTTATGATGTCTGTTCCAATGTGCTGCAGATATATGTAGGCATTTCGAACCTGTTCAAGGTCTAAATATTCTCCCATCCACCAATCTGTGCACACAGCAAAACTGTACAGCAGTCTAGTTTTTCTTACCTTGTAAAAGTTTTATCCATTGAAAAAAAATAAAATAAACACAAAATAAAAAGGGACAACAGCCACCGGCTAGTAGAGCTTAAAAAGTGTTATCTAAAAAAATAAGCAAATTTTATGTGAAAAATATCTCGCAGTCCAAAATATACATTTAATATAAATGAACCAAACATGTAGAGGAATTCACCAAATGCAGAGTGTACCTCAGTAAACATTTTTTATTACAACACCATCTAGATTTTAATCAAAAAGCAGAGACATTTACAAACATACTAACCATGAAAAGAATAAATGAGAATGAGATAGGGCGGGGGAGAAAACATCAAACATGTACCCTATAAAAACGGATCTCTAAACTGAATGTACACAGTACAGCGAGCCAAAGAAAAATAATATGGGAAAAAAAACAAAAAAAGATGTAATGTTTGTGTCTTCTATTTTGGGGGTCGTGCCGGCCATATTACGGTTTCTTTGCAAAAAACAAAAAAAAACAAAAACAAACAAACAAAAAAAAGCATCACACGTACTCTTCTTCGGATCAAATAAAACATCATAAAAATAAAAGAGCCGTTTGGAAAGTTTCTGTTCTTTCATCTTTAGTTACCATGAGTATAGATGTTTGGATAACATAGCCTTACACAGGTCAGGGTCTTCCATCCACTGCTCTTAGTCAGGCAGACAACAGACAGAGAAAAAGGATGGGTGGAGAAGGAGAGGAGAGGAGAAATGGAGGGGGTGGAGGAAGAGATGGTGGTTGCGATCCTGTCCGGTCATGCAGGGTGGGCAGCGGAGTGGTGCACTGAAAGCGTTCCTCCTTTTCCTTACATCCATCCTTGATCCTCGTTAGCTGAAAGGTGTCAAAACGAAGGGTGGAGTTTGTTTTCGAGCCAGCCCAAAGGTGAACACTCCCCCCACTCACCATTACACCTCTACACTACACAAGTGTAGACCGGGGCTGGGTTCAATTCACCGTCTCTTTTGAGGGCCAAGGTTGGAGTTTGTTCCAGGCTGTACATTTTAGTCTGAGAACGGATGAGTGCACGGGGAAATTGATCAAATCTCTGAAAATATGGCATTAAAAATGCCACGACTCCCTGCTAGCAAATCAAACTTCTAACTCTTGGCACTCAGCTGACTTGTGTTTTGTCCCCAACCCCAGCACAGACACAGATATACGTCATGCAAATTTCAACAGGAAATATCCAAAAGACAAATGTTAAATCTCAGTCTATACAAAGACTAGAAAAATTATATCAATGCGAGTCTGCCTGAATGCAGTTTACTTCACTCACTGCTGTATGAAACGGGGATTTGAATTTGCTTGTTGACAAGTAAATACATGTAAAAAAAGATTTTGCATGTTACATGTAGCTCACACTGTCATACAAATCTTGACATCCATATGTAAAATCTAAATTTGAAGTCTTGGCACAATGATGTTCGGCTATCTTGTAATAGGATTGTGTATAAGTGTTGAGTGAATTCCAAATTCAGGGATGGATATGAGGAAAAATATTACTAAAGAGTCTAAATGCTAAACCGATGTTGGGTTGAACAAGATTTATCATCTAAGAAGCAGCTCTGCTGTATTTTGTCTGGTTTGTGTGATTTGTAAAAAAATAATTAAATTTACTGGTAAATTGAGCAAATATATTCATGAAAAAAATGACATGCCGCATCTGCATTAACATGGGCCATCGAAGCAAAAGCCTCATAATAAATCTTACTGCAAATCAAGACTAAGACATTTGATAGAATATAATTTTCCAATTAGCAGTGTTTTTTTTTTTTTTAAGACTTCTCTCATTATGTTAACTCGCTTGCTGAGGTCTTTAAAATGTAAGTTTAACGTTTCAAAATCCACTTCTTTCATATTGTTACAGACATCAATCATTTGGTCTTAACAAGTGGGCTAAAAGTAAAACGTAATTTTTCTTTCCTGTGTTAAGTCTCATCTCAAAACCACAGCAAAATGTTCTCTCGGGTTTTCTTTAGGCTACTTCTAGAACACGTTCATATTTTTCATTACAACCAACAGGTTATGGGAGACATGAGGTTCAGAGCTGGACACTGAAAACTTGAACCACTGTGGCAAACAGCATGGAAACAATGCTCGACTGGTTGAGACAACCTTTGGTGTTTTTTTGTTGTTGTTGTTTTGGTTTTTTTAAGGAAACTACAGGAGTCAAAAGACACAGAAAGGACAAAAACAGCCGTAGATCAAAAAACAAAGCTACGTATCGGACTCAAGACACAGCAGGTGATACTTTGGCACACTGACCAGTGGATCACCGAGGTTATTACATAAAACAGAAAAATTATTCGAGGCATGACACCTTTTACGGTGCAGCAAACATAATGAAGCTGGAATATTTTGTGCTTATAATTGAAAAAGACAAAGTCCAGCATGCAATGTACAGGACATTTGAAAGGCCACCACTTCTCAAAATTACCGTGGTAGCTGCAAAGGACTGTTTCGACTGTGTACACAGTTTTAAGCACCCTCTTAACAGAAAGGTTACATTTTTAAGATGAAATGACACAAATTGTGATACAAGGAAGTCATTTCAAATTTGCTTTGATTTAAAATTAATAGTATGAAGGCTTGACAATAAGTTTTTTTTGTTGTTTTTTTTTGCTTTACATGGTGCAAAGATGCCAAATAATCAAATGAGTACAGATGATTTCACATTCAACATTCAAAGATTCAACTTCATACTGAAACTCGATAAGTTTCTGCTCTAGAAAAGGTTTGTTTACACGGTGCATGGCTGCAGACAAACAGTTTAACTGACAAGAACCAGATTTTACATAACACAGTCAAACTCATGGTACTCGTGTTCACACTATTCATTAAAAAGGCAAGTTTATGTGGGAATTGGAATAATTGAAATGTTACCAAATTTCATTTGGAAATGTCCTGAATTGTAAAAACAATATATCAGACTAATAAATAATTGTTCATTATAGACTATTATAGTTCACAGACAAAATTAAAATGCACAGCAGTGTGTCACTTACTGATAAGGAAACGGGTCAGAGACAAACCAGGGTCAAGCAGTCCATGTAAAACTTCCTGACCTGTAACTTGTCTACCTGCTACAAAGCACTCCTCTCCTCAGCTCGACATGGGATACTTACCATTTCCTAATTTATAAATCAAATTTGTACCTCCTCACTTTTGAGTCCTCTAATATTGATCAGAATGTATTTTTGATGCTCTCTGAAACATTATTCAAGTTTGACTATTGTCTTCCGATGCTGTGGCTGAGCCGGTCATCGACTTTGTAACTTTCTTGTTCTACACCTTGACTTCAGGTCTTTGTCTCAGGGTCGCGTATATTGATTGTAAACTTTGTTTTCATCCCTTTTACTTCAGGAGGACATGAATGCTTGTTGGCAACCTTCAACTGAAACTGTTTGACCCTGGTTTGACATGAGAGAGTATCTTGTTTGCATAAAGGACATTTGAGCTGTGACCCCCAGCACACACCTACAAACAGACTGAAGAGATAAAAGTAACTTCAGCCTGGTACAAACATGGTGCATTCTCGCATGGCAATATGAACAGATACAACAGTGTTAAGCATATCTGGACACAACAGATGGCCACATCACTACAGGAATAAGGGCAATATGCTTGGCAATCAATTCTCATTTCCCAGATGAACAAACTCTGATTTATCAGATTAAATGCAAAGGCATGGAGCAGTGGAAAATGGGCAAACTTGGACATGAACATTTGTGCCCATTTCCTTTCGATTTTGAGTCATTTCATTTATACTGCAAGAAACATCTTTGTAAAAAATGTACTCAACAAATGCATTTTGGCATCTACACATTCCCAAAGGTTGTCAGGCCTTGTGCCCACTGGGGATCTCTAATCTAACAGAGACGATCAAAATATCTGTTAGAGGAGGCAGCAGTGATTGCTGCACATTTTATATGTTGCCGCTCTGAAATTGTAGGAAGGCTAGTGAAGGAAACATGAAAAAATATCTACTTTCAATTTAACAAAATCTTATCTTTTGTTAAGAGGTTCCCGGTGGACACAAAGTCGTACTTTTCAGGTGAAACTTGTGTAGGAAAGGACAATTTGGCAGAACAGTAGAGTAGATCAACTCAGCTCGCACCAACAGCTAAAATTCAACACAACTCTTCACTATTCATATCACATGACACATTACCAAAAACGTCACCGAGTTACTGAGTTACAGTCTTTTGGTATCGGCTCGACCTGCTTTTAGGGGTTCAGTAACTCCACAAGTTTAACCACCCCCGTTTATCTTTTCCAGCATCAGAGAAACAAGTGCATATGTTATTTATGTGCCTGATGTGAAGAGCATAATCGCTGCACTGTGAGTGCAAATACATTAAGAGATCAAAGGTGATTGAGGCTTATTTAAACTTATGAAGGGTTAGCTCAACAGGGTCCATGTAACCTATAGACTCTCCGTTACAAAAGACTGGTTGGCACACCACACCACAGGCATTTCAGTTCTTTGTCAGCAAAAGACACAAACTCATTCTAACACTATTTCACCTGCAGCTCAAAAGATTTACATGAGTCAGCATGTCATTAAACGTGCAAGCGACGCAATGGAAGACGGCGTCTTCCCACAATGATTAGTGAAACTGAGAATCCGTGAAAAACGCCAGCAAACCACCAAAACATTCACCTCAAATAATTTGAAAGCAGCGTGGAATCAAGATTAGTTATGTACAGGCTGACAAGTACTTTCAGATAAATTAACCTCCAACTCATCCATAACAATACTTAACATCGAAAGAGACAGCCAAACAATGCGAAGAGACATCTCAAAAACCTGCATGATCTCTTGCCAACTTGGAATGATTATTTTCAAACTTAACGCTGCAGCCTAGGTGACCATGTATTAATGCCAAACAACAATGAGCATAACCATAAATGTGGAGGACTGACATGAAAACACATTAACAGCTTACATTTACTGCAGAGCTTCAATATTATTTACAAGTTGTCACGTATAAAAATTATGATTTTCTTCAGTCTAACTGAATCATGGAGAGCACCTTAAGGGTAACAGTGACAATTTGTTTATGGACTACTTTTAAGGCCCTGTAGGTCGGTCCCAACCATTAAATAATCATCCGATTACACTTATTCAAGCTGATTGCAATCATTTTGCATAATTGTCAGAATCGTTTCCATTCCTCCATCCATATAAAAACTAACAGAAAAATCTTATTTTGATCTATTTTGTATCGTTTTCCCCTCTCGTTGTGCCCCCCTCTTCTTCGATGGTTTAATTGCACAAGTGGATAACTTGGCACCACCACCTGCTTATCACGAGGCATTTACCTTCCAATATTCGACAGACCACAATTCAATGAGCATCTGTATCCGTTACCTTGGATTTAGTTGCAAAGCGAAACATCACAGCACCGCTGTCAGCACATTATGGTTTTAAGCCAAACTTAATAGGAGAGCCCAACAACTTTGAGGCAACTTGTAGCACAAAGGTGGCGGTCAATGGTGCTATATGTATTTTACCAATGCTCCATGGCAATAAATGGCTGTTCTTTTATAGGGTGTGTGCGTCATTAAACTATGAATAAGCTTATAGTATAATACTGGCATAAAATGAACAGAAAGGAAAATTAAATCGTCATCCGCAATTATTTGTCAATTAAAATGTCATGGTTGCGAAAGCTCCATTGCAGTAATGTTTGCATTTTGTGTGATCCACAAAAGGCGGAGGTGTATTTTGATCCAGTATTATGTAGTTTTGGGATTGGGACCACAGTGTGAGTGGGTGCACCCTCAGCTGTGGCTGCTCAGGCATACCTCTGTTTTGTTGCAGTTAGAAAATGAAGGAGTTTGTTTGTTTGTTTATAGAGACTGTAACCGTGGGATGACATAGTGACACTATGATAGTGGCTGTGACCATCGCTCTGGTTAAGATTAGGTCTGTGATAATAATGGGTCTAGCACTGACTACATGCAGTGTGTGTGTGTGTGTGTGTGTGTGTGTGTCTGTAGGGTTGTACTAGCTAAGCATTGTATTGAATGTACTGTATTCCTGAGGATCCTGGGGTGTGCTGGTAAAGAAATGTGCCTTTAAGTAACGTTTAATATTGTACAGGTTGTTGCAAGTGAGCGCAAAAGTAGTCTCAAAGAAAATTCCCCACCATGACCCTTAGGGGGCTCTACAGAATCAGGAAGAAACTGAAAACAATTATTTTATTGATCCTGGCTTTTGATCTTGCCAACTTATTCTTTCAGGTTCACATGTATTTTACTTTTCTTAATAATGTAGTTGCAATATTTCATGCACTATTTTTTTTTTAATATAAACAAATTCGGATTATGAACACATTACAAATGCATTGAGGGCACCAGCATTTGGACATCACACTAACGTTTTTGTTGTAAGAACAAACTTTAAAAAAAGACACAGGCATGAATATTTTTTCACCTCAACATCTTAAACTGAGGTGCAATCGTTCAACAGTGAGCAATGTCACGGTGTAAAAACATTCAATCTGACAAGTAAAATGTCAGGCGATATTACTCACTTGCAAATATGGTACAATCACATTTTAGAACTTTTTGTGTCAAAAAAATCATAAGATATTGACACGAATGTTCACCTCTTGATTTTAACAAAGATAAATCTTCAACTAACACACTAAAATGGTAATGTCTATACAATATTACTATAAATGAAACATTTACAGTGGAGATTGGTCTACTATTGACAGGTTGAACAGTGGAATTCTTTCCTAAAAATACAATCCAATCTGAACAAACAGAACATGTAAAAATGTTGAATTCGTACTAATACTGTAAAAATGATTGGGCAGTACTTTGACATCAAACCCTGCCGATCAGTGATGGAGCGATCAGTACAATGACTCTGACAAAACCAACTCAACAGTCATTAGCTGTAAATTCACATGTAACGAAATGGCAATTTAGAATTGAATCTTGATATTCAAGCAATAAAAATGCTCAACATTTGGTCCACTGGCCAAAGCTGCTGGTAAAACCCCAAATTCTGATCATCTCTGCGTTTTATGAAGCTAAGCTATGCGTTGGCGATTAGATCAATTAAATCGATTATCTGAAGTGCCAAATAGGCAGATGTGAGTAGTTTTTTTTTTTTTAATCCCCAACAGATAAATATGTGCAAATATCAGGGTAGTGCTACTTTCCCTCCGTGCATTAGTGCTTACTGTCTACGCTGGAATGTAAATAGCACAAAATCACAAATGAACTTTGTAAGTTACCAGCCTCTGAAGCCTGTAGACCAAAAAGGAACAACTGCATCCACAAAGTCAGTTTCCAGTGACTGTCAGTATTTTCCGTTTCGAGAACTACAGAATAGATACCACAAAGCCCGATGTATCGAGCAGCATTATGAATACATTATGTATTATGCACATTCTCTGAGACAATATACACAACATCAACTGTGACGTCAAATTAGGAGAGATGACAGAAAGATGACTTACCTTTCACCTACCTGAAACCAAAGGGCTGAGTTTTTAAAGCCTTTTCTTTGCTTACCTCCTCCAACAATTTGTTATTTTGATGAAAATATGATCTACTATTCAAAGATGAAATATGTCATGGGTGCAAGGATTCAATCTAAACTGAGGCCAAATCCAATGAAGAGGAGAGGTAGCAAGCAGTAATAGAAGACTTCTGAAATATAGAAAAAAAAAATATAGCGATGAAGGCAAAACACAAAAGGTGTACCCACCTTATTTCTCAGCTAGCGGTGCCGGTACTCCCTCTCCCTCTCTCTTTCCCGATCACGGTCCCGGTCCCTCTCGCGATGGCGGTCCCGCTCCCGACTGCGTTCTCTGTAATAGTCCTCGTGCCTGTCGCGACTGCGAGACTTGTGTCGCCGGCTCTTCTCGCGAGAGCGGCTGTGGTCACGTTCCCTGGAACGTTCTCGCCTGGGAGACGAAGAAGCATCGTTAAGCTACCAAATGTTTAGGGGATAACAAATCCTTTTGTGTTGTAAATCGCTTAAGTGTCTTATTTAACGGCCTCACCTGGAGGCAGAGCCGTAGCTTTTTGACTCGATGCCATGGAGGCAATCCTGCAGAGAACTGATAAGGACCTTACAGCGGTCATCTGCGGACACTTTGGACTGCTTAATCAGACTGATGGCTGTCACCAAAGTCTCTATAGCACTGCCATAATCAGCTGAAAAAAGAGCAGAGGGTTGACTTGGACTTTGTGTAATCGCAAGTGTCTTCATCTTGTCTAGTTGATTACATGTGAACTTGTTTACATAGTTCCACTATAGACACATCCCTGTCTGTTACCTGCACTGGCGTCAGATACAGCCCGAGATATGGCGCTGGAGGAGATTGCTCTGTTCCTGTTCATAATCTCCTCAAACTCTGCCTCGCTCAGAGGAGTCCGAGATGCTTCCATCTCCCTAAAACGTCATAGACACAAGGATTGCAGCACATCTTATATTCCAGACTTGGTCTCAATGCAACCGATGCAAACAAGGTAAAGGTCCAATTCTAAATCCTCCAACGTCCAAGAGAACTGATATTAACACTATATTTGATACATATTGATTGCCAAGAGATCACGATATAAAGTGGTTCATTTTTTTGTTCCACTATCACCAACTATTCTTACCGGCCTCCAGGACCGTAGTCTCTCTCATACGGCGGCGGGCGTCCGTATGGGTCGTTAGGTCCCGGGGGGCCTCGGCTGTCGTTAGGGGGCATGTTGTTGTTGCCAGGTGGAGGAAAGAAGGCGGGGTTCACATGGGGGGCTGGTGGTGGGCCACCTGGTGGGGGACCTGGCATATGTGGCGGTGGAGCCAAAGCCATTGGGGGGCCAATAGGGCCTGGTGGACGAGGAGGGAAGGGCCCTGGAGGTGGTGGACCTTGTTGCGGGGGCGGGGGACCGGGCGGAGGGCCGTAACCTGGTGGAGGGGGGCCTGGAGGTAGGGGTCCCATTGGTGGCTGGCCAAACTGACCAGGGAAGAGAACAGGGGGGGGAGGCCTGTCGCCACGATTTGGAGGACCAGCTAGGGGAGGGGGGAGGCCCTGGCCAGGAGGTGGAGGGCCTGGAGGGCCAGGGGGACCAGGTGGACCCGGAGGGGGACGTGGAGGACCCTGCATGCCACCTAAAAAAAACCCATAATGGACAGAAGAACGTGAAACAAAGTAAGATCTAGTGAACTAATTAACTGAGCTCTTCCCATCAGACAGAATAAGTGCGCTGGTAAAAATCATGACGACCTGCTCTACTTGACAATTTAACAGGCAGATTTTAAATATAAAACACATTTGCACTGCCAATTTTTGGGGCAAGCTTAAATTTGTATTGACTTGTGGTAGCCTGTATTTTCCATGTATCCTGTACACAGATACTTTAAGGTGCTGATTGTGGCAGTTCAAAGCAGGGACAATGACACGGACAGATAAGAGCAAGCCATTGCTAGAGGGAACGGCAAATGGAAAAAAGGCCACAACATAATGCTGAAAATTAAATCAGAAGAAAACAGAACAGATGAGGAGATACACTTGGAGCAAACTGTTTCAAGCAGGGTTTTTTTTTTCTTTGCATTTCATCCTACATTCTTTCACCTCAACACTTAAGTGAGAGGGTGCGCTGCTATTGGCAGGAATCCCAAAAGAGTATGTGAAATATTGTAATACAATAGCTGGCAAAAAGACTATTTCATGCAAGGACGACATTAAAGGAAAAAGGGGACTAAAGGGTTTTATGTTTTAAATCTCTCATGCAACTACATGAAGGGAAGCATTTTCTTGAATTTGAACGGTTAAACAATTGAGAAGCAAAAAAAGGTGCTCTCTCTTCAGTCTGAGACCATTTTGTTTGTTCTTTTGAGGTCTAGTAAAAACAAAGTTTCAAAATCAAAGTACATCTCTAAATAATGTACTTCCCTAAAATGTTTTACTGTGAACACATGACCAAGTATTTAACATCAGGCCTCATGTAGGGCCAACAATATTTGATGGAAAATGTCTCCATTAACGGAGTGATGAATTCAGCTGTCTTCAGGGCAGCAAACCTGACGTTTTCAACGGCACAACTCCTACCCATACCAACAGCTGAGGTTTAGGATAAAAAAGCCATCGATCAATCGAGGTGTTTTCACCTCTGTCACGCCAGCTCCCGTTCCTGCCCCCCGGCGGGAAGGGATTGAAACTCATATCCATCAGAGGGCCATCTTGGTGCCTAACCAGATCTGGTCTCATCCCCGGGCCTAATGGGGAAGAAAGCAAACCAATCACAACTCTTCCCCATCATAAACTTCCACCAACTAAGAAGGCCTGTCGCAGTCCAGCAGCCTGGGGAACCAGCCACTCAGCCAAAGAAGAGATGTGAAAAAGGATGAGATGGAGGACTGAAAACGCAAAATGGGGTGGGAGGAGGAAAAAAAAAGATGAAAGCTGGCAACTTTTTTCTCTCTTCCTGCTTGTGTACAGCAGCCAATCCAAGATTTGTAAGGATTCTAGGGTAGGTAGCTTGCAAAATAAAGCTTTGAGCAAAACGCTTATCAAGGAAGGGTGTTGGAAATTGTCAGTGAGCAGACAATCGCAGCCAAGGAAGGATCATCTGTTCAACAGGTGAAGAGGGACAAACAAAGAACAAACCACAGATGGGAGGGAAACATGCAAAGACACAGCACTGCCAGGGGAGATTTGAATGCCGAGAGATCTGTCGCTAGAAATGCACACTACAACAGACGAGATTTGGTTCCATGCAGGTGTGAGTAGTAGCAGTGCCTGGACTGTGCCAAATGAGCAGCACTGCCAGAAAGACAGCAGAATTTTAATTCATCTTACTTGACGTTTTCAAGGCACTTGTCTCTCTATGATGGCCAGCAGTGACAGATCCAAACACATCACAATCTACGTGTTGTAGTGTGCTTACAGTGACAATTAGAATGTGTATCTAATCACAATCCATCCGTGAATTTGCTTCTACTGCTGTGAATGGAAAATGATTGGATCCATCTCAGTGAGCGAGAAAATATTAAGCAGCTGATTTTTCAGAACTGAGAAGAGTTGTGGTTAGAAACTCACCTTGTCTGGGACAGCAAGGCCATTGCAACATTTAACCAAATTACTTGACCTTTCCCCCACTTTTATCAGGTAAAAACAACTGTTGAAATTTCTAAAGCAGGCACCGAGCAATTTATACTCAATATCAGTGCCTGAGCTGACTGGGCTACATTTTATATTCCTTAGATGTTCATCTGAATTAAATATTTGACCTGCAACAGAATAAACTGTCCTTCATTTAATCTACTTATTACCATTTCCCTCTAATTCCTGATCTTTTCAAATGTATTTTAATTAACAACTAACTGGACTTTGTCTCCACCCTACTGGCAACACTTGTAACCAAACTAACCAGGAAAGTGTGGTGGTGGGCCTCCGGGCCCTACGGGCCCTGGGAAGCGGTCTCCTCCAGGGCAAGGTGGTCCAGGGAACCTGCCTCTGCCTCGCCCCATGGGGAAACCACCACGGGGGCCAGCACCAGGAGGACCAGCTTTACCTTCCCCAGACATCTGGCCTGACTGGGTACCTGGGAAAAGGATGAAACAAATACAAAATTCACTTTTCCATTGATAAGTAATAAATAATACATGTCGATCAATCAGTGCTGTCATCTGTTGTGCTGCCATGTGCACATTCTGTTACATGCCTTCTTTCAGCGAGCATTGGGAGAAGTGTTTACGGCTAAACTAAGAAACTTGAAAAACACAGATGCAAGGTGTCCACTCGGCCTACTTACTTTTACGTGACTGCATCTCAAATTGGCTGAGAGACTGTTTATTGCATGGTGTGACAATGGGATTCTGACCATGGAGCTCCCGCTTTGACAGCAGCTCCATTAGCTTCCTAGACGATGCCTCTGAGCCAACACATACTAGAGCAAACCTAGGAAACACAGGCAAAGGACAAAAACAATCAGGTTTGTGCAAAAAAATAAACTAATTTTCTATTTAAAGTCAGTCGAGATTTCGAGCTCATTATGTCATCATCTAATGTCTTTGATTACTGTCTGCTAAAAAGAAAGGAATCGCAAACTACCACTCAGCACAAGACTGCAGATCTACAGCACCTCTACTGAAAGTCTCAGCAGTTTTATGACAATATAGAAATAAAACCGCTTCATCCCATGTGGGATCCCACTCTGCACTTTCAATATGCAACAATAAATAATCAGCATAATCTAGCATTTAGTCCAATCATGTCACGCACAGAAACCTCACCCTTTTGACTGGCCATTGGCTCTGTTTTCATAGAACTTGATCTCCAGCACATCTGTGATGCCTATCGACCGGATGGCTTCTGTCAGGTCCTCATCTGTCGTCCACTGCAGAAAAAAAGACGGCATCGTCAGTGCATCAGTATTGATTTGCTGAAGTTTTATTGTTTTACAACTTGTGGGTCAACATGTGGGATGGCAAAACAAACAAACAAAAAAAATCAGTTCAGAGGAATCTGGCACCTACCCATGTAAGGTTTCCTATATAAAGGGCAATCCTTTTTCCTGTGTAGGTGTACACCACATTGGGTGGAGCACTCTTCCCTCCCTCTGCACCACCTGGTGCAGGCAGTGCATCCAGGTAATCACGGTCCTCTGGAGCATCCCCATTATTGGCTGATGGCGATATTACATCATCATACAAGTCGATCTGCTCGTGAACCGGATAGTCAGATTCCTGTTGGACGACGACAACAAAAGTTCAGTCAACCACGTGACATTTTGTGAGCTGATAATGTCCTAATCCATTATCGTTTTTAAAGCTGGGAAGCTGCACAACATTCAGCACCCTAAGGAGTAGAATGACACCGTATCGATTTAATTCTTCAGTGCATTCAGGACACAGTGGACACAGTTGAGTTGAGCTTGTTTAAAAAAAAAAAACAAAAAAAAACGGTGGAGACAACGCTGTCTCGAGATTAGGTTGATAAGGTTTTTACCACTTGCACAGAAAAGGGGCGTGTGAGGAAACAAGTTATCTTCCGGTTCAGCACTTAAGGGGAAAGTAAAGGAAAAGTTCAGTTACAGCTCCAAGCAATTGCTTTTCCATTTATTTTTATTATTTTTTTACACCTCTTAATGCTGTAAAAGCTTGTTTAGATAAATCTTCAACTCTCATGAGAGCATTTTGAAATTTGGGACACTTTTGATCTTTTACTGTAAATGAAAAGGACATTTCTGTTTTTTTTTTTTTAACATCTATACCACATCAGATCAGGTCGACTTCACCAGGATTACTTTTAGAGGTCTCAGGTTCTACAAAACAGTTTCTGATTTGCGAAATGTTTATTCTTTTTTGTTGTTGTTGTTGTTGTTGTTGAAATCAGACAAAAAGCTACATTTTTACTGCACACTTTATGAGTCAATGTCCAAGTCCAACTTTCCTTTTTAAGTGCAGAAGTTTAACTTCCCGTCGTTACGCGGAAGAAAACATGAACCCAGCAAGAAGGTACGAAGCTACATCGCCAGTAGCTTAACAACTCGTCCGTCGACACGCGTTTCTAACTCGCACGTTTAACATTTGCGACCCCGACCGCGTCAAAACGACTTTCCCTCAAGTCAGGCTCGCCCTCATGCGCTTCGTATAAACGGTCTAAACCATGACTGACTTGCAAAGCTGTGGATACGACAGCTAACGTTTGTTTGGCTTCGTTAGCCCGCCAGCGGCGGCCACGCCGAGGCCTGAGCGAAGAAAGCAGCAGCTGCTTTTTATTTTATTATTATTATTATTTGTTTAGCATTTACTCAAAGAGACGAACACGTGCACATAGAAATACGCGCACGCTGCACATCGACACTGGCAATACGTCGAGTTAAAATGTCGGTAAAAAACGAATGCAACACTGCGAGCGAGTAGCCGAGGCTGCAAGGCTTGCAGCATGGGAGAGGGGGGGAGGAGGAGGAGGCCTTGTACGCGGCACAGGCTCGGTCGACTGGCACAACACGACATTATTCAACACCGATAATAACCAACCAACCCAATCGCATACACATAAAATAGCAGACTAGGTCGAAGTGTGGTAAATGTGGATGTAATACCTGATTAAATTCTTCCTCTACGTCGGCATAGATGTCGATATGATCCACACCGTCCGCCATTTTCCTCTGACCCGTGTCTCTCCGCCCGGCGGTGCAGAGCAAAACCACAAACAATGAAAACCAAAGCGGGACGACCAAGCGCCCCCTGCTGGCGGCGCGACACCACGTAAACGTCAACAAACGACGCTGCGTTGCGTTTAAAGGAGGGTTACGGCGCTTTAATCGCGGCGGGGGACACTTTGACCCGTCACAGGACGTCACGCTCAGGTGTGTTAATGTTGGCTCAGGTCCATCAAGTGTCCCGGTAAGACAGGACAGGGAGCCGACACGCACAAAAGCAGGCAGCTACTCGCATAGGTGGGACGCAGACATCATTGAATCATCGTGGTTTTCTCTACAAAAACAAGTCAAAATGTCTAATCTGAAAAAAAAAGGTCCAATTCCAGCAACCATTAGTGCCAAAGCCTAATTTCTGAAGAACATAAAATATATGAAATGTTAGATGTTGTTAAGCGTATTAGCCCATTTAACTTTGTCATGTATTTTTTTTTTTTTTTTGCTGGAAAGAAAGCATATTACATGACGATTAATTATGAAGTAATTTGGCAGTATTTCTCATAATCTAGATTTAACACATATTAAGTTTGATTTAGCATCTCCAAATTTTTAACAGGATTTTTCTCTGCAGTCCAACACAGGCTTCCACACGATAATCTACACTCAGGATGATTGAAAGTGCCATGTAAAATGAAATGCAAAATTGAATTTTTTTTTTTTTCTTTCTGATGACCTACACATTTAAAATGATGTACCCCTGATTATTTGTCTGCTGCATTGGACTAAGAGGCCAGGAATTACAAGAGTACAGGAATTAGATTAGAGTAATCTCAAAGCTGCACTGGATTGTTCAACGGATTTGTTATTTACAGTTTGCGCTGCTACAGAATATGAAAAATAAATACATTTACTACATTGTTGTTCATAATTTGAGTTGAAGGAATCACACCTGTTAATCTTTTTGTAATCTTTGTGTGTGTGTGTGTGTGTGTGTGTGTCTATTTATTAATTGCTCGTATTTTTTTCTAAAATAATTATTTGTATCCATCTTATTTAATGTATATGTATTTGTAAATTGTTTCTTATTCTGTGCGCCTTTTTGTGTTTCTTTGCTGCTGTGACGACTAAATGTCCCCACTGTGGGGTTAATAAAGTTTAAGTCTTTACTGTTGGTATTTGTTGTTGCAAGGGATGTTAAAAATCTTTTGCATTTTCAGATTTGGGAGAAAATATGTTCAGAATCACAATTATCCCTCAAAATAAATCGTTTTGAAATACTTTGATAAATGATTGATATATTTCCAGTCAGATTCATTACTTTTATACAAAATCAGTCCATAAACATTCATGTAATCTATTTATGTATTAAAGTAATTCAAGGATGTCACAAATTTGATCACCTTGCGTTGAGTATCAGTCAATCCCTTTATAGAATTTTCCGGTTTAAATTATTACTGTTTGTGTCTTTATATTTTCAGATTTTCTGTATTGATGTATTAATGTTTGCATCTTTATATGTGCACTGATATTATTCAGCAATAAACAAAACATGTCTGACAACAAATGGAGTACAAAAACCATATGGATAATTTAATTTACTTGGTACAAATCATGGCTTCAGTCAATGTGGACATGTCAACCATACAATATGCAGAATATTGTATCATGGAAAGTACCAACAAAAATGGGACAGATTAATTAAAATCACTTCCATAACCTCATCACAACAGAACATACTATTCTGATACGCACCCATACTCACAGTATGTGTCTAAGTCCATTACATGAACAGGCAAAATTTCAGGCAATTTTGTCATCAGCGTAAACTCAATTTAAAGACATGCTTTGTGAAATGATTTTTTTTTTTTTTTTTTTTTAAATACCATAAAAAAAAGCTACGTGGACACTCATAGGCCAAAATGCAATGGAATGCTGAACAGAACAGCTCAAAATATAAAACAAACAAACAAATGCATACAAAAATACCCTATGCAGTCAGATTTTCACTGTTAATTTACAATGATATTACATTTGTATTAACATTACACTATATTTTCAAAAATTAAGCTGTTACCAAGTTTCAGAGTGAGTCCCTCCATTTGATTTTATTTTAATAATGCAATTATAAATTCATATTTTTATTTATGGAAAGTAAGTAGTAGCAGAGTGAAGAACTGGGGGCCTAAGAAAAGTGTTTAAAAAGATAGTCTCCAGCAAAGTAAATGTAAAACATCTTTGTTTTAATCCACCGAAGATACATCTGTTGTATTTGTAGAATTACAGCCTGTGAAAATCTTCAGCACATTTCTGGTTTCCACGTGTCCGGGCCCAATAGACAGATAAACATAATGACATAGAGTCTGAACAAACACACAGAAAGACACAGCTGATAAAGACAGAAAGGCAGACAGACATTGTTTTAAAATCAAAAACGGTCACAAAAACAAATAATAATCCTGGTAAAACTCAAAAAGGAGAGCCCCATTTTGTTTATTACATATTCATATTCATGTCATCTCCCGAAATATAGCCCGACTGTGACCACTGCCTAGGCACTGAGCCTTTATTTTATCCACTGTTAATTATCCATTAACATTGTAAACATCCATGTCACAGATGACTCTTACCAGCAATGCAGCAGTGTTCCCCACATTTCCTGCTGTAGCCCTTCTCTTAGTGGCTATTATTCAACACAAAAAAGCAAAGTCTGCAGATGAAGCTTTGTGGGTGATAAAGCATTGGATGTGTTTGTGTACCAGAAGTGTGCATGCTTGCAACCGCATATATAATATGCATGTGTGTCAGCTCAGTGGGACATGGAAAACAAAAAACATGGTATTTTTCTTTTCTCCATTGGACTTTATTATGTTGCAACTTGTGACTCATAATCCCCTTTTGTCGATGCACGTCAGCGCTACCACCTCAATCGCCTTAGTTCCTTTTCATGCTGAAATGCAAAGTGGTGTATGAGAAAAAAAACTAATTCAAAAGTATCCATGGCAACAACGGTCCACTAACTTGCTTTTTTTCCCCTGCTCTTAAGCCACATCAAAAGTCCTTCTGGAGAGACTTGGTTTGCAGCCATTGTGAGCAAAATGTGCAGTCAGCTTATAAAAAAACTCCACTCGAGGTGTACAGGGTTCAAACAGATCTCTCGATTTTTCCCAGCCTCCTCCTTTACGAGAGAAAGGGTGAAACTGTAAAGTTGTCCATCATCAGGAGACAAGTGCAGCAAAGGAGAGACACATGAGGAAAAGAGAGGCTGAGAGAGATATAAAAGAAGCTCCTCCACAGTCGTTAGCGTTCTCCTGCAGGAACAAAACAAAAAGTAATTTCACTTTAGTTCTCCACTATGATTTACTGTAAATAATACCGGTATGGTGAGATCAGACACTACTCTCCTTGAATTGGAAAACAGTTTGGAACACAGAACAAATGCAGTAAGACAATAAGTGGATGGTTGTTTTATGTATATATTAAGTTATGTTTTTAGTGTGTCATGGAGTAATGAGAAGCTGACCTGTGGGTGATAAGCGTGACAAGACCCGGGGCGTCGGCGAATCTTCTGGGACCTCATCCGGTCACACTTCACTGACGCGTTATGTACAGCGGGGTCAAGGAGCAATAATGGGAACAGGAGAGGGTCCTTTTGCACTCGAATATTAAAACAAAAGTTTTGAGCCCACTTTGTTCATGAATATAAACATCAAAGGATATATCTTACTTCCTTGGGCTGCATGGTGAGGGATGGGTATTGTCTGGAGCAGTCACAGTCTGCTTGCACCACCAGCATCAACAGGTTGCTGTCTGGTATCTGGTGCACAACAAACATCCTGACAAAAAAACAAAAGTGAAAAGTGTGAAAAACACAGAAAGACAACCTCAAATAGATGACATTAACACATTTTCCAGTAGGGGGCAGCAAGCTACAGCAATGTACTGTATGTAGAAAATGACCATAACGATAATAAAGTATTAATAATATTAATAATATTTAAAAAACACACATATAGGATTATTAAGCATTATGTTTTTACATTTGTACTTTACTAGCTTAACAAAACTCTGTTAACATGTAAGAATCTTGCCCAAAAGGGACTATAAGCAATGGTTGTGCTGTGTTATACCACCTTTGTCCTCAGGAGGGGGATCACACTCAACCTATGATCACAAACCTCCTGTAATGCTTCACTCTCTTTCTCCTCTTGCCCCTCTGTTTGCCTCCCTCTGTTCTCCCATCTCTCTTTCTGTCACTCACCCTCCCCAGTTGCTCTCCTCTTTCATTTACCTCTCTTTATTTATTCTTCCTCTCAGTTTCTGATTCTTTGCCTTTCTCTCTCTCGCCCTCCATATGGCTCTTGGTCTTGATCTGATTCAGTTGCTCTCTACTTATTTCCCTCTTCCTGATGCTGTTGTATAAATACACACTGCTCTCAGTATGCAGAGCATAGCAGAGCCGTGGAAAATGGATTTTGGAAGGACAATTTAATATGACTGGTCTCGGGCTTAGAGATGACTCGGGTGCCATTTGGCCGTGCATTAGTGTGTGCTTACTTCTGGCATCGTCCGCACTTAATAATGCTGTTGGTCTCTTTGACTGATGGCTCGTAAACGAAGCTGGGGTACTCTGTGTCACATGGTTGCAGGATGTCCCCTTTTTTCTTGTGAGCCGAGGCTAATGGAGAGATAGATAGGGGTCATGTCTTGAGGTTGGGGAAATAAATTAGTTTGTGTGAAAGTGTGTGTGTCGTTCTGTTGTGTGACGGACAGGCTGAGAGTCTGTGACAGAAGAAGGTGGACGTCGCATCTAAATACTTCACACTTCGGCTCTTTAGCCGGAGGCACTCGAGCTTGGTGGGTACTGCAAACAAAATTAAATGTGGTGTCTGTGTCCAGGTGAAATGATGGGTTTGAAACCGGAAAGAAGAGCCATAATGGCTTGTCAAAATCTCACATGTTTGGCTGTGAGTCGTGTCTTTTTATTTGATTTCCTTAGAATGACATTAATTTCAATAAAACTCTATTTTTGGGTTGTATTTTGAAGGATGCGCCTGCTGTAACTGCTCCCACTAAAAGCTACTGTAATCAGGCACATTCAATTTGATTTTGTTTGAAGTATACTGTAAACACCACACATAAAACTCAAATTGCAAAAACTGCAGTTTTACAGAACACTGATCTTCCTAAAAAAAAGTCAGATACTCACATCCACTGTAAGATGGCTTGGCTGAATGGAGGGAATGATGATGATGATGATGATGATGATGATGATGATGATGAGAGGGAGTGGATGATCAGCCAGTGTAGTAATGAGGAGGTGTGATTAATGGACAGACGGAGGCAGATGAAAGGTTAAGAAGATGTTATTATGTATGACACAACATACATGTTTGTCAATAGTATAATATATTTGTGGTAAAACGGAGTGGTACGATGAGAATGAAATGAGTATTTTGAGTGAAATGTTGATGATGAGTATTACATGCAAAGACTTCTTACACTTATGTTAATATTTAAATCTAATTTTGGGGTCAATTAAAAAGCATGCATATGTATATGATATGGCACATTGTTTGTTAAGAATTGGTGTCTAGAGCAAATATTACAGTCATTCAGGTGAGATCTGAGTGATTATAAAGCATGCATGACTTCCACATGTAGAAGAACATGCGTAATAAAAATACACAGACACAGAGTTCGGCCACTTTTCTTTTTGTGAGCTCACCGTCAGCAAAGTGCTCAGAGTGCCACAAGCCACAGATATTAAACTCCAGGAGGAACCTTAGAGAGGAGAGGAGAGTAGACACGGGGAGGCATTAGGCATTAGGTGGCCATTATTATAGACCAAAGCAGATTGCAAGCAGATTGTGTGCAGACTTCAAAAACTGGGCCAGGACCATAACTTCTGTCATGGGAATAATAAAATGGGTCTTCAAGTTATTCAGCAGTAATTGGTGGCTTTGGTAGAGGCTTCCTCCTAACTGGATAACCAGCCTTTTCCTCTTAATAAAGCTGCTGGATGTATCAAATGACTTCATCTTTACCAAGTCAAAAATAGAAGGTGTTTTTCCACCAATAAAAATAATAAGAGGAAGGATCCACTTTAAACTTCCTGTTTCAGTTTGACTTGAGAAGTCCTATATTATCCATTCTATTGATTTTGGGAATGCACTTCCGTGCTAAGCATTAAATAGGAATATAAACACCACTTTGAAGTCTGTACAGTCATATGAATGTATTGTCAGCAGTTGTTTTGATCACTTTATGAAGCCTGGAAACAGGTGAAATTGTTTGGCTCTGCTCAAAGGAATAAAATCCACCTACTCCCATTTCTAAAGCTCAGTAATTAACATGTCACATCGTATTTGTTGAATCCATTAGGAAATTCTCAAATAATTAATCATACACATTCTTATTAATCAAACACATTTTTATGTATTTTACCTCAAACAACACCTTGGATTTCAATTTTACCTTTTAACTGCTTAGCTACAAAAATTAACAGAATTTACCCAATACATTACAGCAAAATTGAACAAAAAGTCATTTATTTCTCGACACACTGTAACAAAAAGTAGAACAACCATGCCTGGTTGCCCCTAGCAACACTTACAGTAAGAAGTTGGAGAGGACCCACTTGAGGGTTGAAGCCAAACCGTAGAACGGCTGTATAGATAGACGGATGGATAGATTACATTTACTGCAGAACGGAACGGGCCATTATGGGAATATTGTTGTGTACAGAGTGATTTCAGTGTACATACGCTGAGAAGTGGACGGGCGTTGCTGACAGAGTGTGAGTTCATCTTACACATGGCCTGGTAGTCGAACAAGGATACCCTGTGGAACGCACACACACACACACACACACACACACACACACACACACACACACACACACACACACACACACACACACACACACACACACACACACACACACACACACACACACACACACGAAAGCACATAGTGTTGCTCTTCTGGCAGTGTTTCTCTGACTTACATTGATTCCTTGACCCCCTCTAGAGCACAGTGTTGTGTGACTGAGCAAAAACCTTCATAGAAATCCCGATAGCTGGCTTTACTCAGAAAAAAGAGAATCATTAGAGCTGGAATTACCTTTTAGACACAGGATTAACACAGTGTCATGGTTTTTTTTTTCTTGTTTTTCTAATCTGTGAACATTTGGTCGTCATTCAGGTGCAAGCACAATGACACGCACACAAAACACATTGCATACAGAATGCAAACATACACACATTTCCACTGAAGTTCATGCATGCTCCAAGCCAGTTATGTAATATCCTGTGTCAAATTAAGCATGACGAAATCTTTTAGCTGTTTAAAAATAGCAGATCACTCGTGAGATTTCCAACATACAGTAAAAGACGGGAAAAAACTAAGAGGGGGAAAAAAAAAAATGCAAACCCGTAAACAAACTCAAGGAGGGAGGAAGAAAGAAAAGCAGAGAAAACTATATCACAAACACCAGGATGGGTGAATGAGCTCCCCTGAGCATGAAGAGACTATAACACATGGCAGATACTATTATTATATGGCATGCATATGGGTTAATGTGCATACTAATTCATGAAAGAGGTGTGGAAAAACTTAAAGAAGAACCTAAAATAAACTAGGAAACATTACCATGCCAACTTCCTGATTAAGCCATTGCACTGCTGTTTGTGACACAGCCATTGGGTGACACAGTTGTATTCATGAACCAGATTCAAATGCGTGGTGTTCTGAATCTGAGACACCGGGACACATAAAATATCACTTCAGACGGCAGTGAGAACCCCACAGGACTTATTTAGCCCCTGTTTCTATTCCAACAGACAGACACAGGAGAAAACACAAACACAACTATCTCCTCAATCAGACACTACAACCAGACATTACCTTTTGAACATGCCCATTCTGATCAGCGTGGTCATCACTGATCCGTCAACCTCGCCAAAAAACCTTCCCACCTTTCAGGAAAGAGGGAGAGAAGATAAACACTGTGTGAGACAACCAGTGTGGCTGAACATGTCAAAGTCATCTCATGACAGTCTGAAAGAGGTAATATTGACTCCCTTCTGTGATATTTGCCCTTGCCACTTTCACCTCAGTGTGAACTGTATGATCAATTATTCTCCCGTGTTATCTGGTAGGCTGGTTTTGTAACACATGTTAGCATACACGATTTGGCGTGTCGCCTTCAAATACAATAGAAGGTGGCTACTGGAAAGAAACAGTTTGACATCTTCGGAAAGATGCTTTTCAACCTCTAACCTTCAAGTTAGATGATAAGGTCCATACCACTTTTATATCTGTGCAGTAAATATGAATGGCCAGCTGACTCATTTAACTCATGGCAAGAAGAAAAGTGTATTTCCCAAAATCTTGAACTATTTCTTTAACATGATTCAACTCAAACCTTAAAAACACATTTTGGCGTACTGTACGTGTGCGTGTCTGTATTTCCAGTAAAATGTTTACGATAATCAGTTATGTAATAGTCACATATTTGGAGATACAATTTTTCGTTTGTGAACTTTTTTCTCTTCATATGAATAAAATTACAACCTAAGTCACATATACATATTTTTATGAGATGAGTTTAGGGCTTAAAATGGACATTTGAAAACCAAAATACAATAAAAACGAAGAGTACTAAATCTCTCAACTACAAAAAAATTACAGAGCACATTGTTGCTGTGTTTTATTGTGTCACAAAGTTTCGTGACCGTTGTCAGCTAGGAACTGTTGCCCCCCTGTATTGCTGTACTAATACAATTGTGATACATTATCACAGACTAATGTTATTTCTTACACTTATTATTGATAGTTACTTTGGGAAAAGGGTGAACTTTAAAAAATTTAATATGTAAATGTGAAAACTGTTATGTTACTCAAGGATGTCACTACTGTTGGAAAAAAATTGTATATATAATAATATATATAATATTTAAAGTGTATTTTACATTTTTATGTGTAAAAGGCATGGTAGTCCTTCAAAACATAAGTGATCAGATAACCTCGTATATAATAGGTTATCTGTGGAAAAATTCAGAAATAGGATTTATAAGGTTTTTCACAGCTAAATTCTGGTTGCAGACAATATTTCAGCTTGGCTAGTTAACAGTTGTTCACTGAATGAGAGGGAGGAACCCTGGAAGAATCACAAGTACATTTTAGTGACCCTGAGCTATAAAGTACGAAAGTAACTCTAAATAATAGGCAACTAATTGTGGACCTGTTCCTCTGAGTGTGTTTCTTTTCTTGTAAGGTCATGAATATTGACAGGAGGAAGAGCTCTCACGTAATCAAGTCAAAAATCACTCCAGCTACATTTTCTCTCTCTCTCAGTGTGTGTGTGTGTGTGTGCGAGCTCACATCACTGCGCTGTTTAGAAATGAGGACAAAGCCATTATTGTCAATCACGTAGCAGTCGATATCCTGATGTGAGAGAAAGAAACAGAGACACAGAAACCAATTACTTATGTAAGAAAATATCTGTGTCAAACTCCACTGACAAAGATAACACAGATAGCTCAATAATTCATATAATTCAAACCAAGCCTTCTGAAGTGACTCAACATAACAGCAATACAAGTCAGTTTCTTACTTTTGCAGTCAAACCATAAATTTTTTTTTTTTTTTTTTTTTTTTTTAACTTTTGGGGGGGCTTATAATACGCATAGTAAAGAAAAAACTTCATGCTAGCTTGAAAATGAATATAATTATCAAGCAGAGGGCCAGATGTACTCACAATGCTGTCACAGCGAAGAGGGCAAACCCCCTCCACGTCTGAGCACTGCAGAAAAGAAATGTGTGATTTATTTCACCATCATCAAACGGGGGAAGAAGTTTCACTGACAGATAAAAAGGTGAAAGTGTTGATTGTGAATGTGATAGGTGTTCTTCCACATTGTGAGTTTGGAAGTGAGCAATGTTTGTTTATGTGAAGACATAATTTTTTAACACATATTCTGTCTGTTTGTCTGTGGAGGTGTTAAACTGGAAGCGCTCGTGTCTGCGTTGGTGAGAAACTATTAATTTGTGTGACATACGTGGCCCGTCTACCTGTGACAGGCTCCTGTTTGCCAGTTTGTGCGTATCTAATTTCTACATGTGTCTGACTGTGTGGATGTGTGTATGGTCTGTTTCATGCGAGGTGTGAAGATGACTTCATAGAACTCAGCAGGTGCTGAAGATGTTAAATTAGTTTTTGTAGACAAAGCAGAGTGATGCTTGGAAAAATGAGTGGAGGGGGAATAATGTATACTTACATCTGTGTCATTTGGCTGAGAAGATACAAAGAAAGCAACAAAGGGAGACAATAACAGAGCATGATGAAAAGCATTACTTCAGTTAATGATGTGTAATTTGATGCATTGGCCAGAGCCTGCTACTCTCTGCTGCTGTCAGTTTGCTGTTGACAAAGGCAGAATATCTTCTTCTCAAAGCACCTTTCAAAATGGACAAAAGACCTGCGATTTTTTTTTCATGAACACCAACGTCCAATATAACATTAAAATGTTTTCAAGCAGACCTGAACAATAAACATGGATATTGAAAAAAAGCAAAACTTCTACTTAGAACTTTGGTTCTTCCTCAACTAAAAATGTCAAACTCAAGCCACTTCTCCATTGTCGATACAAACTCTCCTCACTTTTGGCTCGATTTAGTTTTCCACTGCAGACAGAAACCCCTCAAATGTGGCGTTGTTACAATAGCAATGCCACATTAAACTAGGATGATGTCATCTTCAACACGACACACATACTTGCTGGATCCTGGGTGGATCAGCAACCAGACAGAGGAACGTCTGCGCCTCTTCAATTGACCACTGCGTGGTTTTGTGGGTTGCCATTAATCGAGTAATCCAGTGAATAAAAAAGTTTTAGCCACCATTGCAGGTGAGTCAGTTAACTATGGCAGGTTTGTGCAGGATTTCCCTTTGTGAGGCAGTGATTGTGATGATTCTCAGTGTTCTGCAGTGTTTTCACGTCCCCTTTTAGGTGCTTAACTAGCTTCAAACGTCGATGCATCAGGTCCAGTTACTAAACGCAACTTTGGGCCAATTGAAAACCAAAAGTAGCAAGTAAAGTAGAGTCGAGCTGAGCTGGGACTGGCAGTGGAAAAGGGGATTACATATCAACCTCTGCAGTCGGACGCAAAGTCAAAAATGGTGAAGAAAATGTGACTGTATTTGTCATAATATAAAACTTTTATCTCCATCAGCACAGTCCTTCTGTCTCTTCCTCTGTGGACTGGTCATGAGTCCAGACTTCAGTAGCTTTCCTCATGACTTTCTGGCCACACATTTATGTCTATAGTAAATGTGGATTGGTCTCTATGGACAATATGTCTTTGGAATCATGGTCAAGCTAAACAGAGCATGTCGACGTGTGAATGAGACAATCCATCATACTTTTCAATCCCATTACTGCAAAGTGTCAGTCTTTCTCTCTGCTTCCCATCGTTGCCTCTTGAAATAAACTACAATTTGGTGGACTGACAGACACGATGATGCTTCCCCACACACAAAAGAACAAATGGCATAGCTTAATAGACAACATTTTTAAAAACGTAACTGTCCCTTTCTGAACATTAACGGGAATAATAAAAGTCTAAAGCCCTGCAGATGAATCCCAGAAGTCACCCAACATTGATTTCTACTAGCTTCAACAAACATTAGGCCAAAATGGTGGCACAAGGGAAAAAACATGGGGTACATCACATTAAAAAGAAGTTATCTTCTTGGGAGCAATAATTTACTGTCCACTAGCTGAATATAATTTGTGGGCATGACAGATATTCTGGATGAATGAAGCATCAAACAAGGCGGAAAGGTTTGATCTACAGGGGAGCATGAATACACACAGTTGATTTCACCTCTTATATTATGTTTCCTGTCTATAAATAGAAATTTTAACCTGATCGTTGCTCTCGAGAAATAGTCAGCTGAGTTTCATTTGAGATGGCTTGATTTACAATTATCATCATCCGCAGTCCTGCTAATGAATTAAAGCTGCAAGTCTGTATCTTCTCTGCAACCAACTCTTGTACTGTGCGTCTCATCCACCTTCTTGTTCCTCCAGCTTCAGGTGAAGCAAATTACATTTATTCATTTTTAATTATGAAATAATCTTGCTTGCAAAAGACTGAAAAAAAGAGTAAAATGATTTTGGTTTATGCAATTGCACTAATAAACCTTAATTTAATATTTCAATAGTTACACTGCAGTGCTATCACAAACAGCAAGCAGGTACAGAGTTCAAATATATGGGATACTAGAGAGAGGAAAAACAGCTGAGACTTCTCGGTGAGATAAAATGCATCTCAAGGTGTGAATGACAAAAAAAAAAATCTATCATCTTTTGATTCCCATCATCACCTTGGAGCACCTCACTGCTTCTGCACTCGCTGTCAGACAAAATACAGAAGCAGTGGCTTCACACTGTAAATTTGAATGTGATGAATCTTTGTCAAATTAAATTTTTCAGGTTGAACCAATGTGGGAACATCATGTGTCAGTGGAACAATGTGATGGAGTAAATTCCTTTTTTAATCCCTTCATATTTAGACTTGTTTTTTTCTTTTTCTCATCATCTCTTACACGTAGGAAACTCTTAAAACTCATGAATAGAGACAGCAGACGGAGCACAGTGTGCTGTACAGTGATGTCAAACGAGTTTCCTATTAACATTCTGACTGATTTTGATTAGACGGTACTCTGTTTTATTTTTACTCTGACTAATTCATAATTCATCTACTAATGACATCTTATTTTAAGATAGTCAACCTTGTACTGTAACTATAAGGTCACTGTGAGGGTTTCCCTCACTTATGTAACTATACTGAGATCTGCGGACTGTGTGCAGTGAGTTCCTTGTTTTAATCATTCAATTTATAATTAGTAATTTATTTTGTAATTAAACCAAGCCAATTGATATGATTCAAATATTTCTCTTATGACCAGCTAATGATAAAGTAGCGTACAAATGAAGGAAAACCATCATGTAAACATGACGGCCCTCTGGCTGAAGTCTTTTTTAGCAAGATGGTTGTGGCTGCCACGTGACTGTTTATTTGTACTTCCGCCTGATGCTCGGTCTTTCATTCAGGATTAGCAGAAGGTACAGTGTCGTCACCCCTGAGGGAGCTGAACACTTAAAATAGACTGTAGAGAGAATCTCATGCACACACACACACATTTATATGCGTAGAAAGAAAAAAGCACACACTGTGAGGGCACACACACACACACACACACACACACACACACACAAAGTCTATGAAATAAAGATCAAGTACATGACAGGAGTATAAAATGATTACGTAAGCTATCTGGGGGAAGAGAGAGGGTGGAGGAGAGGAGACAAGGAAAGAAGGAGGCAGTATGGGATTTAAGAAAGGAGGAGGCATTGCTGGAAAAAAAAAATTCAACACGGGAAAACTGAGGAGGAGAGGTGGAACAAGGAAGAATTACGGCTGGAGAAGACAAAAGTGTGCACAGTGACTTTCTATACAGCATAAATCTAGAGGATAACAACTCTATTGCAAATGATGCTAATGAGCTCCTAGTTGATGCATATGGACACACCAACACATTTGTGCGCAGATGGTTGTGCATATGTTCCCTGTCAACCTGACACACATTAACATTAACAGACCAACACACATATACACTCTCGTCTTCAAACCTCCACACACAAATACACAAGTACACAGAAACATGCACACGCGCGCACACACACACACACACACACACACACACACACACACACACACACACACACACACACACACACACACACACACACACACACACACACACACACACACACACACACACACACACACACACACACACACACACACGTGGGAGCTGCCGATCCGAGCTGCGGTAGCTATCCATCACTTAATGGCTAGCCAGCAGCCCTAATGCTCTTTTAACTGCTGTCATTTACAGCCATGGAGGAGAAGGGCAGAGTTATCAAACACCTGCTACAGCTAAAGTGTTCTGCCAAATTAAGCAAGACTTCCCCAAGCAAAATGTTTTCTTGAAGGTGTGGAAGAACCCAAAGAATACTAATCACTGAATCCAGTGCTGAATCTGAAATCTCTGCAGAACACACAGCATATGCTGTGAAAACAATCCTAATGATGATATTTATAATATTTTAGGTGGGGGAGGCTCTCTTTTAATGGTGGGAGGCTGGGAGCGCACTACATTAGGCTTTGAATTAAACAAAGTTTGAATGCTGTAATTACCAACTAATGGAGCAGAAAAATAACCTATAATCATCTCTGACTCCTTGTCATACAGTATTATGGTGTCAAAGTGGTCTGCCAGCTTCAAGGCACATTCCTGTATATGAGACAGAGGCCACACAGATACCGATGTCTTTCCTATTATATCAGATATTAAACAGCTTCATATTCACTCACAGGACTTTTGTGAATTGGGGCAGTTGGTTAATGCTTCAAAGATTAATGTGAAATTATAATGTTCAACGGGAAACACAACATAAAAATGATCTGACTGAAAACTAAACTTCTCAAGGCAGCAGTCTGGTAAGATTTAACTCTGACAAAATCTAAAAGCTCCTTCGGATTTGACAAAAAACTGGGTTTGGACGCAGGATATTCATAATTTTGAGACATAGGAAAAATGTAGAGGTAATTATTTCAGGGGAGACGGGTGAGAGGATTGTATTACTCGTCATGAACTGATGATTGTGTTGTATGTATTCCGCAAGCATTCTTCGATTTAACTGCTATAATTACAAATACATCAAACATTTCTCATTAGTGCCAGTATGGTGCCACAGGGGACAACAATAACAACAACAAAATAATTTAAATCTAACTTGGAAAAAAAACTGAAGCAATAATGAAATAATTACACGGTTTGATTCTCAAACTATGCACAATGATACCTGAAATTTAGAAATGACATCATATTTTCAAATATAGATAGTAGCATCTATTAAATGACAGTTTTTAAAGCACAAAGATGACCGTGTAGGTAGAGGTTAATTATATTCAGGAGTGTGTCTAAGATTGTGTTGTTCTGTATTTAAACCTCACTTTTTAAACTCAAACTCTGCACCTCATAAACCCCGTGTTAAAGACGGGTCTCTGCTTGTTTAAGCACTGATACAGAGATTTACAATAATCTGCGAGAACTTCTGGTCAACACTTGCGTCACATTGACACCAGGAAAAAGGCCCCAAGAAATCTCAAAACCTGCATTGTTGTTCACACCACCTACATAACTTTGTTACAATAGTAGGCAAAGACCGTAATCCTGCAACTGCACTCACTCTTAATTCATCTATCAATTTATGCATTGCGCATACAAGAAGGCTATTAAATGCTTCATAAAAGTATGAATGGTAAGAATTATCTCCTGTTTTCTCTTTCACATTTTATTTGAAATAGCAATGGTATGCTTTTTATTTCCTCCTGTTGGTAATTACTGTATGTATTTTTGTCTGGGCTCATTCCACATTCAAAACAGCAACTTCATGCACTAATTACATCACTGCTTTTTAAAAGTGGCCCCAAAATTGACAAAAGACCAACATTTCTTATACAGTGGGGGCAAAAATTACCCCCCAAATATTTTTTTCTTTAAACTCCGACACTGATTTAAACTGTGTAGATGTTTTTTTTTTTTTTTTTTTCCCTACACTGCTTGAGACCGTGCAGACTTACCTGTCGTGCTATGGCCCAAAGTCTGGACTCAAACAACTCCAGAGTCATCTGGACCCCAATGGCTGTAGAGAAAGAGAGATGGAGAGAGAGAGAGAGACATCAGTTAAACACAATAAAATGCAAGTAACCTAAAATAAAACCTCTCTCTGATGTGAAGACCGTACAGCATATTGTAATGGTAATAAAATAGCAGCAGGACTAATACATGAAGTGTATCAGTAACAGCAGTGATAGTCACAGATGCCACTGCGGTGATAACATTTTCTGCTTAAGTAGTGATTGTTACAAGCCCTGCTAGCAGCGAGAGGAAAGAGAAACTTTAATTCCAGCACTTTAGAACAAAAGAAAATTAATGAGCCGTTTAATGTCCCAGAGTAAGAGACTGTATCGCTCTCATGGCTCTCAGGCTGGAGGAGGAGAAGAGGACCTGCTGTAGAGATCAGTTCTGCCTTCAGAACTCAATTTATGAAAATCCTTTTACAGTAACTGGCCTTCTGAGCCTCGCCGGCAGTCTGTGAACCGCCTATTCTTAGATGGTGTGTGTGCATGTGTGTATCCAACCTCTCCACATTATTAGCACTCTTGGTCACAACACATTAATCCCAGAATTAGTGTGTGTCACACATGCACGTACGCACACACGCCGTGGCCGAGTGATTGCTTATGTCAGTTTAGGCTGTATGTCTGTCAGCATTTCAGTCAGCATGGTAATGCAAAAAGGAACTGCAATTGCCTAAGTTCTCAGTGCACACATACTGTATACATCCACACACACACACACACAACAAATACACACACACACACACACACACACACTGCGAGGGAATATATGACGCTTCATATTGGCATCAAAAGACTCAGCGTTTTTTCTCCCGGTGTGCTTTGTGCTGCCGGAGAGTCTTCGCGCTGCTCATAATACATAAAAAACATTAAGAACACACATACGCCTGCACACACACACACACACACACACACACACACACACACACACACACACACACACACACACACACACACACACACACACACACACACACACACACACACACACACACACACACACACACACACACACACACACAGTAGGTGAGACAGCGTGCACAAAATAACAATTCATAATTTTCTAACTTATAAACAAATTTAAATTAAAAAAGTTTAACATAGTGTAATATTTGTGTGTGATTTATTAAACTTGCACATCTTTTAACACTGATGTTTTAATGTAGTTCTTTTATTTTGTCCCAAATGTTAACATTTATGTTATAAGGTGGTTGTCTTACTTTAACTGTAATTATCACTTGCCATATATTCTGGCCTTTGTATCTGTACCATACTGTTTGGTGATTTTACACTTTAAATAATTTGGCTGATTGAAAACCATGATCTTGTATTCTAGAAATTTGAATGCACTTTATTTTCCCATCCCAGGTAGCCATTGTTTCCCCTCATTTCCATGTGAAATGGAGGTGTGCTGCAAGCTTGTTTCTCTCTTGTGTCACAAGAGTTCATTCAATCAGCTGTGATGCCGAGGCGTGGCTGTAATCAGCCAGTAATCAGTCATGTACACAGAAAAAGGTGTTCAGCTGATGAACAGATCCAGGAACATTGTTCTCAAATGCCATGGGTGTTAATATCTACAGGCAAACATTTACAGACAGCAACAGTAGTGGCAATTTTATGCCAGGGGTACATATTTGATTTGCTGTCACATATCACTATCTGTATGATATACTTCATGGCATTCAAACACCCTCTCGCATATCTCCTTTGTGACCCTGAAGTCATCTACCGCCACCAATAACCTCAGATAAAGTGTTGGAAGGCCATTATGGAGGGCAGCAGTAATCTGCTTTCTTTCCCTGTCAGAGCTAGAAGCTGATAGGCCAAATCTAATTAAAACCACCACACTGATCCCCATGTGTGTGTGTGTGTGTGTGTGTGTGTGTGTGTGTGTGTGTGTGTGTGTGTGTGTGTGTGTGTGTGTGTGTGTGTGTGTGTGTGTGTGTGTGTGTGTGTGTGTGTATGTGTGTTTGTCTGCTGGAATAGATGTTTTGCTCAGTCTGCATACAGTTTGCAAACATTTAATTGCATGACCTTTCATGCATGCAAGTGAAAATGTGTGCGCTCCTGGGTTTGTTTGTGTGGATGTGCATGTGCATTTGTGTGTGTGTGTGTGTGTGTGTGTGTGTGTGTGTGTGTGTGTGTGTGTGTGTGTGTGTGTGTGTGTGTGTGTGTGTGTGTGTGTGTGTGTGTGTGTGCTTGTGTGAGCGCATATCTTGTACACTCAGTCTGAGGTGCAATTAGTGCGGGCTGCCAATCACAGTGGAGTATGCTTTCAACAGGAAATGAATTAATGAAGAAATAAATAAAAAATTGAAGTAACCAAGAGCTGGAGTTAATTGGTTATTACACTGGCAAGATAGAGACATAAGAGACGGAGGATGACTGGTAAAAAGACTGTGCAAGAAAGAAAAGGGGGCCCTGAGAACAAGAGTAAACAGACTCTGAGTTCCACTGCATCGTTGTTCAATAAGATTTCTGCCCCACAAAATATGCAATTTAGCCCTGTATATGTATTGTAGAGTGAGACAAGTAGTCAGTAAGACAGAAACAAAGGTAGGCAGGTAGGATGACAACGGATGACTAGAAAAATTAACAGATAAACACTGATAGCCGCAGACAGAGTGAAGATGCGACATAGTCATACAGTTTTGAAGTACATGCACACTCTGATCAAACAGAACCTGTGCTGTTTATGGAAACATTGGCTATTAATAGCACAATTTCATTAAATAAATGCACTTAGACCATAGTATACAAGTAATACACGTGTAGCATTCATTCATTTTGTATTGGCAGGGTTTGATTCATATGGATAAAATGGATTATGGATTATATTAAATTTATTGCAAATAAACCCAGTTAAAATTTACCTTTAAGGCTTCCAAAATAATACTTTATTAGTGTAAGTGTAAACTGGAATATTAGATTCCCTGGTAATGCTGTTTTCTAAAAAAATACATTTACATACTGCTAATCTGAAACATCAAATATCACCCCTTTTAAGGACATGGAAAGATTGTTGTCTTGATGAAATAGTGGAAAAGTCAACAGTGACAGATGGCTGGAAGCGTTTTGGTAGTCTAATCCTAATACAGGATGTAAGAAACTAACTCTAATGTCTGGGATTAACTTCTGTCGAATGCATACCAACCACATTCCTGGTACCCGTGCAGAGAGAAGTAACTGTGCAGTTCTATAAATGGGTGCCTGTTCATGTTCATACATATTTGTGCACTGTGTTTGTGTGTGTGCCTGTGCATGTTCATACATATTTGTGCACTGTGTGTGTGTGTGTGTGTGTGTGTGTGTGTGTGTGTGTGTGTGTGAGTGAGTGAGTGAGTGAGTGAGTGAGTGAGTGAGTGAGTGAGTGAGTGAGTGAGTGCTGAGGTGGCACAGGAGGTCAGCTTGTGTTAAATGACCACTGAGTAAAGCTCGTGTTGATGGTTCTCTTAGCAAGACCCTGGAGTCAAGGCTAAATATATAGGAACACACACACACAAGCAGAGTCAATAAATTAAACTGGCACATAGACTAAGTCTCTGGGTACAGAGGGGACACTGGAAATAAGGCCACTCATGAGGAGGTCACTTCATTCTTCTCTGTTTCTCTTTCACACAAACACGAACACACACACACACACACACACACACACACACACACACACACACACACACACACACACACACACACACACACACACACACACACACACACACACACACACACACACACACACACACTGCAGTATGCTTTTGTAATGGATGTGTAAAGCAGATATAATACATACAACAGTGGGGGAAAAAAATAAGAGAGAGAGACCAAAGGAGTGACGGGAACACACACACACAGCCCACGTGTGCGCACACACACACACACACACACACACACACACACACACACACACACACACACACACACACACACACACACACACACACACACACACACACACACACACACACACACACACACACACACACACACACACACACAGAAAGGTTGTAAACAGAGCACAGATACTGCAATCAAAGGAACAGATTAATTGATATGATGGAGTCAGGTGGCTCAGATGGAGAGAGGATGATGGAAGCATGAAGAGGGACAAGATGGAGGACAGGCAAAGGAGAAGACGAAAGGCAGAGTGGATGAAAGAGGATGAATTGATTTTTAATAATGTTATGAGCAGGAAACCCTTTTCATTTCAACCAAGCGTGGCTGTTAATAATAGAGCTGGGGGAGATGAAATGGTTGTGCTTGAGCGTGCATGAGCGTCTGTGTGTGTTTTTCATTCTTTCACACGTGTGTGTTTATTTGTGTGTGTACAGATAAGAAAAGAAGTTGAGGTGGGAGATGAGGAAAACAAAGAGTTATGGATGGTGTGTATTTGTGTGTTAGTCTGAGAGGTACTTCTTCACACCTGCAAAATAAAAGAAAGTTCCGGTTTATTAAAGCTTGAATGTTATTTTTGTAGTTTTGGTTCCCAGTCCGATTGGTAATAATAATCAACCCAGTCTCACAGCAAAATAGTTACATTGGACGACAGCGCAAAACACATTAGTTTCACAATAACGGCTCAAAAATTGTGATGCCAACATTTTTCTATGCCTGTTGTTTTCTGTTGGCCTGCGTCCACGTAGTGTGACTGTCCAACAAAGCCCACTGATGTCTCAGACATACACAGAAAATTCCTTATGTTTTGGCACTGAAACTAAATAGTTAAGTTTAGGAAAAGATTAGGGGCTGTGTTCCAAATGGCATATTTCCCTACGTACACTCACAGATAATAATTTTACATGTCAGTACTCTGACCTGTGAAGTGGTTGGATTTTGGCGGGGCAGTGTTGTCTCAAATTGTTCTGCACTTAACAGAAATAACTGTAACACTTGAATGCTTCACCCGCCAACATATTTGCAAATTTTATGATTTTACCCAGAAATAACAGTGTCTTTGTGCCCTCTGGTTAACACACACAAAGGGTTCAATCCAACAGCAGTTTGTTGGTACTTTGTGAAGAATAAACACTTTCGTGTGGTAATCTTCAACAGCTGCAGCTTTGTCAGAGTTTTTGATTTGAAAATACTTTAGGTTGGTATTTCATACCCGTCTGTGTGAACACATTGTTGCACTCAAAATAGTGAGTGTTCATTTTACAAATACGCCATTTGGAAAACAGCCACAGTTAGAATTAAAATAAGAGTAGCTTTGCTTTCTCAGACTTGCACATCGCTCTAAGGTTGAGAGTTCTGTGTATGATCCATCCAAGAAGCCGCGACCTCCTCTTTGTCCTCCGTCACGTGACTTCCTTCTTCGACAAGTTTTAGAATAAACTTTTGTGCTGTGGACCAATGTAGCTACTTTGATGTGAGACTGGGTTGTAACAACATCCCTTGAATAACTGCCCTTTCTGGTTGCTTGTTTTGACCTCTGAACACACCAGGCACCACTGATCGATGTTAGCACACTGTAACCAGGCCAAACAGTGACCGACATGCTGGAGTATAAATTTTTAACCTCCGTGTCCCTCAGCTGCTTCAACTTCAGCAGAGTGATGATTACCCAGAGTGCTTCAAAGAACTCGCATGAACTTGTTGTCATAGCTGCCGATTTAACACTTTGCAGAAGATTTTTTCAGTATGATGCTGACTCATTCAAACCTTGACCTCAAAACACAATACCTTTGCTTTGCATTTTCAACCAATAAATCTACAGAGGATCTTTATATTTAACTGTTAAATGTCTGCACAAGATAACAGAAGGAAATATTTTTTGGGCTGTTTTTTTAAGCATGTTTCTGGGTGGATTTTAATTAAAGCTCTTCTCTAATGAGTGTTTGATGTTAGGAAAAGTAACTGATCCACAGAAGCTGTATTGCGGTGCCTTCGGACCTTGTTTGAAGTCTTCATGGGGAGTGTGTTTAATTCGAACTGACTGTGGACAAGAAGATTACAGTTTATCTGAACAAACGTTGAAGTCTTATGTCTTTTTGTTTAGTGTCTCAGTCTTTTGTAGTTTCTTGTACACACATCAACAGTGACAAAGAGACAGCAACAGAAACAGTCCCACAGATTATAGCTTTGTCACTTAGAAATAGCATCTGTGTTCTCTTTCCCTCTGTCTCTCTCGCAAACACACAAACACATAATTACAGTTTTGATCAACAAATGTCAAACATTCATCAGTAAGATGGCACAGAGAGACAGAGGGGCACTTCTCAATGTTTTTCTTCTCTTTTGTACCAAATCCTTCTTCTCTTTCCTTGCATCCTCTATATTATGTGACCATTGATGCTTCAAAACGTCTTGCTCTTTTTTATGTTCTGTCTTCTATTAAAAGATTTGGGTTTAGTCTATTTGCACAAACAGGCTAAACAATATCAAAGCTTAATATTGAAAATGCATGAGTAAGAAATGCAAAAATTATCATAAGCAGAGGACCAAAAAGGGAGTTTTGTGATGACTTGAATCATATAATCAGCTTATTTTATTGTGCCGTTTCTGAATTAGTATTACAGGAACACGAAGATGTTTTAGCACACCATGTTAAATACAAAGTGATGTCTGACACCCATGTGCTCCAAGTGTAACTGATCGATAAAGGTTATAAAGTATTTCAATTCGGTGTAAATGGGAGCAATGGCACACAATGGAATGCACAGCGGCAACAGACTGATCTGAATGAAGTAAACTGCCAGCACTGCTGGGCTGCCTCGATACGTAATGTTGTCATTTATAAAGTTTCTCACTTCAGGTTTTATTTTGAAATTCTAGTGGAAATAGTCTTGTTTACTGGCTGCTACTACATGATTACACAAACCACCATGAAAATGCAAAACTGTTAATTGTCTTTCTATTTTCGTCCCTTTATTATTTCTTTGTTGGTTCAGCCCAGTCCACACAGACAGAATTTAGTGTCGGATTTCATTAAACCCCAATTTCCTAACGGGCAACTACAAAATAAAACTATTAACTGAGAGGCCATTTAACAAGTGCCATACTGTATCTCTGTATATTTAATAGAAGCTACAAATTTAACACAGCATGAACATTATTTTATGCTCTAACTAAAGAGCCTTCGAACACCTCTTCTTGCCATGTTTGTGAACTGAAGCATATTGTACAGTTGTAAGTCACTATGGATGAGGGCATCCTTTATCTGACTAATACATCCCCTCCTCCATAGTTTTTCAAGGTTTCACAGTCCGGACAAAAATGAAACTCACTCCACACACAGAGAACTGAATAACCCTTCAACTCAAAGACTAAAATGACTGTTTGTGTTTCCCTAATACAGCAGTGTCCACCAAAGCCTCAAATACCATGACTTTCTGATAGAGAGTGCTCAATAAACTGATGTTGCCAGGCAACAAACTTTACTCTAACCAGTAAAAAGGAGTTATTGAAAATTGTGGTTTGACTCCTCAGAGAAGAAAAGTTCAGTAACAGATGACTATAATGATCCGTTTGAATAGAAATCATTGTTGTCAGAACACACAAATAAAACACACATGCCCACACACAGACACACACACACACACACACACACACACACACACACACACACACACACACACACACACACACACACACACACACACACACACACACACACACACACACACACACACACACACACACACACGGCAATATGCTTTTGTAATAGATGTGTGAAGCAGATATAATACATACAACAGCGGGAGATAAACAAAGAGGTAAGAGAGAGACCAAAGGAGTGACGGGAACACACACAGTGCACACACACACACACACACACACACACACACACACACACACACACACACACACACACACACACACACACACACACACACACACACACACACACACACACACACACACACACACACACACACACACACACACACAGAAAGGTTGTAACACAGATACTGGAATCAAAGGAACAGATTAATTGATATAATAGAGTCAGGTGGCTCAGGTGGAGAGAGGATGATGGAGGGATGAAGAGGGACAAGATGGAGGACAGGAAAAGGAGAAGACACACACAGTGCAGGCAAGAAAAACTTAATATATATGAACTCAGAGAACCATTTACACTTACAGACTCAATTTCATCCTTAAATATAAAGAAACACAGACACACACACTCTTAGGAAAGTCCACGTATATGGGACACACACAAAGCCAAAGACATACATGCTGCACATCCTATTTTAACACTAGACTTTGACCTCTAACCTTAAACTTCTCAAAGTTGAGTTACAGCTGTTTTTTGTGACACATTCAAGAAAGAGGCACAAGACCACGCACATGCACTAACACACCTCTCTTGCTAACCTCCGAGGAGTTGCCAGAGGCTGCACTGACATCACGTTACCAAAGCAACAGGCAGAATAGGGGGATTGGACGAAAGGACGATGACTCAACCTCCCTCCCTCATCCTCCTCCTCCTCCTCTCTGTCTCTCACCATAATCTCCCTCTTTCCAGAAGTGTCTCTCACTTCGTCATGCGCAACTTTTGGAGTGTCAAGGATGCAAACCGAGGCACATGCACGGGCTGAGCCACATGATATTTTTCAATTAAAAGAGCGGAATCGGTGGCACGTGTCAGCACGGGCTAAGTAGCTTTGAATTATACACACAAGACACACATAACCTTGAAGTGGATCAGCCTGGAAACTTGTGCTAAATAATCTGACAAGCAGGTACTGTGCTCTCTGTTAAGAAAGTACCAAACACTAAATTATAGATATGAAAAAGAGATTTAAGACATACGATTGTACAGCTCGGTTAATGTTCTTTCTATTAATTGTGGAGCACACTGACACACTTGAAAGATGGACAGATGATTGTCACTTCCCTTCAGCTATCCTGATGGTGATGGAACAGAAGTAATAGAGTGTTAAATGCGTGGCCTGTTTCTTTATACTGGAAGTAAGTGGTGTTGACGTTGGGTGTATGTGAGGACCTTCTAAGTCTACCTTAAGTTAACCTAGTTTCACAGGCTTCTTGAGTGGGCCTGTTGGAGGCACACTCACTAAATCATTCATAGAGGAGAGACAGGGAAAAACATGTTCCTGTGCGTGTTTGAGAAAGACAGAGTGAAGACAAACTGCTGTGCTCTTTCTTCTCCTCTGAATGTTTACATAGCAGTCTGGGCTGGTGACGGTTATTTTACCATGCATCAAAAAAAGAATTAAAGAGGTGACATTTTGAGGAAGTAATTTGGTGTGAAATTCAATTACCGACTCAATCTTTTATAATGTGGCAGGAGATCAGCTGTGTGTGTGTGTGTGTGTGTGTTTTTTTCATTCAAAATGACCCCTCTTTCATTACCTGACTAACTCAATTTAATTATGCCATTAAAGTGTCCATTTGAATTTTAAAGGAATAGTTCAATGTTTTTGAAAATAGGCTTATTTCTGTTTGGTGAACAACAATTAAAGTGTCAAATACAGTTCAATAAATGCAGGTTTGGTTCCTATTTTTTGATGACTTGAACGTTAACGTAGAGTTATGCAGCCTTTGTTGGCATGGCAACAGTAAACACAGTCTTAAGAAAATGCCCCAACTTGTGGTTGGAATCGGGAAGCCAACTCCAGTCTCGAAAAACAAGAAAAAAACTCACATTATATAGACGTCATCATTTCTGCTTGAGGCCGCAAGAGATTACTTAACTTTTAAAACATATCTGTGGGTCGTAATGACCTGTTTGCAAAAAAGACCTATAGTTTTTTTGTTGTTGTTGTTGTTGTTTTTTTTGGTGGAGGACAGTCTGGGACAAGATGCTACATTTTCATTTTGTTGCCCGCTCAAGGGCAGAGAAATAAACTTTTAACCTCAACACTGACATGACTGTGAAGTTGCATGCCATATAACCAAAACAATAAGCAGACTGACAGGTGTTCAGTGAAATCCAGATGTCTTCATGCCTCCAGTCTTAAGTTAGTCCACATATGTCTTGACTACAGCTCTGTAGTGAACATTGGAAAATACATGATATTCTTATTGATCGTATCATCTCTCTGTCAATAAGAAAGTATATTTCCCCAAATTTTAAAACTATTGTTCAACGTTGAAAGAAAAATAAATCATGGAAACATAGAGAGAACAACATCTATAGACTAGTGTATTATTCATCTCTCTTTCTTTTACTTCCATATGTCCTTCCTGGACTTCCCTATCTGCCTTCCACTTTTCTGTTTTTTGTCTCTAAGAAGACAGATGGTCCCCGCTTGCCTCCCCCGTCTCTATCCCTCTCTCTTTTTTCACGGCAGTCTTGCTTGCTTCTCTTGTTGCTCGTCTCTTTCCCTCTTTTTCATTTTCCTCTCTGCTGTTTTCTTGCTCTCTTTCTGTTTTACCTCTTCTCTACCTCCTCCACGTTCCTCCTGTTTCCTCTCTCTCACTCTTATCTTCTGCCTGCCCCACGTTGCTCTCTCTCTCGCCCTCTTCCTCTCCTCGAGGAAATCCCTCTCTACCATCTGTCTCCCTGTGATGAATTCAGCGCCTCACAGAACAAATCAACTTGGCCAAATTAATGAGACTCTCCGAGGGGATAAACTTAGAGTGAGTGTGTGTGTGTTTGTGTGAGTAAGAGCGCGTGTGCACCTAAAATGCTTCATAATCCGCCGACTGTACCACTTAATTTATCCTGCCGTGACAGATAGCGTGTTACAGGGAAATGTAACAGACAGGGCTGACTGCACACATTGAGTTTCTTAAACTATTATAGGACAGGATCCCAGATGGGCTGGTTTTCAGTCATCTCTTTATGTTAGCGGCTGTTTTTTTTTTTTTGTTGCTAAGGGTGAGATGCCACGGTCACTGTTAGCCACATTTTCCAAAACCAAGGATGTATGACAACTGTCTAATGCTTTCAAGGTCATAGACAATGTATATTTAATTGTGTTAGTGTAAAATGATCACTGTACACGTAGCATTATATCAGTTTGAACAGTGTCATGTTAATGTTATCATAAATTATTGATTAGAGCTGACGATGTATATAAGTATTCCATATAAAAACAAAGAAAATCTATCTTTGAGGCCCCATAAATATAGTGTAACCTGGGATTTTGAGTATAGTTGTAAACCACTGTCACTAGCTATTAAAGGAGAACTCAGCAGATTTTACTTATAAACCTTAAAATACCCCTGGTGATGTCATCTGAGTTGATTTAACTTGAGCTAAGAGATTACAAATCCTTGAGAGACAGACTCTCTTGTCCCGTGTTTGATCCTGATGCTTCATTTTTGTTATTTATCACAGGAAGTCTTGCTGGAACTTTTCCTCCCAGTGGTGAAATAAATAACACGATATAGCATTTGTTTGAGGAAAAACTAAATATTTTGAGTGGCACAGTATTGGTATTTTTCAAAGAAAATATATTTCCCTTTTAAACAGGATGCTGGAGTAATCAATCTGAAGTGTAAACTCATGGTCTGTGAGTTATGAAGGCAGTTTGATTTAATAGGAAAGACAGAAAAAAGGATTATATTAAAAAAAACTTGATTTGTGACTCATGCAGCATAAGGTCAACACTGAAGATGCACTTTTTTCCAAGAGGCATTGCATTTCCAGGAAGTTCAAAAATCTGTTTCATTTGATCTTCAAACTAGCCAATTGAAATCACTTTCAAAATACAGTCTGCAACAACTTATCATAATAGGCCATAAAACATTATTTTATCCGGTCCAATTTGATTAAGTTTTCTAATATATTTAATGCAATATTGCACTTTGCAAAACTGTTAAAGCTGAGGACAAAAATTAAATAATGTGGCATATTGTGTAATTTAGATATATTCTATTAAAGAATAAAAAGGGAAAAGCACTTGGAATTAAAAGTCTGTCTGGAAAAATATGTCTGATTTCTAATGGAGCAATCCTCTGACGATATTGACCACAAGGCCGTAAAACTGTCTCGTCAATATGAGGCTGGTTCACGGATAATAGAAAAAGCTGATGAATGGCAACAGTGACACCAATGACTCCTGGGATGGAAACAGGATGGGGTGGAACTTATACAATGCCTCTGTTCCTGTGTATGTGTCCTTACAACTTTAAAGTGAAATTTGAAGGTTGTAACTTGGTTTTAGTGTTCCGGTTAGAATTAGGTTATGGTTAGGGTTAGGGTAAGGGGCTAGATAATGCATTATGTCAATGCGTGTCCTCACAAGTATAGAGAGACACGTGGTGTGTGTGTGTGTGTGTGTGTGTCTCTGCGTGTAAAAAGATAGATTGTGCTTTGAAGTCACTTGCTCTATGCAGGAACTAGTGGTAGTAGCACTAAACGTGCCTGGCCAGACCTGGTGTTAATACAACGGTTCGGGCCAATTCATCTTCACTGACACTCACCCAATAGCTCAGTAAATTACAGAGCAAAGGAGGTGGTGGGGGTGGCTGTGAGGAGATAGAGAGAGGACGCAATGAGGGAAGAGAAAGGCCTGGTAGAGGAGAGAAAGAGAAGAAAGGGTGATATTGTATGCAGCAATTTATAATGAATGCAACAGACTGGGTTTAAATTCACATATCATCAATATTAGAGGCCATGGACAGTACGGACTGCATGGATTTAATCACGCCTTGAAGATAATAAATAAACCAATATTCCTGTAGCTAGGGAGTGAAAATATCTGATGAGAAAATGCTGTGCAACACCGAACCAGCCAGACAAAAAGGTTAAAAAATACACTTTCTTGCTCCAAACCATTCCCAGTAGTCATTTTTCATAACACGTATTTCCTGCATCATTGATGGAACAGAACTGGCCATAAAAGTCGCCTTGGCAGGAGGTGCTGGCACTTACAATGGATCCCCACGCCAGAAAGGCCTCTCTGCCAGACACATAGGCAGCCCCAAAAAAAAAAAAGTGGACATATCCCTTTGGAGGAACAAATAAATCAAGCTCACGTCGCGTTCTTATCTAGTGTTAAAAACCTCTTCCTTCTCAATCTGTGAGCAAAGTCGAAAAGGAGCTTCCTAAGGACATGGGCCAGTCACAATCCATACATTGTTGTTTAAAGAATTAAAGAAACAAGCATTTAAACATCATTCATTCTTGAACATTTTTGGTTGTAGTCAGACCACCACTGGAATTCCAGATCCATCTTTTCCCTAAAATACTAAGGCTCACAACCCATTATCAAGGGTATTCGCTGGGCTCATTACAAGGTGGGTGCACATTAAACTGCAGAAGCAAAGTGGAGCAGGACTAACAAAGTGATTTACATGATTCACTTAAACAAAAAAGGAAGTGGTAATTATGGTCCTTTGGAGAGGAAGTGAGAATGTGATGATCAAGACGGGCTTAATGCATGAAGGATATTTTTGTCCTTTTTATCCACCATAGATTGCTTTCAAGTTACATCACAGACAGCTGTCATTTCATCTGCTGCAAACTAAAAGGTCACTGAAAAACTAAGTCTGCGTTGATACCGACTGAATTTTGAGTGACCGGATGAGAAGCGCTGCCATGAGATCTCTGCTCGTAGAAAAGCAATGGATCATTCAGATGAAAAGTCTTGCTGATCATGTGAGCGTTTATGGATGGTGCACATTAAAGTGTGCTCTGTTATAAAAAAAAAAAAAAAAGTCTGAGATTAAACGCAGAATGTTTGTTTGTGAGCTGACAGATGTAGAAATAATAAAAAAAAAAAAAAAAAAAAAAAAAAAAATCAACACTTTTGTGCCCTTTATTTTATGGATGGTCTTGATAATGGCAGGTGATGACAGAATGCTAGTAAATAATAAGAAACATGTCTTTTTTCAACACTGATGGCCTCCTAGCACAAAGTGTGCTTGAGCCTGGCACTACATTTTCTTCAGCTCCAAGCTGCTGATTACTGACCCCTGAACTCTGGGGGGAAGGGCAGGACTAATTAGAGGAGTGATTACTCCTCTCGGGTAACACACACACACACACACACACACACACACACACACACACACACACACACACACACACACACACACACACACACACACACACACACACACACACACACACACACACACACACAGAAATACCCATTACTATTGCGGATTTAAAAGCAGACATTCTTTCTTCTTCAAAATATCCTTCCATAGTAATAGACAACAAAATTAAATTTGTATGTGAAACAGCATTATGCACCTTCACTGCAATCCCTGTCATTCTGGGTAATCATCTCCCACAGCTACCACTGAAGAGTTCATCCTATAGCCAGCACCAGGCAGGAGCTACTTGCAGCTAAAATAGATTTCTGTTTGCCAGAACTACATTCATGACATAAAGCCAGCACAGTGCCCACATTTGGACAAGAAACCCGAGAACTCATGTTCAGGTTGTATTTGTGTCTGTGTGCGTGTGTGGCAGCAGACCAGTCTTGTGTTTTAACTGGCTCGTGCAAATACTTGGATCTGGCGACAGACTGTGATGTGTACAAACTCAGGAAAGTGTACAGGTAGGCGCTGCTGGCTCGTAAATCGAAGGACTAGATGGCCCGGAATCCATTTTACGCATTTTTTTTTTGTTATATCCGATTGCATGATATTCCCTGTTTGGATGAATTTACAGTTGTATATCGCTGGCATTCAGACACCTTATGTACTGGCTTAACCGTTTATTTACTTTGTTTATGGCAGACTCCTTAACAAACAGTTGCTTATTGACACTTCCAGCAGAAATAGCAGAAAATTTACCCTATGTACCCTCACTTTGAGTTGTGTTTCTAAAATATTACTCTCCTTTGAACTCTGCTTGGGTCTCCACCAAGCCCTGAGGGAGATATTTGGTACTTTAGCTGCCAAATGCTCCAGTATGGTAGTGGTAGTGTCCACTGGGTTTATCGAAGTGTTTTTTGTAAAGAAAAAAAACAGCTGCCTGCTGTGGCTAGAAGCAGTAAAATTGCAATTCCAAAACAAGAAGCTGAAAAATTCTAAAATGCTCCGAAGAGCTAAGGAGAACTGCAGACTCAGGTGATAGTTAACCCCATCAAGAAGGTTATGTTTTCAGTGAGCTTTGTCTTTGTCAGCAGGATAATGGAAAAACTGCTGGGCTGATTTTCATGAAACTTGGCGGAAGGGTGTAGCATGGGCCACGGAAGAACCCATTAAAGTTTGGAATAGATTGAAAACACGGATGGTTGTTTTTCACTTTCATTAACCTTTCGAAGGCGTTTGGCCCATTAAATGCAATCCATCTTGAAATCCTGTAGATGGCAATGAAGTTCAAAAGTGGCAAAACATAGGCCATTCTAGAATTATGATGATTTCATATCCTCTGGGATACACACGTACTTGCTCAAACTTAATACAGTATGCAGTTGTTATGAAGCACTCGGCCGTAGTAGTTTCATAGGTGGAACCACAAGTGGTACATTTGTCACATCCTAATTGTAAATATGCCCAGACATATATAGTGGTTGTGACCTTTTGCGGCAGTCTGCACTCTCCGAGTGCCCGTCTATTTCTATGTGTGTTTGTCACTCCGAGTGACACCTTGAACGAGGAATCAGCCCTGATGCCAATCCTTCGGTTTGGCTTGGGACATCTCTACTTTTCACTTTACAAGAAGTCATTTGATCCCTGCTAATATTAATAATTTTGACAGGTGCAGCTTCAATGTGACATGCCATCGATTTTCCTTTCATACCACTTGATCCAGGGAGGTCGGAGGTTAGGATGAGCAACGTAGAAGTGGCCTCGGGGGTGGCAGTGATTGATGTACTGCTCAAGGACACTTCAGCAGGGCTGCAACGGGCCTTAAATCGCAGCTGTCTGGTTGATGGACAGCCTCTATTCCAACCATATTAACAAATAACACAATAAAAGTCAGACAGTCTGGAAAATAATACTTCGCTTGTGGTCTATTGGAAAAAACAATACCTCCTGGGTCACAAATGCTTCTTTGAATAAGTCTGGTGCCCTGACAGAGAGAGGCTGCTGAAAAGTTTGGGTTCGATTCCTTATGGAAACAACTAGTCTCTTATTTAAACACCACCAACTGAGCCAAATGAGTCACATGCTCATTAACGGCACAATGTGTGTGTCTGCTATGATTCTGTCCATGTAAGGAAGCAGCCAAGTCATTATATGCTGTGTGCAAACAAACACACAACCCCCCCCTCACACACACACACACACACACACACACACACACACACACACACACACACACACACACACACACACACACACACACACACACACACACACACACACACACACACACACACACACACACACACACACACACACACCTCTTTACCCCATCTTCTGTCCTTCTGTCTGTCTTGGAAACTGTCAACGGTGTCTTCCAAACACACCACATTTGTGGTTTGTCACGCTGACTTTCCGAAAGAATTCCTCCAACCTTAATTGTTTAATCTTCAGCTTCACATTTCTTTCTCCACAAAGTGAATAATACACACACTCTAAAGCCTGTGTGCACATATACACAGCCATAGGCACAAAGGCTACAGTGTCAATAGACGCAAAGAGCCAGCCGTTACAAGAGCTGCCACGGGGAATAGAATGCAAATGAAAGCCGAGTGAGGGCGACGTGAAGAGGGAAAAAAAGGAGGAAAAAAAAAAAAACGAAGGAGGAGAAAAGCCCATGTAGCAGAGGGAGATTCTCATCTTCACAGAAATCAGCTGATCCCTCCCTCCCTCTCTTCTACCCCTCCCTCCCTCCACTGCTACAGCTTTCATTCTCGCATCCTTCTTTGTGTCCCCCTTCCATCAACCTCATCCCACCCCGTCCTCTGCCTCCCTCTCCCTCCTGCCTTTTTCCTTTTTCGACCAGCCTCCTCTCCGTTTCCCTCACTGATTCCCACTCTTCCTCTCTACTTCCTCCTTGCCCTCCTCCCACTCTCTCCCTCTCTATTTTTCCCGTATCGCTCCTTCAGCTTCCACTCTCTCTACATTCCACCTCCCTCATCCTCTCGCTGTCACTGTGGGAGAGCTGCGGGCAGACAGAGGCAGCATACACTAATGTTACTATATTTGACAAGGCGCACACACACACACACACACACACACACACACACACACACACACACACACACACACACACACACACACACACACACACACACACACACACACACACACACACACACACACACACACACACACACACACACACATATTCTCCTGCCACATGCACGACTGCACACATACGGAGGGGAAGGAGCGGAGGTGGGAGATGGGGTGGGCACCAACATACAAAGACACAGCCCTCAAGTGTACATGTGTGGATAAACACACATGCAAACAAACAAACAAACAAACAAACAAACAAACAAACAAACAACACACACACACACACACACACACACTCAGTCTGACGCGTGCTGAGTGCAGGAATCACAAACATAGCGACACACAGATAGGGCAGCGCATGACGCCAGCAACCAAACGCTGTTGTCTCTCTTTTCTCTCTCCCTCTCTTTCTCTGTCAGACACACACACTCTGTCTCTCTCCTTTTTCACACACACACTCACGCCTCTCAGACACACGGCAGTGCGCGAGCCGACGGGCAGGACGGCGCTGGATGTATCATTCAGATAGGGAATAGATCCGAAGAAAAGGATTAACTCTCTCCATCCCACTCGCTCTAAGGACCTTATCCTCTCTTCCTTCCTCTTGTGTCTCTAAGCCTCTCCTCACCTCATTTTTTTTTTTCCACAATCCCTCATTTTTTTCTACACAATCCTTCCTTTTTCACAATTCATTGGTGGGTTGAAGGGAAGCTGGGGGGATTGTCTCTATGCAGAAAGAAGGATTATTCTTACATTATTCGTTTGACCAGGATCTTGAATGTATGGTTTCTTTAACTGAAGAGGTCACAGGTTTTCTTTGATGTTTTCTCCTGCGAGAGATTTTTAATCTTTTTTTTTTTTTTTTCTATTTTTATTTATTTTTTTCTAATATTTTTGGAAGGATGACTGATGGCAGACAGCTATAAGGCTGGTGCCGTCTAAGATATTTGGTCAAAAAGGTGAGTCTGTTGGTGGTGTTACTTTCCTTCACCTCACTCTTACAGCTACACTTCATTTCAACACAACTGCTCTTCATCTCATTTTATGGCTGCAATTAAAGATGAATCATGTCACACAAAGTAGACTGCAGACAAAAACTGAATTGCCTTTCTTTTCTGCTAAGAAATGGGCTTTTTTTTTTTGACGGGGCAAAAGGTGCACGCTGTGAGGAGGTGCAGCTGAAAATGTCAGCCCTGAGGCTGTTTCCTGGACACACACACAACATACACAGCATCCACATTTACTGGAATGTCTGGGCTGCGGTTTTGGGGAAAAGCTTGGAGAGGTTGGCAGTGGGAGAAGTATGGGAGTTATGAATCATGGGATATTTAGTTTGATGGTAGTATTCCTTGTTTTTTGGTATTTTATTTTATTTGGATGTAAACTTATGGATTTAATATTTGAAAATGACGTATTTTGTTGGCGATAAAGAGTAAATGACCTGTTCTAAACATCTGATGTTAGAGAACAGTATAGACACCTTCCACAAGCAACTTGATTATAAAATAAAATGTTACTGAAAATGTTTGTTTGTACCAGACCTTCTGATGCAGAATCTTTGGAGATCCAGCCGAGCCATAGATAACACACTGCAAGTCTTAGAGTGACTTTTGGCACAGCTATTGTAAATATGTGAATATGCCAGAGGTACCGACTGCAAATTAAATGTGCTGTTTCAAAGTTTCCTTACAGCCCAATAATCACAGTGAAAGTCATCCAACAAAAATGCCAAAAAAGTTTCTGTCACTTCCTGCTTCCATACCAAAGTATGTGCAATATTGTCAGCTCTGCCTGGCCAAATAATACATTATATGTAATTTAAAATATTGTACATTTTTAAACATTTTAATTTGTGTGATACTGAGGAAACATTTTCTCGCAGCTTCTTTAGGTGTACTTGCTTAAAACTCGAAATCCAAATGTGTCTGCAGGTCTGACTTTGGCCAGCACAACAAGAGTGCCGCACATCATATAGCACTACATTATAGCACTCTTGGAGGAGTCAGTCACTAACACACAGTGCCCAAGATAAGCAAGGCCAGTGCTAATACAGCAGATGTAACATCAGGAGTGATCTGTGCTTAACTAATGGTTCCATCTTCGATGTCTTTAGCTATACCTCCACATTCAATACAGTACATCAACATTCTGGGATCTGACCTGGTGGACAACTTATTCATTTGAATATTTATCACAAAGATAATCCTTTAATGGTAGTTCCTTTCTGTCTCTGACCTTCACACTTTCTTTTTGTAATTTGAATCAAATTGAAACCCTGGATAGGTGCTTTTGAATGCTGTCCTGTTTTTACCTGCTGTGTGACACTTAGGCAGCTAAGACCAACCCTGTTTCAGAGGGTGTGATGTAAGAGTGATTAACTTGCAAGAGCTGCACTGTGATTATATGATGATGCGGTGGGTGTAAGATCTCGTCATACAAATGTCCCGGAGGCTTTTGTGCCTTCAGACCTTGCCAGCAATGAAAAGGGAATTGTCGGACTGTCCTCCAAGTAATAAAGATGCATTCTGATATTCAGGGAAAAAGTTTTAGCTTACATTTAATTGTTATGCAAATAACTGGGATCAACAATTTAACCATCTTCTTCCATTCATATTATGCCACAATCATAGCATAATCCTAATCATAGTTCAATAACACACATACAATTTGTAAAGAAGAAGAGCCATTTATTGGCTGTGCTGTTTTGGTTCAAAATGTCGCCGGTCACAAAGTTGAGCGCTTCAAGATAAACAGTTGGTGGCGTGAATTCTACACTCGTATGCCATTAAACCATAGAAGAAGAAGGGGGCAAGATGATATGACATCATTAAAAGAGCACCAGTCAAATCTCAAACAGCAAAAAACACGTGTAACTGTCGATGGAAATGTGACATGTTAGTTTCATCCAGCTGTTTCTATAGAAATAAACGGAAACGATCCTAACCATTAAGCAAGATTATAGCAATCATGCTCAAATAGTTGCAATGAGGCAGTTATCTAACAATTATAAAAGGTCCACTGATGTGATGATAGGTAAAACAATAATAATTCATTGCATGGTTGGTGCAGTAGTTTGACATGTTTACTTAACCCTACTCCATGCTTGTTTGGTTGGTGGTCATTATATATGCATTATATTGGCACTAATCGCAAAAGTAATAATAGTATTGCACAAACAATAAAGGTAAAAATACATATTGAGGTGATATAAAATTTTAATATCATGAAAGAATTGTTAAATGAAAATCGGTCAGCTGCCAAATCTAATTCCCACTGATGGCATAACTGACCATTTCTATAAATTAACCATGCTCTGTCCAAAGCTGGGGGACATGTCTCAAAAAGTTTTGTCTTTTAGTAATTGGACCTCGACCTGGTGTCTAATAAGCCCAATATGCATTTTAGATTTATTAAAATCCACAATAACTATCTGCAACTCATAATCTTAATAATGTGTATTTATCTACACTTTCACAATTTGTGTGTTTTGGAACACATGCACGCTCTAGAGTGTGTTTATGTGGAATATATATCTGCATTCCTACACATATGTGTAATAATTTATGATGTTGTAACCTGTGCCTGTCACCACAGTTGTGGCTCTGTTTGTCAAGCTACCAGCATGTGCGTAGGTGTGTGTGTGTGTGTGTATGTGTGTGTTTGTGTGTGTGTGTGTGTGTGTGTGTGTGTGTGTGTGTGTGTGTGTGTGTGTGTGTGTGTGTGTGTGTGTGTGTGTGTGTGTTATATTGCCCCAATCGCTCCCCTCTCCTGTGTAAGAAAGCCATTAACAATTGATTCAGGGAGCTTGGCTGCCTCTTTCTGCCTTTGTTAGCAACCTACACAGTTACACACACAAACACACAACCATTTAGGAACATGTACACACTCCACATTTTCTGCCATTGTGACTTTAAACTCCTTTTTGTGCCTGTTTGTGTAGGAAGAGGGTGTTGAAGGGTAGAGGGTAAAGTGAGCACCTGTGATGTCACTTATTTAGACAAACCCACATACGAACACGCACGCACGCACGCACGCACGCACGCACGCACGCACGCACGCACACACACACACACACACACACACACACACTCACGCACACACACACATTGCCTTCACACATGGATGGTTGTCCTCGTGTACAGGTAGATTTTCATTTGGAGGCAAATTAGACAGAATTCCAGACATATTGATTAAAAACTATTAGTCAAGCCAAGTAGGGCTGTCACACGAAAGATTAAATACTCTGAAAAATGGCCTTAACTGAGCAAATCGGGCAAAGCCGCGGACAAGTATGCAAGCTTGCACACTCCTGTGTTAAGTTCAGGAGGATTTTACGTGTCAAGGTGTTTTGGTTTTGGTCCTCTTGTAGATGCCTCCGATCTGGGAAGGAACTGATTTATTGTTGGTTGCCTATTGTAGCACCAGCACAACACTAAATGGCTTTCTTGTATACTATCCTGCTGTTGTGAATCCTTCATGTAGCTGAAGTTCATTGTGTTTACACTTTCTTTTACATAAAGGGAAGAGGTGATGTGATGAGAATGGTTGAACTCAGACGGAAAAATACACATTTATCTAGCTTCTGTAAAAAGATAACTGAGACACACAGTCACTCATGTCTGCATTGTATCGGTCACTTTGGGATAGACAGTGATGATTATAGCGGGCATGCATGTACTGGAAATGGATTTGCCACAAAATATTTTTGTTTATTATAAATGAAAAAGAGGAGATTCCTGAGCTTTTCTTCATCTCTCTTCTTCTCTATGACACACGCTCCTCTTATATATGAAACGTGTCGGACCAATCACAGTTGGTGGTCTCGGCTTGTCTCAGCCCCCAGGTGTGTGGTTAAATCTTTAAGGAAATGCATGTTGGCGCTCTGTACGACGTCTCTGCACCACCTTGCTGAATATAAATGCGGCTTAAGTGCGAACATGAAACAGTTTGTGGAATAAATAGAACGAAGAAGTAAAAAATTGGGAGAGGAGAGAGAAAGGGAGCTGAGAGGAGGGGATGATGTGTCACTCGCTCCCCCGACTCTGGCACCCAAGTATTTACACGTGTGTACACGAATGTGTGCATTGGTGCATGTGTAGGTTTTGGCCGCCCCTGTGTCCAGGTCAAACTGGTAAAAAAAAGCTTTCTGAGAATAGCCTGACAGGCAGCCTTGCTGCCACATCATCACCAGTTTAAACATGATGGGAACTGATGGGCAAACAGGTACATGTGGTTGCTGAGGTGACCTTCTGCTGCACCTCCAATACATCATTTAAAGGACACCGCCAGCATGGTGAAAATTTTGGCACAATAAATCAGATTTTCTTGTAGATTTTTAATCATTCATTTTACATTTTGAATGTTTTCCCTGCATTTCTCTTTTTCCTCCACTCCCATTTGCTCAGGAATGGTAAAGAAAATCCACATAAAATGTGAATGAGAGGCCAACAAATTCTCCCAAAAATCGGCCATAAGTTCTTTTCACCTTTTTCTACCAATGCAGACATTTAAAAAATGGATTAATTAAATTTGTTTGCTAACCAGGTAACACTGTTTCTACCCAAACTGTTTCCCTCCCCAAAAGTAGAGATTCAATCCACAGATGAATGTTGTACACTTTATGAGCAATAATCAAACTGGAATATTACCTCTGCTGCAACATTCTTCAGTGTCAAGGCTAGATCAAATGTTGAGCAAAGAGGGCAACTGAGCAGAGACTCCAGACCACCAAGGGTCCCAAAGCCTCAGATTCACTGCGAATCTATTGTTTTTTGGTTGTTTAAATAATCGTGCAGAACTTGAATGTTGCCAGTGTAGTATTAGCTAATTTTGTGGCTGTGTCTTTTAGAGTGGCCCTGTGTGTGTTTTAATTTGTATTTATACAAAAAAGTGCAAATGTCAAAAATAAAGTTGAGATACCATTCAGAAAATAAAGTCAAAACAATTAATATATATTGAGAGTAAAAAATGTAAGTCAAATTTAAGAAAACTTGAGAGAATAAATCAAACTACTAGCGTGAAGGTGTGACCATTGATATCTTTGCATCTTTCTATTTTCCGCTACTTACATTTGCACAAAAGTGACAATCACTTTAATGGCACTATTTTATCAAATTACAATACGTACCACCACAATGTGTTTGTGCTTTAAAAGACAGAAAATTGCTTCTTACTAAAACCAATTCTGAAGTGTTAGTTCACCTGTTCATCTACAAAAGGCATTTTACTTACGCTAACGCATTTGGTTTGATTTACTCTCAAAAGTTTATCTTTAGTCTTGAAATGTTGACTTTATTCTCAACATTTCAACTTTATTCTCAAAATGTGAAATAAAAAAAAAAGAATCCTTTAATATTGTAGTGTATTACAACAATAGGGCCCACCTTGCAGATTACTATCATTGACTAGCTTCACACCACCCAGCGAACTGAAAAAGGAAACATGTGCAGCTTGAATCTGAAGCAGAGAGACAAACCTCCCCAAATTACACGAGTTCCTTTTATTTCTAATCTCCTGAATTTTTCAAATGAAGCGAATGTGCTCATTTCAAAAGAACAACTGAAATTTCCCAGCAGAGCCTGGCTAATGTGACTTTAATCACATGCAGGAAACCCATCTGCTGAAAATCCTCCGTACAAGCCTCGCTTGCTTTGTCAAGGAGAGAAAGTGACAGAGCGGGAGTGACAGAATGAATGAGAGATGAGTCGGAGAGAGAGGAATGTTGAATGTTGATAAATGAAGGTCATGAGGAAAGAGAAAAGATAGAAAGACAGATGAATAAATGTTGGGGAGGAGAGGAGGAGTAAATAAAGCATCATATGAGAAGAGAATATACAGAAAGAGCTGAGAGATCAGACAAGTAGTTTATGTCTTACTCTGCGTCTGGCAGGTACTAATAACAATAATGATAACACAAATAGCACCACTGGGGCGCACATTCCCAAAGCCACACTCGACACATGCACACTAAAACACTCAAGAGGTTGTGGAGGAGAATTTTAATGTACTCCCTGTTTACTTATTGCGCTTATTTTTTACCTCCCCTCCCCTTCCAGCCTTTCCTGCCTCGCCTATATTTTCCTTTGTATCCTTTCAACACTGTCTCTTTTCTATACCTCCTTTCCTTGTCAATCACCACCTCTCCTACTTCACCCACTTCTCCTCTCCTCTCCTATCCTCTCCTCTCCCGGATTTTCATATATAACCAGTTGTAAATAACTTACTGACACTTAACAGATTGATGATTGTTACTTTTCAAAGGGACTGCAGTTACCGTCTGCATGTCTGTTTGCATAGAAAGATGAAAACAAAACCTTCTGGCTACTTTCATCTATTCCCTTTTCCTATTTCTTTTCTTTCTACACATCCACGTTATCATCCTTCTACTCTACTTTTTGTTTTCTAAACGTGCTAATTTATAGTGGTACAGGTGCAGATTTGCATAATTACTGCACACAAATCAACACAGGAGTGCAAACACATACACACATGCACCTTTGTCTCCATTCAACTTGAAATGTTGAAAATGTGCCGTGTAGGTAGCAAAAAAGCCTGCTCGTGTTTCTGAGTTTTCCCCCCCACAAACAGATAACCATTGAGCAACAGCCTAATCTGATTAGTGCAATATTTCACACGCTGCTGATTGGGTTTTGATGATCCTTTAGGAGAAAGCACATCTCGCAGTAGCACTCCAGCATTTTTCAGAAATTACACTGATTGGCCCTGGAGGGGCTGTGAGTCGACAGTGCACATCAGTCGTGTCGTATCGAGGTGCCAACGAGCTTCCTCCCATGACAATTCCCCGACTGGTAAAACCTATTTTCACTGTAATGACTCAGCAGTGACAAGAAGAGTCATCTTCTTTCAAAGCATGTGGGATACGTTTCATTACAGGTCATTTTTTTGTATTTTTGCAGTACATCTGTCCCACTGATTCAGCAAAATAACAACCACTGAGTGAACTCCATATTAGTACAGAAAACAAAGTCAAAACTGTAAAGCTGAGAAAAACTATTATATCGAACAATCAACAGTATAAAAATTAGTATCAAGACGTGAACCTCAATTATCTATGACATTTTAGATGAGCAGATCATTGGCGAAGAGGTTTTTTCTAGGCTTCTGACACTCAACATGAATAGCTAGTTGTTTTGAGGAACTTGATGTACACTTGACTTGACATATATGTTATTGTTTATTTAGTGCCTTCTTTCTCTGCTTTTTCCCTCCATTTCTCTCTCCTCCTCCTCTCTGTCTTCCTGTGTCACTCTCACTTTGTCTCTCTTTCCTCTGTCAGTCTCTGTGCCAGACAGTAGCAGCAGGGGTCTGTCTGTGTTGAAGGCAATCTGATTGTATGAAATACCAAAGACTCACACATCTATTATTTATGCATATGAAATACCAGGGGGGCTGTTAGTCACGTTTGCAGGCGTGAACGTACACGCGTGTGCACACGAGTGGGGAAAGGTGAAAAACACACGCACAGACATGGAAATACAGTTTTAATGTATGCGAGGAGGCGTTCTCACAAACGTGAGCATGCATGCACACAGCGTCCTGCTGCTTCACTGCTGCTGGCATTGGGAGTGTGTTTGCATGTGAGCACCTAATGGCTGTAATATGGTGTCAGACTTCGGGTTTGGATCAGGATGTGTGTGTCTCACTTGTCTTTTCTCTCTCTCTCTCTCTATTCAGGTGATTTGGTGCTGTTTTTCACAGTCACCACCCCAGTAGAGGCTGCAGGCATGGCGGCTTGACCCCCTCCCCCTCCACCTTATAGCCCCGCCCCTCTGACAGAGGAAGGCTGCAGAGCTGTGTAATGCCGCCCCACACCCACCTCCCTGGGGGCATTGGCCTGCCCCCAGCCAGCACTACCATCCACTTGGCAAGACCCGGTGAGTCGACAAAACGAGCAGCAGATCCAGTGATGGGAAACCATGAGTCAGATTAGAAAAACTAACACAGAAGAGAGGAGAAAATATTGCTCTTTTCCAACCCGGCTCTGCTCTGTTCTATTCACGTCTATTATACTCCTAACTACGCATGAAAGGATGGACACTGTCTGTTTTGACAGCTGCTAATGTTAGCATGCCCAGCATGATTGAACACTTACACACACCCGCACACACACAAAGGATAAGGCCACTGGGCATGCTGTGGCCACGTGCCAAGTCTTCCAGTGAAATGCCACATTACTGTATGTATTAATACAGCCAGCAGTCTGCAGAAACAAAACAGAGCAGGGAGACAATGATGCGAGTGGACCAGAAGGTTATTTGTCCTCTTTATCTTTGTTTCTAATGCTTCCTCTTTCCTTCCCTCCTTTAACCTCCTTTCTTTTCCTGTCTCTTCCCCTCACATTCTTCTTGTTCTTATTATTTTTTTGTCACATATCTCACTCCCCTTTTCTGCCCCTTTTACACCTGTCAGTTCCCCCTTCTGCTTCCCAGTCTCTCTCAGCCCATAATCACTCTCTTTTTTCCCATTTTATACTACGGTACACTCAGTCAAAACAAAACTGCATCAGAAGTCAGGTGGCATAGCAACAGATAGGACAGCTGTATGCATATGTTTGTGTGTGTGTGTGTGTAGTGGACTAGACAGCGAAGTGGATGGATCCTGCTCTCAGAGAGATTCCAGACGCTTCTTCAGTTAATTGACAAACACGAGAGCGTTCTTTCTCTCTTTTATTCTACATCTAACATGACACAAGCCTAGGGACGTGTGCTGCCTTCTGGCTTTACAACAAAAAGAAGGGACCTTTGTCTTCCTACTGGAGAGTTATTGTTCCAGAGGTGTCTGGAAAAACGCCTCCGTAAACTGCTGTGTAACACCGGGGACACTAAATAACAGGGAAGCACTATCTGTCAGAACCTGCACACACCCACACAGAACTTCCAAGTCGATAGATACACCTCCCTCTGGGCTGCTCTGCCTCCCTCTGCCTCCATCTCAGCACCTCATACCTTTTACTTTCTCTCTTCACCTGTCCTCCACCTTTTCTTCACGCTCCATGTCTGCATTACATTCTGGTCAATTTAACTTCATTATTTGTATTTGTACCACATACAAAGACAAGTCTTTTAAGTCTTTCAGGAAAAGGAATTAATCAAAAGTCATTAAAAACACTCCCTCAGCCTCAGTGTCTCATCCTTGCAATTACGTCGTATCGAATGCAGCACAATATGCCAGTGCAACAGCCTCTCTCTCAGTTCAAATCAATGTACTCTATTGGCACAGAGTGTGCATTATAAATATTGCTTGGCATTTTTATAACAGGTGTTTTCTCTGCCTTCCCTTTGCTTTTTCAGTGTCTCTCTATATTCCTCTTGCAAAGCTTAGAAGCTCTCAGATCTCTGCTCGTACTGCGCACGTACACACTCTAACACACAAGCACACTGACTTACTGAAAGATGCATATAATGGGAGTAGAAAAAAAAATGAAGCCTTTCATCAAATCAGAGCCAACAACTATGTCAGCATTGACGATCAACTCGTCAAGGATGTTTCTCATTCTAATGCTGATGAAGTTCATTTAGAAATGACAGGTTGGATGCGAAAAGATGTGTTTCCATTGAACTGCTATGATAATTCTGTGCAAACCATTGAAATATTGCAAAACTCAAAGGTGTGCTTATAAGCAAGAGGCTGTCTGCGACAGAAAACCGATCAAAAAGAAAAATGGAAAGAATCTTGCCCAAAGAGTTTGTGTTCATCAGTTTCAGCTAGTGTTGGGCATATTTTCCAACTAATGGCTGAAGAATTATGATGGAGTTCTCCATGAGTCAGAGAGTGATATGACATTTTTGGAAAGGCTAAGGCGGATATTTTATGGTTGTTTTATGGAGTGTTGACGGAAATATTTTTTTTCCAATCAATCAATAAATGCGTCTCCATTGCAGCTTTTGGTGTAAATTCTTCATTACCATCAACATCTTTATCAGTGAGAATATTTTTGGAGTATTTCTATGCTTCAAATAAATATTTTCATTTTAATAAATTAAAATTCACAAAAAATTACGTAATTACTTCCTTTAAAAGCAGTTTAGCTTTATATAAACTTATATAACTTTATATATTGTAACTTAACCATTTAAAAAGGCCTTTATCAGTGCTATATAAATTAGTTATAAGACATTAATGAAAAAACACTTTTGGTTGCGAAGAACTCTGGCTGGTGTTCATCCTCTCTGTTAGGTAATGATGCAGTAGTACATTTTAGTAATCTGTTCATAGAAAATTAAAATGACTAGGAGTTATAGTTTGAAACAAGGGCTGTTGATTTGAAATGGTAGTAAGTTGCGGCATTCAACTGACCAGTAGTGTAGCTTTATCACTCACTCACCGCCAAAAGGCCTAAAATGACTTGAAGAGTTTAAAAGTGACTGTAAACTATACAGAAAAAGAGCTTAACTGGAGGTGGTGACTTTAAAATGTGAGTGACAGAAAGAGTGAAACAGAGGGAGCGAAGAAAAAAAGATGGAAACGGTGGGGAGCGGAGAGGAGGAGGAAGAGACATGTGAGATCAAAGAGGCGTATAGTGAAAGAGAAGACAGTAAGGGAGAGAAAGGATGAAGGAGGGGAGAGGAGAGGAGGTCTATGAGCGACACAGAGACCATATGGTACCTCTGGGCCTCCACGATCCCAGCTGACTGTCTCATCTAACCACGCACGCACACACACGCACACACACACACACACACACACACACACACACACACACACACACACACACACACACACACACACACACACACACACACACACACACACACACACACACACACACACACACACACACACACACACAAGAAGGTATGATTCCTATTCACACACATAAGCAGGCACAACCGCTTAACTGTTCCTTGTTGCAGCTATAAAACAAACCCATTACCTGACCACATAGTTTCTAGTTAAAAGTGTGATTGAGAAAATAACGGAGAGAAAATGAGCGCAGTGAGGATTTGGCTTTGAACAAAGGTACAATACACTCACCGAGGTTACAGGATTTTGTTTGGGATGGAGCCATATTACAGTGACTGAGCATAATGCTTTGAGTACAGCTGTAATACTGCAAACTTACAAAGGGAGTAGCATTAAGTTTGAAATAGAGCCATCACAGGCAGTTTAGCTCTTCAAGCATCACAACCTTTAAACAGACTGTGGTTCATACCACATGAATTAAAATGCCTCCACGGTTGAGTCCCCGAATTGACTCTGGGTTGGCTGAACTTTTGCTGCATGTCATTCCTCTGTTTTCTTTCCTCCTGTTTCCCGTCTGCCTCTATTGCACTGACTGAATAAAGTCAAAATGTAAAATAAAAAAAAAATAAAAAAAAGCCTGTTTGGATTGTAACTTTTTCATGGCAATGGTCAGCTGTGAGTGTGTCCTAACAAACCAGATTCAACCCCAGGTGGTTGGGAGCTGGTGATTCTCCAACCCTGCTGGGATGTTGGCTTTGGCATGAATCCATGGCAGTGTGACACTGTGTGTGTGCAGCATTAGGTTTTGAGTGGAGCCTGATCCCTTCACATGGTGTTATATGAGACTTGGAGTTAAATAGAAACTGGAATGAAAATGTGCTGGCAAACTATCCAAAGCATCTGGCAAATTCAAGTGTGGAATCAATAGCTATTTTAATGTAATTGAGAGGTAGTGATCAAAGCTGCAAACAGTAATACCTGCTAGATTCAGCTTTTCCAAAACCTTTTTTTTCCCCTTACCTCTGTCTTTGAATGTTTTTTTTATTTAACCTCTTTTGCACAAAACTCTACAGACTCTTTTTTTAAATGCAGATTTATTCTATCAAACTAAATATGACTTCTCGACGATCCTTTGCTGACAGGGCATTGTAAATTTGACCCCTGACCTGCTTACTGACTGTGGCTGTTTGTTGTTGATCGAGGGAATTAAAATGTAGTTTGTAGTGGCGGTGACTTTGTGTCAGCTTGGCCATAGCGTCATGTAGGAATTAGAAGATTTTAACTGCTGAGGTGACCTTGAACTGGCTGCAGTGGTGCACGATGCGTGCAGAAATCAGCATGCACACGTGTGTGAGCACAGAGCACCTGCTTTGCTCTCCCTTCTCGTTTGGCCACTGAGTAGTTAGGTGTAGGTACGGCAAGAATGTGCCAGATGAAACACAAATACATGATACTGGCCCACTTTCAAAGGGCATTGGCGGGGATAAATCTGGATAATCCTCTGCACCACAAACAGCACCACTCTAGTTCAGCACTTACCAAATGATACTATATTACACTCATAGCTAGTCCAGTATGGCTCGGGCTTGAGGCTGATAAGCTGTAATCATTTTAGCAAGGCCCATTCCTGACAGAATAGCACTTTACACTAAGTATTCATAGAAAATGGCTGATAATGGTCGTGGAAAACAGCCATTTGAGATGTGCTCGTTTTGTCTTAGTGAACACTCCAAAAGTCTCGGCAAAGGGCAATTAGCAAGATAAGAGAGCTCAAGTACTGTACAACCAAGTGTAATATCAGGATTAAAGCTACTACTTAACGTCTGTCTGTCTGTCTGTCTGTCTGTCTGTCTGTCTGTCTGTCTGTCTGTCTGTCTGTCTGTCTGTCTGTCTGTCTGTCTATCTATCTATCTATCTATCTATCTATCTATCTATCTATCTATCTATCTATCTATCTATCTATCTATCTATCTATCTATCTATCTATCTATCTATCTATCTATCTATCTATCTATCTATCTATCTATCTATCTATCTATCTATCTATCTATCTATCTATCTATCTATCTATCTATCTATCTATCTATCTATCTATCTATCTATCTATCTATCACTGGCATTACAACCACAGCATGACAAATGTTTAAGTGTGTGTATGTTTGTGTGGGTAAGTGCGTGTCAGCACCTTGGATCAATACCATCTGTCTGTCCATCCCATTTAAAGAATGAGTGGGCATACAGTGCGACCTGTCACAGATTCAAGGCATAATTTGTTCTATTCTCATCACACTGATGCGGATGTGACATCAAAAGCCGAGCGTCCTTACTTTTCTTTCCAAATTCTGAATGTACTCAGCCTTGGACTGAGGCCCTGTTGAGCGGTGAGCACAAAGCGCTGCAACATGCATCAAAAGAGGTGGTGTTACATTGAAATATGCAGCAGCTCTGGTAGCTCTGCCCTGAAATTATGCGTTCCTGTTCATTTGTTTCCCATCACTTCTTCCCCCTTTGATCCCTTCCCTTTATCTCTCTGTCTCTTTGTTTCACCTGTCACTCTTGCTAATTAATAGCCGCTATCACAACAAACAATGTCAATGCATGTCGCACACTCCCATGGGCCATACTGTTGTGTGAACGAGTGTGTGTGTGTGTCACTATAAATTGATACAAATAGCATGTATTAGAGAGGCAGATCAGCCTACACGTTACCCACTCACGGCTCCAAGTCAGAATAATGACGCTGTCTTACCGATGCAGGATTCATCGCAGGAGAAATGGACGGAGGAGAAACAGAGAGAGAGAGGGAGAAGAGAGTAGGTGGGATAGAAATGGAGAATGAAAAGAGGGACAACAGAGGGGGGAAAGTGGGGCTGGAATAGGGAGAGGTAATTGTAGGTATAAAAATCTGGATTTCAGAGGAACGCTCCCTCCTCTCGTCATCACGCTGTCAGCAGCAGGACAAACTAAACCCTTACACCCTGTTCCTGCTTATCCTTAACCGCTGCATATTTGTCAGTGTGTGTGTGTGTGTGTGTGTGTGTGTGTGTGTGTGTGTGTGTGTGTGTGTGTGTGTGTGTGTGTGTGTGTGTGTGTGTGTGTGTGTGTGTGTGTGTGTGTGTGACTTCCTGTGTGTGGGGAAGTGATTATACACGGTTGTGCCTGGAAATCAGGTGGAGAGGTTATGTGTGACAGAGGAGAGATAATGATGGGATTTGATTGAATTTCTCTCCCTATGGCTCCTCACTTCTCTTTCACATCATCTACAGCACTTGGTTACCACGGCAACATTATGTCAATGATGACATAACATAGTGGTACTGATGGGACCTTGATCTTGAACAGTATGTGTGTGTGTTTTTTGTATTCGTTTATATCCTTCATACCGAGGGATTTAGTCAGACTGTGTGCTATCTGTACGTAAAGATTTGAACAGACTAACCTTCACAAAAAAACACACACACACACACACACACACACACACACACACACACACACACACACACACACACACACACACACACACACACACACACACACACACACACACACACACACACACACACACACACACACGCACACACACACACACACACACACACACACACACACACACACACACACACACACACTGGCTGTCTATTTTCTATCTGCTAAGTAAATAAGGTCTTGGGTTACAGTGGAGATCAGACATGTAACAGCCTCTGGCAAATTACACAGACACGGCTGCTATGGAAAAACTGGCTTTTGTGCATTTCACATCATATTATGTGTAACACGTTTTTAAGATATTTCTTCACCTCAAACAGGTGCTATCAACATTCTGCCACCTTTATTGCTACAAATTAAGGAACCTGTTGATCCTATGAAAGACTGACAGTTTTAGTTGATGCATGATTTTGCATCATGCTCTATTGTAGTTTTTACAACAACTAAAATAATCTAAAGGATGAAATAGAAGTATTATGTAATTACGTTAAGTATCATGACTGTTGATTAACGATTGTTTTCATTGTCAATTAATCTGGCAATTAGCCCTCTGATAAATCCTCCTAAAAAGTTAAGATAACAGTGATAATGTGTATCACAATACATCACAAAAGTCCATGTTAAGATTGCTTGTTTTGTCTATCCCAGTTTAAAAACAACGAGATGATAGAAGCAAATTTATATATTCGAAAAGGTGGAAACAGCAGATGTTTGTTTGATTCATCAACTACTCATTTCACATCAGCTCGTGAATCTATGCTTTCTGTATTAGACATCACATTTTCTGGATGAGGATATATTTGGGTTAGACTCAGCGCACGATGTAAAACATTAAAGAGTTAAGAAATACAGGCCAGTGAGTCTGGACTGAGGACAGCTGGTCCTTCTTGTAACAAGATAGCAGCGAGTCTGACGCTTGCATGGAAAACAGCTTGGCCCCTGGTAACATGCAACTGGGATCGGTGGCACAAGTGACATCATAGCTGGGTCCAGTGTCACCCAAGGGGCCCCTGGATATATAAATTTACAGACAGATGAGGCCCCCGGAGGTGTCAAGAGCTGTTGCCTAGGAGACGGTGTCAAACATCACCTGGTTCATGAGACAACAGGGGTCATCTGATACAAGAACATTTGTTTAGGTTTTTGCCACCTGCAATCCATTGCACAGAGAGAGGAACTAAACAGGCAGAAAGTACTACGAGACACACACACACACACACACACACACACACACACACACACACACACACACACACACACACACACACACACACACACACACACACACACACACACACACACACACACACACACACACACACACACACGTACAATTGAATATGCAGACATATAGTTATAATCCAGTTTTAAATTCAGCTAATGAGACATTTGAATCCTTTCACACGTGGACACATGCACACTCTGTAAATGTGTGGGCCAGTTACCATGTTAGCTAAAACAAACCTGGACTGTTCGATGTTTAGAAAGATTCTCCAAGCAGGTAGTAACAAAAGGAAATATTAAATAATAGCTCTGATAAATATTCAATTAATTCATGTGCAATTAGAAAGTAACAAAAGAGATTGAAAAACATTTGTTTCTTTATCAAGAAAAAAACTCTTCTGTGGTCATTTACTATCAAGAATGAGCATATAGAAATAAAGACATCGTCTTTATTTTACAATGACATGAATAAAGTCTCATATAAAAGACCATGACGATAAGAATTCAGATGTTTTCTTTTAGTCTATTTCTGCTGAAATGTGAGTCGTGGCAAACTCATTATTAATATTGCTCTGTCTTAAGCTGTTTGCACTGTAAAACCTACATGACTGTCACTTTTGACAACTAGATGGAGCTTATTGGGGGTCCAACGAGCTCTAAGCGGTGCTTCAGAAGTATTTCTTTAGTCAAACAGAAACATCTTGTTGCATTTTAATGCCGTGTCTTACTCGGTTTCCCATCACTGAGAGCATCGCCAGCCTCCATTCCCCCAAAATGTCAGCACTTTTTATGGCATGTGTTAGGGAAGTCTTATAAAAGATTCAGTCTTCAAATCTGTTTGGACTGATTTAAACTGCACAGAACCACTTAAATTTATTTGGACTGAACCTCCCTTTCTTCGTCTGACTGGCAGAATATTTTCCTTCTGGTTTGGCTGCGTGGAGCACTGCATCAGAGATGATTTGGAGCAGCTAAAATAAGCCAAAAACAACAACCACCTCCTCCACGAGAGCAGCTAAAACCACTCATAAATGTTGAAAGATCTGCTTCGGCATTGAGGGAGGGAGGATGGTGAGCAGGTGAGGGGGAGCTATAATGTACAGTAGCACAGGAAGACAGGGGTGGTGAATAAAACAGGAAGGAGAATAACATTCCAAAATGAAGCACAGATTACAGCAGAGAGAGATGATTGGTGCACAAAGATGACCGCAATTTGAAATTTGACATTGCATGAGAGCAAAGCAGAAAAATAAACACAATTTATCCCTCCTGCTCAGCTCCAAACTCTCAGTTGTATAACAGTGCTTCTACCTCGGAGCTATATTGTCCTCAAAAATCTCCTGCTCTTCTGTACCTTTTCAAACAGCTCCAACCTGTTATGGGAAATTCACAGCCACTGTGCAGCAAAACCAGGCTAGATTCCTACTCAGCTGCTGCTGCTGTGAAAGATTGGCCCTGTGAGGCATTTCCATTACAAAATGAGACAGCACAGGAAACTTTCAGGATACTTTAAAATCTCTCCTTTCATCCATTTATGAAGTAGAGTTAATTTTTTCCAACAGATTAGGATTATGCTATTGGAGGGAGCAGAGAGGATAACAAAAGCGGGAACAGGCGAGAGTGCACACGCTCTCAGCCTTCGCTTTCTTAACCTTTTGGATCAGAATGTAAAATGGAGCCGTGTCCTGGTCGACAGAGGTTGTGTTCTGTCTGGCAGGTAAAAAACTGTCCAAGAAAAGATGCTATTTCTAGACTGCTGAGAGCTCATATACTCAGAACTAGACGAGGTCCAGAGCTGTTAACATTGTTATGTACAAAAAAAATTCAAATGCCCATGGTACAAGGAAAAGTGAATTATCAAATTTATCTCTAAATATGAATTCTTCACACAAGTTTGGTATTTGCACATTTACTGGTAAAAAGTCTAAGAGTTGAGATACGTATAAAAGCCTAATTGAATTAGGAATGAATTCAAAACTGTTTGCTTTCAAAGAAGGCTGAACAAGTATGTGTTTTAAAATCAAAGTCTTGCTTTGAAGGAGACTTTCACAGCTCTGACATGAATTTGATTTTGAAGCAAATTTAAATTCAATATTTTGCTAAATAGGCTCATTCCCTTTGGTGTTGATTTCTAGATGAGAATATCTATTCCACTTTCATATATGTGTTAAATGCAAAGAACCTGGATCCAAAGTTAACAAAGTCCACCCACCATCACCTAAAATGTGGTATAGAGAAACTCGACAGGATTGAAATTAGAAAAAAGCGTAGGTGAACACCAAGAAGCAACGACATCATTTTATCTGACAGGAATTACAAAAATATTTTGTCACGTTACAATATGAAAAGTACAGGTGTAAATTAATGATGGCTGAATTCCACTTAGCTGCTTCAGTTTCAAACTCCTGGTATTTTGCATGCTGATTTATTGTCCCACTTTCATCACTTTCTGGGCAGCTCGAATACTACGGAGTTCTCCTATTGTGATTTTCATAAGTGCCCACTGTAAGAAAAGGTCATAATTCTTATGTAAAATCAAGATCAATTTGTGATGACGCTCAGTCAACATATAACTCAACCCTTCTTTTTAGTCATATATAATTAGGTTAAAGTTTATGATCCATCGAGAGGTGAAATAGTTATATTATAGATCCTTCTCTCACTGAAAGTCAAACTATAATTAGTTTGAAGGAAATAACACATAATTTTAATGGAATATACAAAACATCTTCTAAACTCTCTTTGTCACTGAGCTATAACAAAGGCAATATTTTTTTAGTGAGGATATAAAGAGGCCATGAGGAAAGTCAAGTCACTTTAGAAGAATGATATGACTCTCATTACGCTTTCACTCATATTTCATGATCTTCATGAGTGTGTGTTTTGTGTGTGTGTGTGTGTGTGTGTGTGTGTGTGTGTGTGTGTGTGTGTGTGTGTGTGTGTGTGTGTGTGTGTGTGTGTGTGTGCGGGCTCAGTAGTAAAGGACTATTTCGTTGAGTTTCATCACATTCAAAGCCAGATGGCCAATATGTGCGCTGAAAAGGAATGAAGTCTCGATTATGAGGAAGAGGAGGCAGGGAGAAAATGAGATAGAAGGCAAATGTCGAGAAAAACAGACAGACTAATAGAGAAAGAGAAAAACACAACAACCAGGGAGATGTAGCGTGCCAAAAGGCAGTGGCACAATGATAAATATATGCTAATAATATGCAGATGATGCAAGGGATGAAATCTGCTGGTGAAGCAAAGAGTCTTGTCAGGAAGTAAAAAGTGCTGTGTCTGTGTCTGGAGTTTAGACACAGTAGTTGTCTTAATATCACGCTTTGTTGCTGCTTAACACACACACACACACACACACACACACACACACACACACACACACACACACACACACACACACACACACACACACACACACACACACACACACACACACACACACACACACACACACACACACACACACACACACACACACACACACACACACACAGATAAAGCATAAGTCTTGTTGATAAGCCATTGGATGGAAACAAAGTCAGCCGCTGTAACGAGACACTGAGGGAATACAGAGCAGTGCTGAGAGACTTGGACTGAAAGGGAATGAGAAAGATAAAGCGACTTAAGTGGGAGGGAGAGGGAATTACAGAGTGGGACAGATAGATGTAAGCTCATCCAGACAGAAAACAAATAAAAATGGGAAAAAAATAATTAATGAAAATACAAAAATACAGAAAAGGGGCAAAAAGTAGGAGATGAAACCAGGAAAAGAGGAAGGATAAAAGCCAAGAAAGAATCAGAGATAATGAGTGGAAATGATGAAATGACTGTTGTCTGCGGGGAAACAATGATTTCAAAATGAAATAAAACTGAGGGGATTTCCCTGACGGGCGCCTATGAAGACAGGCTGAAGTACTCGCAGACAAAAGACAAAGACAGTTGCTCATAAACACACAGCCTTTTTGACTATACAGAATAGATTGCTGCCGAGGAAATACCAGTTAGAGTAAGCTGCACGTATACACGCACTAACAGATGAACAATTAATATAGTATAGTGTTGGGACGTTTCAGAGCAGAAATGCTCTCCATGATGTATAAACATGGACAAAACTGTGCATTTTAAATTGCACAAACAGTGAAGATCGATTCTCTGGGCAGTTTCTTGAAATTTAAACGGGCAAAATCGTGACAATGAAAAATTTCCTGCGTAGCATTTTAATAGCGAGACGAAACCGCCTCAGGCACAGGAAGGTGTTTTATTAGGGCAGAGCTGTTGTGAATCTCTTTTTAATCTTTTCCACTCTACATGAATTTGGGCATCTATTTAACACAACATTAAAAGCCTCACTAACATGAGAGATAGTCGCAGTTCCCACTTCCTCGTTGTTACTCCATCTCCTCATATGGATTTCTGAAATGAACTGGAGGATTGATAGACTATTTCACAGACAGTTACTGTAGGTTGACCATGTGTCTGGTGATTTTTCAGCTTAGTTTCTAATGATAATTATAGTGATAATGTTCACTTTATCTCCAGTCCCTCTTGTACAATCACTGAAATGATAATTCGCAGAAAGAACTAAATGCTTTTTTTTTCTTTCTTCTTCTTCTTCATCTCTCCTCCTCCAGTCTTCCTCTGTGTCCTCTGCTTCCTGGCTGCGCTGCTGCCACCAGCCACCTCCTGCCCTCCCCCCTGTCTCTGCTCCACAGACAGCCGGGTGGTGGACTGCGGGGGCCGGGGTCTCTCCTCCCTACCTCCTTTGCACCTCCTGCCTCCGGGAAGCCGCTCCCTCCTGCTAGCCAACAACAAGCTTGCCTCACTGGGAGCCTCTGCCTTCGCTAACCTCTCCTCTCTGGAGGTCTGCAGTCTATTGTTAATTGTTTTTCTTCGCCTCGTAGCTGCACATGTTGTGGGTTGTTGTGGGTTGTTGTTGCGTCGTTGCTTTTTGTGGCGTGTGCAGTGTTTACTGCACTGACCTCACAGTGTGAAATTCCCCCAGGACAAGAAGTGATATATTGAGCAAGCTGAGTACAACCTCTGCTCTCAGTCTGAAAAGTTAAGAAAAGTTGACATTTTCAAGTTTTGCGGGGCTGCTCACTATTTGCATATGGCTTGCAGAGTCAGCCAAATTGGCATTTAAAATACTGCAGCTAAAATTAGCTCATTAGTCACAACCATAGAGTTATTTATAAAAGCGGATGTAGCTTCCGTGTCTGAAAAGTGAGGCCAATGCACCGCAAACTGTCTGTTTGATTGACAGGCCTGTGGTGCAGTCAGGTTTCAGCTACAGGTGGGCGGGGCATATTGTCCTCGAGTTTCCAATCAGATCAAGCCAGATCCACTGCTCGTTCATCCCCAGTTTATCCTAATATGGTGATTTCTGGTTCCAAAATAGCGAGATGGCGAAGGCCGAAATCCGAACTCGAGGCTTCACAACAGCAGTTCACAAAGCAATAGGTGACATCACTGTTGGTCACTGCTTGGTTACAACATCTGGCACCTCTGTTCTTCAAATATTGACTACCACTGATGTCTGACACCATGGGTTGGGTCTATTTGTTGTTAATGAAAATAAAATGTCTACAGTGGTGATTAAAGGGGATTGTTACACCCCACAACAAGTTACTCTGAACAGAAGTGTCAGTTTAAAGTATAAAAGGTTTTTATAGCAGCGGATCACATTTTTTAAATTCTTCAAGGCCTTTTGCAGAAAGTCTTTTGGAAACTTTTTGTTAAATTTCACAAGAACATCACCTGAATGATTGAACATGTCATGTGTGTTCTAGGAGCTGGACCTGTCTAATAACTACCTGGATAATTTACCTGCTGGATTATTCAGAGACATGTCCAACCTGACAAGACTGACTCTGCACAACAACTCACTGACAGTAATGGACAGAGACCTCTTCCAGGTATGTACTGTGGATTGTACAGGACCACACTTGGTATTGCCTGCACCGCTGCTCACTAACAAGCGGAGAAAAGGCCCCGGCTGATACCAGTAACGCTAACCCGCCTCGGCTCCTGGGTTCGTCTCTACGGGCTCTGTTGAGCAGGGCTGACCTGAGCAGATATACTGACACGACTGGGCTTCTGTCCAGGTGGTAAATTAATAATAAACCATTTGCTAAACACTTCCATCCAATTTTATCTGAACCCAAACATTCAGTAGGATGAGCTTGTGTCACGACTTCACTGGGGACTGTTAATTAGACAAGATCTGTCCATCAAGTGACGCTCTTAGCTGTGTCTTGTAGCAACAGTGAGAAAAGCCAGTGGGTTTAATGGAAAGCGTACAGTACAGTATCACAGAGACAAAGGCCTGGTTTTGATGTTTCTCCAGGGTTTGGGTGGTCTTCAGAATCTGGATCTGTCATTAAACGGTCTGTCCTCGGTTCCTCTGGGCCTACTGGATGAGCTGCAGAGCCTCAGGTAGACACACACCAGCACACACCGATAGGTTTTATCCAGAGCTCGCTTACACACCCCAAAAGCAATGCAAGATTCAGAGACGATATTTCTAGTACAGAATTACTTTGAAAGAAATAGTGAAACATCGACCACAGAAAAAAAACCTGTGGAGTTTAAGTTAAGTAGTCAGAGGAGAGTCAGTTTAAGAGGGTGAACAATATCAGAAAGCACCCTACAAGGCAGATGGTCATCCACTGGTCGTTTTGCCCATGCTAACCACTTTGCACAGAGGTTAGCAGCAGTGCTCATGTTAGTTAGTTTTTTTTTTGTTGCAAAGTTATGTTTGAAACAGTGATGTAATGACTTAATTTTCCACTGTTAAGCATTACATCAGATAAAACTGTTCTCACATGTGAGATATAACCTTGAACATGTATTTAAAATTTCAATATTTGGGGAATAAAAAGAGTAAATAATCTTTCTACTAATTATTACTCAATATCATTACTTTTCCAAAGGTGGCTGTCGCTAGCGGGGAACAGGCTTCACGGTTTGGAAAGGGCAGCGTTCGAGCCACTTGCCAACCTGCAACACCTGGAACTGGGACACAACCCCTGGGAGTGTGACTGCAACCTCCGCGATTTCAAACACTGGATGGAGTGGCTGCTGTACAGAGGTGCATGTTTGATTCATGCTACAAGAACTTTGAAAGGCTCTGCATGATTTAAATCAAGGTAGTGGATGAGAGGAGAAAAGAAGTCAGGAAGGAGTGATACTAGAAAGTAGAAGTTAACCTCAGAGATAGATACGGCTAGGTGTTTGTTTCCTTTTCTGCATGCCTGCGCTTCTCGCTAGTCAATGCGTCAGTGTGTGAATGCACATTACCGCACTCATTGTGTGCTTCTGCGTACTGTATCCTCGTGTCTCTGCAGGCTGTTAGTACATCAGATAACCACAGCTGCTCTCCGCTGTCTCCTCATGTGTAAAAATCTACATTCACCTCAGCGCCTTGGGCCTCAGCTGCCCCGCTAATGAAGCATCTCTTCTCCTTCCTACTCCATTCTCCTGTCTTCGTCTGCTTTGCTGGGCCCGATACTTCAGCTCAGCTCAGCACCCTTCAGACGAAGACTGACGCACGGTGGAAGTGATGATTTAATAATCATCAGAGCAGCAGAGTAAAAAAAAACAACAACAACAAGGAAACGATTCAAAGTTGAACGTGAAATCGTGACGGTGGCTGTTTAAAGGGCACGTGATGCACGCTCTGTGTAAAGGAAAAGCAAGACAAAGCCCCGAACAAGTGTTAAAAGCTTGGTGACAGCAGCCTGTGGTGACTTCAAACCACTCAGAGCACACGCAGACGTAATATTTGGAGATATGTGGAGATAGAAATGTGTTTGCAAGGGGGATTGTTTTGTCACACGCTGAGATAAAAACATCTGGGGTCTAAATGCCACTTCTCTCATTCTCACTATTTATCCTCCGCCTTTATCGCATTGTTTCTCTCAAACACTCAAACGCTACCTATCGGAGAGTGCAGATCAATGGCTTTCGAACACCCAACCTTGAGAAGCGTACTATGTTTGGAGACACATGCACATGTGATAATAACAAAGCAGATTCTCCGCCCTCCTGCCGCCTGTGGGAATTAATGACTCCGATTTTTGTCTCTTCCAGAGCTGTGCAGAAGCTAAGCATGTCATCTCGTGAATTATAGAAGGGCTCAGATGAGGCTATCTCCAATTTAGTGAAGAGGGCACAGCAAACTGTGCGTGTGTTAAGTGATGTATGACTCATCCTGGTGATACCCCCTCCACCCTGTTTTACCCCCTTTTTTAGTTAATTGGTAGTGCTTTACAGGCATAAGGCATTCTAAAAATGACCTCTTCCTGTCCTCTTGTCTCTTCCTCCCTTCCTCTCTGTCTGTTAGGGGGGAAGGTGGATGCAGTGGAGTGCACGCTACCGAAAGATCTGCGTGGGCGAGACATCCGCGGCGTTCCCGTGGAAATGTTCAACTACTGCCTCCAACTTGAAGATGAGAACGGAGGAGGGGGTGAGGGTTCTCGTTCTGGACAAGGAGGTGGTCCTCCCTGCAGCAGGAATGCTCTTAATCCCAGTGGGGTCACACCGATTTCAGACAACAGTGGCAACGCGGGTGACGACTCCACAGGAGGTGCCGAAGGAGGAGGTGGAGGCGGGGACGCCCCACCAGATTGTGTCCGCGCCCGCTACCGACCTGTGAGCGTGCGCCGCGCCATCGGCACAGTGGTCATTGCCGGCGTGGTGTGCGGCATCGTTTGCATCATGATGGTTGCTGCCGCGGCCTACGGCTGCATCTACGCCTCTCTGATGGCCAAATACCAGAGAGAGCTGAAGAAGAGGCAGCCGCTGATGGGAGACGGAGAGGCCGATGGGGAAGACAGGGAGGAGAAACAGATCTCCTCTGTGGCCTAAAGGAATGACTGGACGGGGGAGGGCTGGCATGCCAAAGGGTGAAGGTTGGAAGGGGTGAAAATTAAAAGGGCTCAAAGAGGAGAGAGATGGAAGAGCTTGTTTTATACACAGACAGTTATAGTATCTCTCCCTCTGACTCTCAAACTGACACCCACTTTTTGTATTCCTTTCTGTGTCCTTTTTCTATTTTTAACCTCCTCCCTCTCTGTCGCTCTCTCTAACACTCTCCCTCACACACATACCTTATCTGCTCCCTGATTTTCTCATCCATTTGGACCCATTCTCACTGCAGAATTTGGTACCAATCATCCATCCAACTTGCATACCAGTCACCTACTGCTGCTGAATTTACCACTATATTGGCTGGGAGTAGAAATTATTTGGTATGACACATATCATTTAAGCTGATGGAGTATGGTCAGTCAGTATTTGTAAACCTAGACCGAAATATCAGGGATTCACAGAGTGGGCCAACATACTGAGAAGAATGGTGCCCCGTTCCCATTTTATTTGCATATTTCTCCTTCTCAACCTCTCCAATGCCACTAGTTCCTCCAAGAAACCAGGACCACAGCCCTGAACCCTTCACCCTCTTCTGGCCTAATCCTCCTTGGATTCTCTCTTGAACCTCCAAGACCCCAGGAAATGACTAATGTTGAGAAATTTATAGACTCAAAGTCTCTCTGCTGCTTTGCTACAGAGAGGATACTGTGGATTGATCAAGTGTTCAAGGGAAAAATCAAAGACAAAAGAGTCTCCTGTCTGCTGAGGGAGAACAGGAAACCGTTTGGATTGACAAAATGATCAGTCAGTGATCACCGGACATTTCTAATCCATCAGGGACGTTTTCCCTGTTTGGACCAGATCTCACTTTTCCTCTGGATCTTCTGTGGCCTAATTATATGCTCAGACTGTCCCACAGTGGAGCTATGTCTGCGATGGATCTTTTCAGTGAGCTCAATGGGGTACAAACAAACTATTTAACTGGAATTTGCTGTATTTGTCTTCTTCAGACAAAGGATCTTGCTTATTAGATGCTTGTTAAATGGTCCTGATCAATGTCTGGACAGATCAAAAGCCTCCTATCACAGTGGAGAAAAGCAGTCACTGTAATTTTCTTGTGTTACTTGGACTTCGTCTCTGGATCAGAAAGGGTTTAAAGGACCACAGATGTTGCTTTAAAGCAAATATTCTTTGTTGAGAACTCATTTTCAGACTGATTTCACCCCTGAGGTGAATATTTGCTACTATGGCATGAAAAAAAAAAAGATCTCAGAGATCCCTGATGAAAAACTTAATCAAAAGGACTACAAACTTCAGACTCCTGCACTTTATTTCCCTGATCAGATCCCCTCTGGCCTCTCTCTCCTTCCTCTCCTCCTTCTCTCCCTTTCTGAGATGGACAATTTACCCAGAGGGATTGTAAAGAAAGAGGGATTTAAAAAAAAAAACGGGAAAAAAAACGCTGCTAATCCCCCCCTCCCCCTATCTTTCGATCCATCCCTCCATCCAATTCTATTTGTGGAAGGTTTTTCACACTCCTTAAAAACTTCCACCTCCATCCTCTCCCATCACCCATCCCTTCTCTCATACTATCGCCCTTTTGTTTTTCTTGAAAGGTCTGCAATATGCAATGGAAATTGTGTCAGAACATTTCGTCACTGCCAAAGAGTCCTTCTGTTAGAAAAAGTAATCACTATTTCTCAGTGCTTTACACAGCGTTTTCATTAGCATCCTGATTTATGTCCTTTATGTAAACATATTATGGTTAGCAGAGTAGGACAAATGTCTATTCAGTTATTTAAGTGGCATTCATTGCATATTGCCCCTTCTACAGTAAAACTGTATTTCCCTCTCAATTTTTGATTGGCTGGACATAAACTTATATTAATAGTGTGTTATCTTATACCTGGGTATAATGCAGATAAATATTATTATACTAGTCTGTGGTGTGTTGGCCCAGCGATCCCCAAATGTTTTTGATGTAACTGTTTATGGTTTCCTGTATCAATTCATGATGTACATCTTTTGTTGTGTTAATATATTCTATGCATTGTTTTAGGTTTTACTATCTCTGTAACATGTTTTTGTTGTGTCCATTTATTTGTGCTCAGTAGTCGGTAACGTTTCTGGAAGGAAGCCAGAGTTTGGATGGAGAGTGTTAAATGGCCCCCCATTTATCAGGGTGACATTATTTGGCATAGAGTCTAACAATATTTTTTTGTAGCACCAGCGATATTTCCTCAATATTTTTTCCAGAATGCAACTTAACAGCAGAAGCATTTATGGAGACGCATTCTGCCTCTATTGTAGCTGTCCAGACTTCAGTGAGAACATCCTCGTCGACAAGATGTTTAGCTCAAACATTTTTTTAAATGATTATTGTTTCTGCAATATTCAAATATGATAACTAGTATGCTTAAACTGTGGTTAATATATAGCGACTAAACTAAGAGGGAAAAGCTTTGATCACAGGAGCTTAGATCATAGCTAAATAATAAACATTTCAAAGTTAATGGCTGTCTTAATTTGCGTACTTACACCTGCTATTTTGAATGAGTAAATGCAGTGAACTACAAGTACTCAGATAGAAGGACTCAAAGCAATCCAAAAACTTGAGTATGAAACACTGGACACTTTTCACTTTCAATGGTCATCATCTTGGTTTCATAGCGGAAACTGTTTTCAAACAGCTGAAATTAGCGTCCAAGTAAGTTGCAGCTATTGTGACGAGCACCTTACAATACAAATGCAAGTTGTATATGTCCATAAAAGTGTTTATTTTTCACTAAGTATCACAATACTGTTGTCAGGTAGAAGCCATCAGTATGTTTGTTATGAGAATGAAACGGGGGGCAAGAAGACAGGTTTTGATTTTTTAGTAGATTAACAAAACAAAACCGGCAGATATGTCGGCGGATGACACATTCAAATGTTACGGTCATTAATATGAAGTGCACAACTTCTGTGCGACACTGCTATGCTGTCAAAATTCAGGCACCACGCAAGCAAATGTTCAACTATGAGAGTACTAATGGAAGTACGCAAATTGAGACACAGCCGATATCTTTAGAGAAACAAATGTTGAAAATGCAGTTATCCACCATCCTGACCTCTACACATTTAGCCATACAGCAAATACAATTATACTACTTCTTGTATCAGCAGTTAAAACCCAGAATAGTTGCATACAAATTGAATTTGCAGGAGAATGGGGCTGGCAGGACATATCACATAAAACATCAGGAAGCTGAATAATAACCTAAGAGCAAATCTCATCCTCCTGGTCGAGTCTACATTGTGAATTAAGCCTGGCCACACTTCAACAGTAATGTCCACCTCACTAATGTAAAGATGCAAGCAAGTAAAAAGCATGCGTGAACACATGTTGGCTTTAAATAAGAAGTATAACACAGCCTTGAACTTCAGCGCCTGAACGAAAGCAGCAGTTAAATTCTGTCCATGGATCTTGAAACATTGTCCTCTCTCCACCCCTCCTGGTCTGCAGGTCTTGTGTTGTTGGTAGCTAATATATTAGCTAGCTCAATCTTGTTCCTACAGCCTGTGTGTGTGTGTGTGTGTGTGTGTGTGTGTGTGTGTGTGTGTGTGTGTGTGTGTGTGTGTGTGTGTGTGTGTGTGTGTGTGTGTGTGTGTGTGCGTTTAAAGAATAATAAATTCTAGTTTGTTACGTAAAAGACTGCAGCAGCCATGACGACTGAGGGCCTCTTGAGACTCCACCGCCCAGAAATCGATGGTGTGTTGTTATATTATGACGATTGTGATCATGACGGTGATGATGATCTGCTAATGGTGACGAAGCATTTTCTGGTCATTATGCATTGATTTCAAATAAAACATATCACAACTATGTTAAACTTATACCCAGACCAATGGCAAAGGCTTGAAAGACTACAACAACTCTTCTGTTTTTTCTTTTTTTTTTTTAACTATAACTGAAAATATCACAAAATAAAGTAGATCTTGAGTAAGTTTAGACGTTTGTAGGTGAAAAATACCCTCGTAGGCTTTTCTAATCTAAAATGGAAGAAATTACTTGCAAGGTAAAAGAGAGTCGGAGGTAGAATAAATACAGTGTCAACTGAGAGCATACAGTAAATCAGTCATGATAAGTCCTCTGTACACTGTACCTTATCTAAAAAAAAATTCTATCCCTTACTCTCTATCTTCTCTCACCTTTCTTTATTTCTCATCTCCTCTCACCTTTCAGTTATCTTTTCTCAATTTATCTTACTGTTGCCTCTTCTCCTGACATTTTGTTTAGTCTTTTCACTTTCTTTTCTCTCATCTCTGCCCTCTTTTTTCCTTTCCTCTGTCTCCTTTTTCACTCCTTCACCTCCCCTGTCCTTACCTCCTTTTATCCCTCATTTCTATCCTTATTCACAGCTTGCCTCTACTCCTACTTCATGTAAAATATCCTCTCTCTATCCTTTATTCTTTCACATACTCTCTCCTTCTTACAGTCTTGTTTTATTTACCCACTTATCGCTCTTTCTCTCAGCCGGTTTCTCTGTCGGTACGAGCGTATTAGGTTTGTTTACATACAGCCTGTCACTTCTGCCACACAGATATACTAATCCATTGCTGAACCTTAGAACAGTATAAACAGTGTTTTCGTTGTCACTGCTGACTGATTTTGGATCAGCCTCTGACATACAAAATCCTTGGCCTTCATCAAAAGGAGGAGAAATTAAATCTGCCACCCAAATCAGCAAGAAAGCAAAACACAGAAAGCACTACTGCCCATATTCTTCTCAGATAAACACTGACACTCAGTGGTTATAAATAGAATAACAGCCTTTTTAGCTGCTTACAGCCATGCAAATATTGAAAATGATTTGCATTCACAGAAAAAAACAAAAACATAGTTTCATCTCCCATTTGAAATACAACTTTGCAGCATAAAATAGAAGCATTGAGGCTACAGGGTTCCTTCTCACTTAATCTTCAAAAGGCTACAAGATTATTTGCTGCACACAAAACCTGCAACACATATAAAGGGTAGTCATTTATTCAGTCAACTAAATAACCAAGACTTAGACAATTTTTTTCTGCAAATTTCTGAGCTGCTGTCACTGAACAAGTAACTGAATATGAAGTGACTGCACTGTTTTCACAATGGTACATGTCTGCATTTTACCAAGTGGTTTTACAGTGTGTTTTCTAATTTTACAGTAAAAGCAGAGGTCTGAGGGTAACACACACTACAAGCATAAGAGTCATGCCAAAGGTGCAGAGTGCAGCTATGAGTGTGTGTTTCCTGAGTAGGCAGCTTCTAAATATTTGATCCCGTTATGTTCAGGAGGTGAACGTCCCTCCCGACAAGAAAGCCACCCGTGCCAGAGACAGAGCGTGATGGAGGAAGTTAAAAGAGCAAAAGGGATACGAGAGCGAAAGACATGACAGGGAAAGGCGACTAACAAGACAAGAAAGGCAGGGAGAGAGAGGGAGAAAAAAAATTGGGGGAAGTGAAGGGAGACGTGTCTGACAGCTTATAGGGAGGGCGAAACTGAGAAAAGCGAGACGTAAAGAGGGTGAAACAGTGAGCCGTGTGTGTGTGTGTGTGTGTGTGTGTGTGTGTGTGTGTGTGTGTGTGTGTGTGTGTGTGTGTGTGTGTGTGTGTGTGTGTGTGTGTTTCTCAGAAGTCAGAAAAAGCAGGTCTATAAAACACTGATACACCCGTTCCCTCTGTTTTTGTTGGAGTAAGGGAGCTAGTAGAAAAATATTGTGCCACCTGTCATCCAGGGATGAACTTGGATAATCAATGACCTTTGAATGTTCCCCTAATTGGCGGTCATCATATGACAACCTACCATCAGCATACATAAAAAAACAACAACCCTGTTGCATTTTTTTCAGGAAAGTCAAAACCCTACATTAATTTATATCACTTATAAAAAAAATATATATATTTTTTTCATCCTGTGAATAGATTTCCTTAATACTGAACTTACATGAAATATTGGTTGTAGATGAAAATAGTTATTTCACATCTGTCTGTCATATCTAGTTTATAGGCTAATGGAAATCTACAGCTGTGAATATAACATATTGTAATGTTTCTACACAGAGACAGAGAGGATGAAGCAAAGTGGAGAAAAAAGAGAAATAGTAAGAATGACAGGCAGTGTGATTAAGAGAGGGACTGAAACACATCTATTTTGAACTCTTTCTCACTTCACCCTGCTCCCCTGTTTTACACAGCCTGTTTTACACTCCCACAAATATAACATGATTTTCACACCAGAGACGATTTCTACGAAAAGCTGTTAAAACCAGATAAGGCCGTGTGTTTGTGTTTAAGTGCAGTGTTTCTCTGTCTGTGTGTCGGCATAATGAGACAACAAACCAATGCAGGTAAACACTCGCACAGGCTCTGATGATGCCGCTCCAGGGGGTCTCAGTAAATAATTATGACTGATGAGTGGGTCAGTCACAGAGGGGCTTAGTAGGACAAACACACACTCGCACACATCAGGAGGCAGCGAAACAAAGCCAGAAACTATGAACTATAAAGGCGAGATGTTTCTGAGTTACATACATACCGAAGCACAGGCAACGACAACTCCTTAAACTTTAAGAAAAAAGATCACATACATCACCATCCGGGGATCGAATCTAAGCTGAATCACTTCCAAAAGGCAAAGTTTTGCTGAGAAATCAGCACGTCGAAACCAAAATGCAGAATGGTAGTGTTGCTACAAGCAATCAACATTCAATCAGCCAGTCCAGATTTGACCAGCAAATCAACCAGGAAATTTAACAGCCAGCAGAAAGTCAAACCGCAAGAAAAGACAGAGAGAGAGGAGAAAGTACAAGAGAGAGCAGAATGCTTTCAATGTGCAAGGAATGGGCACTTTGCAAAGAGAAAAGGGAACTTTAAAAGGAAGAAAACAGTGTATATGAAATTAAAACGAAGAGGGGAAAAGAAATCCAGCAGTGGCGTACAGTGTGCGTGTGTGCGTGTGTGCGTGTGTGTGTGTGTGTGTGTGTGTGTGTGTGTGTGTGTGTGTGTGTGTGTGTGTGTGTGTGTGTGTGTGTGTGTGTGTGTGCGCGCGCGTGCATGTGAAAGACAGAGCTGAGGAAGTGTGTTGAAACGTAATTGTCACCCTACCTCCAACGATGGCAGTTTTCTTGCCCACCGTCACAGTGGCAGCAGTGGCAGAAATCACTATCCTTTCTGTTGGTAAAGCACCACACACACACACACACACACACACACACACACACACACACACACACACACACACACACACACACACACACACACACACACACACACACACACACACACACACACACACACACACACACACACACACACACACACACACACAAGTAGTAAGAGTCTGCAGTATGAATACATGAATATACTTTATGTGTACATGCATTTGTTCAAAACATACACATGCATGAGTGCTGCACATGCTTGCAGCATGAAAAATTTGGAAAATGTTCTCAGAATTATTAAATTTTCTCTCACATTTAACAATTCTTTATACGTCTACGAACACTCCCAGTGATAGTGACAACTGAAATCTTAGTTCAGAAATGCCAAAATGTGGTTGAAAATATGTGGGTGACAGACTGACTTGGACTGGGGAGGTAATATTAAATGCATTTCATGCACATCTATTTGCAGCCTTCGTGCCAGCAGATGCCAACTGTCAGCGAGCCATCGAGTCCAGCCAGATTAACATTTTAAGCATTATGTAACACAGATTACAAAAGCTAATCGAATAATACATTCATAACAGAAGGACTGTGCGTGTGTGTATTATGTTTTTCTATGTGCCCTGTGTTTATATTCCTGTTATTCATTCCTCTGAGGCAAAGCTAGTCTTTGCCTGAGAGACAGTCATGCACTTCTGTGCTATCGATGTAGTAACATAACGACATGGTGAAAACAATAATGGCGGCAAACTGTGAAACTAAAATGGCTCAGAATGAACAAGAAAGTTTACTAACTCCCTAGGAGAGGAGAGGAGGTTCCCATACTTGACTTGCATGCCCATGCAGAGAGAGAAAGAGAGAGATAGAATGTGTGATGAAAAAAGAGGAAAGACAAAGCAAGAAACAAGTGGAAGACAGCAGCCACTGCAATTGACATCTTGAACTCAAGGGTGAGGAAATACAGGATAGATTAAAAAGAGGAGGCATGCCAAGTATCATTAAGAGTCTTCCTCTACCCTCCTCCTCCTCCTTCTCCTCCTTCTCCTCCTTCTCCGCCTTTCGCCCTCCCTCCTCCGCTAGGTGCTCCACCTCTTCTGCACTCGAGGGGGCACTATAGTCAGCCTCATAGTCCCTGAATATATCTGGAAACAACACACTATATTCACCATAACCCTTACAGAGGGCTGGTTTGTATTTCAACAGTGTATCCATATAAACACACTATAAAACATATTTTACAATTTAGAAAAAGAGCTTCAAACTCTACAAACTGTTGATATATAATGACAAGATTTAAAATAATCTGTAGATGCATATAGCAGCTACATAATTTTAAATTTTGACCTTGGGGTAAATAACAACTACCCTTAAAGTCCTTCTGTACATATGGGATTCTACAAATTACATATCATATATTTCAAGGTACATTAAATGGTAGATAAATACACAAACTCTGTGTTTATTCATTAAAAAAAAGAAAGAATTGTGATCAACCACATATTCATTAAATTAGGGGTCGCAACTTTTTGTTTTCCTCTGCCAGCTACTTTGAAAAAAAATAACATTTGAGAGAGCTACTTTTTATGTGAACAATAACAATTTGATACTCAACACACACATTATGTATCACAAAAGCTTAAATTCAACAACATGTGCATGCTTTTTCTGTATGCATTTCTCACAAGCTAAGGGTGCATTAAATAGACTGTTTTTTTTAACATAAGACATGTAACTCTGCCTTATAGTGAAGATTGAATTCACATTCCTGTCTTCTGTTGCTGTCCATAGCGCTTTGTAGTAAATATGTTTTGTTTTTTTAAAACCCCTTAAAAAATACATTTCATTCCAGTAGAGCTAAATGAGAAAATTGAATCCAGAGGCAGAGAAGGACCAGGTTCAAATTCTGACTTTGATTTCTCATCTACAAATAAAGATGGAGTTAGTATGATGTGATGATAAACATGATGTCAGTAGCCATTAACTTTCTCACTCTGGGCGCTGATTAATGCTTAATGAATCGTCAGCTTCTTCAACAGCAAAATTCCCTGAATAATGAATAAACTTTGGTGAAGAATAAACCTTAGTATATCTATCAGGTTAGAACTGACATCTTCTGGGCATTTTGCCACACGTTTTCCAAACCTGGGTCTTGACCCTATTGATGTAAACTACATAAATAGTATACACTGTGACATTTCTCTATTTCCAGCAGCTTTTCTGTGTCTACCTCACTGAGAGATTCTTGGCTTAACTTCCTAAACATGGCTACAAAAACTGTTAAAAAAAAAAAAAAAAAAAAAGCACAAATAGTGTTGTGTGCGAGTATGCTAAGTAAAGATACGTCATCTACCTCTCGTGTCCTGTTTGGGCAAGTAGTATAGAAACTTTCCAGCAGGGTACTCAGCTGCTCTGCGGTACCACACTGGGAAATGGTCCAACGTGAACATATTCTCCTTGTCTGTGGAGGTCAGGAAAGACCTGGGGAGAGACAAAAATAAGCTCATAGAACGACTCGCTACTTAACCACAGGAAGAAGAGGACGATATGAGGTATGACAAACGCAAAAAGACAACCTGCAGGTTTGATAAAAAAAAAAATGAAAAAAGATGGAGTGAAAGTGGAAACATGACAAGCATATTATTGTGTGAATAACTGGAGGCAAAAAAAAAAAAAAAAACAGCAAGTAAAAAGCTATGAGATAAAGTGGAAAATAAAAGATGAATTTTAGAGAATGTACATTCTGTTATAGAGTGATCAACATATAGTTAATTTCAGTTCAGTTTCAAATTGACTGAGGGCTTATATCTATTATACTCATAGTTTACAAATATTACTGAGTAAAATGATGATAGTAATAAGTAAGTAATAGTACTTTGTTTGAAATTATAAACAGTCAGCATGGTTTCAGCTGTTACATCTCAAGATCTCGATGTCTAAATGCAGACTCACCCTAAATTAAAGATGGGAGATGCTTCCGTAATCTTTAATCAGTTGCCTGAAATAATTGCCCCGTAACTGGTGTTCTTTGGAGAAAACTGTTTCTCAAACAAACATCTGACTTGAAGACCCGTCACCATGTGGCATTAGGTCTGGTTGACCTTTATTTGACCGCATGAGGGTGTAATATCTTTAATTGGGTTCTTTATTTGCCATCACACTGAAATAAACTGTCTCCACACATTTTTTTAACCTCAGTTTGTGGTGGATTTTGGATGTAATAATTTGGTGACATTACATTTGAATGTTTTTTATTTATTTGAAAGGAAAAAGTAGTTTTTTTTCCTCACTTGGCAACTCTTTTCTCAATACCAGCATATCTCTGGAATCTCGACAAGCCTGAGCGGGTCCCCAGGAAAGCTGTTTCTACTCCGTCATCCATACTGAGAGGGAGCAGGAGAGACAGAGGTGGAGCAGATAGACGGGGACAAGCAATATATTAGGAAAAATAAAATTACTGATCAAGTAGGAAATAGCTCTATTATTGAATTAAAAGAACATTTATGTGGGCGTGCATGCATGTTGATATTCACCTAGATGCATTGAGCATAACAGCGGTCCAGTAGGCTTCCATAGGAGCCGTAACCACAGCATCAAACAGAGTCTGTTGAATCAACTGCACATCACCTGTTGACAGAAACAAGAGGGAAAACATGAATCTAATTATAATGGTCATAAATGACTGATGAGTAAGAAAAAAAGAAACAAAAAAAGACAGAAATTAAAGGTAAAAAAAAAAAAAAAAAAAAGAGGCAACGTTTAAATGGCATGTTAGGTTGTTCTTTGATTTCCAGTTTAGATGCAAACATGTAGAATTCCTATATGAAATCCAAACTCACTTGATAAATATGCTGAAAAAGGAAGTCTTTACTCACACTCCAGATTTGGTTCTTTGCCGGTCAGGTACAGGATCACAGCTTCCAGCTGGCTAAGCTTGCGATGTGCTGGGTCAATGTCAGTCTCACAGTAGGTCCTACAAGCACACACGCAAACGTAGATCAACAAATAGATCAAGCAAAAATTGTTCTGGGAACCTACATCCTGTTACACTGCAGCATCTGCATCCTGTAAGTTAAACTCACCACTCGCTGGCTATGGTCAGATCAGGAGCCAGTAAGTCGTGAAGACCTGAAGAAATAAATGAAAGAAGACATGAGCGAAGAAGAGTGAAGAAGGCAGCTTCAAATACAGATAAACTGAGACAGAGGAGGAAAACTCACCCTCCTCAACAGAGACATTTCCTATGAAGATATACTCTCCATATCCCCGAGTCAGCACTATACCTAGACTGTCAACACAGAGACGAGAACAAGGTTTTACTTCCTATTACATGATGTGGAAAAGTTTTAAAAAGGAAACATAAAATGTAACAAGAAACTCATTGTTACTTTCAGAATCAACCATGCTCATGATCAAAGGTAAATAAATATGTACCTATATGATTGAACAGTTAATGTTTATATATCTACTGCTAGGCTTTTGTGATTGATTATTTCACATAGGTAGATGAGTTGCTTTGTTGAATATGGTGAATATAAAAGTTTTAAAACATAAGCAATCACACAAACCTGAACGGTGTCTCATTGATGATAGTGTAGAAATAATCATTCTTCAAGAAAATCACTCTTCTCTGTGGGAGACAGAGACGGACACAGTTTAATAAACACAGAGATAGAGATCCATCTGGTACATCTCTTTCACAAAGAGATCCAAAACAATTAAAGTACTCACTCCTTTATCCACTGAAGCTCTCACATCTAAAGACATAGACCCAGTTTCTCCTTTAACCATGGCTGTCCTCAGCTAAAACACAGACATCACATAGTCAGTGATTCAAGAGTTTCACCATGTCGGATCCAAACACATTCAGTCACACTGACACACAGCGAGAAGAAAACAAAGAAATGAAAAGGACAACAAATATGTGTGTGCGCGTTACTTTTTCCTCCGTGTCTTCCCATTCCACCTCTGACAGATCAACACTGTTGTAGTTGGGTTTAGGCTTCAGTTTCTTCCCCTCTTTATACTGTCACACACAAACATAAACACAAACATACAAAAAAAACAAAAAAAAAAACAGAACCATGTCTTAATTTCTTTTATGTTTGGTTTACTGCATTCATCTCTGAGGCGAATTACATTTGTCTGTACCAGAGGTCGTAGGTCAGGATGAGACAGGATGTACCCGTTATTGGTGATGAGGTAGGCGTAACCATGGACACCCAGCTGGAAATACAGACAGGCTTGAGGATGCAGTCACACACATGAAAGTATAATGCTGAGCTCTAGCATGTGAAGAGTTAACATTACACTAGTAGAGTAATGAGGAAGAGCAGCGCATGGTACACTGTGTCAAAGACAGCTTACCTTGTATCTCGGAGCTAATCTCATCAGTTCTTTCAAGGCCACATCAGTCCCTACCACTCCCAGCAGAATCCCATGAGATAACTATAGGAAGGTTTATAAAGTCAAAAACAAAGAATTAGTGATCAAAGCATCCATTTACTCAAGTACTGTACTTAACATTTTTGAGACACTTAAACTTTACGTTCGTGTTTCCACTCCACTACATTTATTTGACAGATTTAGTTTTAGGATGAAAATTTAACACTATGTATATTTTAACAAGCTGTTGAAATTCAACACATTGCAAAGGATTAAACCAGTGGTTTCCAGTCTTTTTGGCTTCTGTCATTTTACAAAGAGCCATAGGTAGTAAGAGTTACATTTTAGATGTCTATAACTTGTTAATGATCTAATGATGTAAGATATAATAAAATATAAGTCAGACCGACCAAACCAGAACTTATACATTAATACTTTAATTAGATGTTGCTGCTAATACTTCTGAATTGTTACTTCTGTAGGATTTTTTATGCAGGACATTTACTTGTAATTAAGTATTTTTGCATTGCTGTATGTGTACTGAAGGGAGAATCTGAGTAGTTCGTTCACCACAGTGTAGAATAAAGTGGACAGTGACACTATGACAGTGGTTAAGGTGACTAACTCAAAAGAGGATTCAATACGCTCTCTATCTTTTACGAGTTTAGAGCATTAGATTAATTAGTCCCATATACTTACAATCTAATATTTTAAAAATACGGACATAAATACAACATTTCTGGTGATATCTGTTGGCTGATGGGATGAATGGTGATAGAAATGAGTACGTACAGTCTCTTTCTTCTTGCTGAAAACAGGCATGGCTACAGAGGTCATCAGGAGCAGGCTTTGCGCCTGAGTGTTGAACAGCTGTGACACACACACAAAATACATTGTCATTTCTCTCTCTGCTGTTAAATAGTGAAATAAATTATCTTATGGGCAAACAAATAAAACTGTAAATGAACAAAGCAGGTGTTACAGTTTTTCCGAATCGCCAAAACACTAAACCCCATTCTCTGAACCAAATACTCAGTAGCCTGAACCCATTTATCAAAACACTCACTTATTTGGCAAAACCATGAACAAGTTTCACAGAGTTAGACACAATTTGCAGACCTCATTGACTGTTTTTGCAAAACTCTAAACACGTTCTCTCTCACTAAAACACATGTTGCACTGTGATGCACTTGTGATGCATAATGGTTGCCACACGTAGCAAAAGTTAAACACAATTAAAGCACAAGTGTCATTGCTTAAACACAACGACTATAAATTGATGACACTTGTTGTAAATGATGTGACGAAACCAATATCAGCCAACTGTGCACAGGTTGTTGACGGTTGAGGGTTCATATCAATATGCAGAAGCTATTGGAGAGACAGGAAGAGTGAGTATAAGAGGTTGGGCACGTGGAGGAAGAGGAGGGAGGCGAGGAAGAGCAAGATAAAAAATTTAAAAAAAAGACATTTCTGATGAAATCCTAACTTCTGTAACAGACCATGTTCTTGTTCACGGAAAGACAATGAGGGAATCAGGACAAAGAGTACAACCTAACATCAGCAGAATCTCTGTGTCCACCATAAGCCAGAGATGGTCTTTTCCACAACTATATTTTTTTACTGTACAGCCACGCTGAAAGCACTGAGTTATAAAATGTTTTCTTTTTTCGTGAAATTCAAAATGCATTCACTGTATTGTATACAAAAATGGTTTCTGGTACTGCATGTCCTGAACTTTGTGTTTTCAATTTTTTGATGCAGTGCGTAATGACTGCTCAGTAGTGTTTTAATTTTGACAGGCTTGGAGCATGATCTGACAACATAGTTTGGTTTTGAGCACAGATGAAACTGTTTTCAGGCGACAGTTCGGTTTTGCCAGAAGAGTCAGATGTTTTGTTTATGTAGTTTAAAAGTTGGGTTTTGTGCTTACAGTTTTGGGAAAAGGATGGAAGGTTCCAAGAAATGTGTCTTACTGATTATGAAAAACAGTAACACGTGGTGAAAAAGGAAGTGAACCAACAAAAGCGTATATTAGAGGCAGGGGCGTAAATAATGTTTCAATGCGTAAATGTAAACCAAAGAATGATACATCTTACAAAATATAAAAAGTAAGAAATGATAAGAAGTTTTTTTTTTTTTTTTTAAAGAAATATCCTCCTTTCCATTGAGTTCATTAATGAGTAAAGTAGTGAAGAAAAGTTTCAAAAGTCTGAAATAAATGTCATAATATAGCAATTTCAAAGCAGCATGTTAAACATCAGATTTCAATCAAAGTTGACTATACTAGGCTTAGAATCTATCTAGAGGATCTGAACTAACAAGAAACTACAGAAGACCTGTTAAAATATATTTTGACTGGAAACACAAGATAAAGCAAGACTTGAGGAGACTACACACTGTATTGTACATGGCTAACGTTACTTGGAAAAGAAGTTTATCAGGGTAAAGCTAAAGCTCCAAATGTGATTACCTCTTGTGTAGTTGAGAGCTGAGGGTGGAGATGAAGGGAAGGAAAAACAATAAGCATGAAATGATATGCCACACATGGTACAGATGGAAACTGATATAACGGATGGAGAAATGACAGGCAGAGATGTAGTTGTAACTGGAAAGAGAGGATACACTAAAAAGGAAATATGTAGAATATAATACTCTTTCATTGAGTATATGTATTGGATTTTCTGAGTAACTAGCACTATCCACCTTTTTCCAAGGTTTTTTGTGTTCATGTACTTTGGTAGTGTGTCATTATTGCTAAGGTGGTTACCATGGTGATTGTTTTTGTCTGGCATGGTGAAGGTTAATTCAGGTTATTGATTAAGGTGCTTTATGCAGTGAGTCAGCCAGGGCTAAGTGGCTGCTAAGTAGTGGTTGCTATTTCTTTAACCCTTACTAGTGCGTTAATTGTTGGTCACCACATGGCTGCAAACACATATGTGTGCTTGTAAGCATTGATTAAGCATTCCACATGATACTAATGCAAGATAAAAAAAAATTAAAAAATGGTGTGTTGCCCAGCAAGGACACTAATAAGGAGTAAAGCAGACTGACCACACTGTCCATGTAGGCCTCGGTCCAGATGATGTCATGATCGTGGTTAATGACCATTGGCCGACTGAGAACATGGAGGTACTCCATAACGTTTTCCTGGACGTCGGCCAGTGTGGAGACGTGTGTGTAGTAACCTGCAGGACACACAAATACATGCACACAGACATAGCGAATGTCAGAAATCACTCAGATTGAAAATTTAGGAAGCAAACATTTTGGGGAATAAACTATTCACCATTTTATTTTTAACTTTCAGTTTTCAGCCTTTGGGTATTACATTAAGAGCAATAAACTCATTTATCAGACATCAGAGCACCTCTTATTCCAAAAACACGACTGTTTTTAACGAAAAAAAACCAGCTTGAATCTTGAATCGATGCAAATGTGTCTCTTTCTTTCAAGCTTGCCTTTATTGAAGGTTTATGGCATTTCTACAAGTGGAAGACAGTGACGTCAATGAGATACCTGCAGGGAAGCTGCTCACTGACAACGGGCTACTGAAGCACTGCCAGTTATGAATGTGAATATGTGCAACCTTTTTCTGTTTGTAATATCTCTCAAGACTGCTGGTGCAAATATGACTAACTATACCATCTTATTCAACTAAAACTGAAATTGTACTTTGCAGGAGTTGTCTGCAAAAAAATGGCAACAAAATATGTCAAACAGATATTTTGTTGCTGGCAGGAGCAACTGCCAGCACACAACAGAAGGGAGTGCACCTGTTACCCATTACACACACAGATAGGATTATTTTTTTTGTCCAGGGTTATGTTTATAGTCTATCTTTGCTGATAATCAGTTATTTAGTGAATGGTTTTCATGTGCTTAGTGCAGGATAAAGTAATTATTCTAAGGTCTGAGCTGCTACATGACCCCATGAAATTCACAAGAGGGCAGCACCTGATACCCATTTTCAAACAGCACCACCTGGGAACTCCGCTGGGCCAACAGACCTCTCATCTTGCTAAGAAAAACAATGGGGGGAGGATACTGTTTTATTCAAGATTTTGCAAGTGACTCATTGTTGCTGCACTTTTCACATATTTGTTGTTGAAATGACTCAACCTTTTAGTCTGGATTGTTAAGGTTCCATCAATGGCCGAACAAGCATTTGCTTCCTTTAAAGAAACCAAAATAAAACCATTTGGTTTTTACCCTTGTTGTTGCAGGCGATCCATTTGACATTTTCAGCAAACGTCATCTCGCGTCCAATTAGATAGGTGAACACTCGAACCTGAAGAGACAGTTAAGTACGGTTTACAGTGAGTAATGCTTGCATTTGTGCATTTTTGTGTTTACATTTCTGACTGTGTCGTACCCGTCGTTCTGGCCAGTTAAACTCTTCAAAAACATCCTGGAAGTCCTCCATGGCTCCGTCTGTTATCAGCATGATTGCCTGGTTACACAGGCTGCCCTGGCCCAGAGCAGCGGCCTAAAAACACACACATATGCAGAGGCAATTCATTCAGTGTTGACCATTTATATTAAAAAAAAAATAAATAAATAAACTGATAGAGATGTCTATTGTGGATAAAAAAAAAAAAAAAAGTCCCCACATTGTAAAGACTTGTGTAGCAGTCGTGGTGGTTGTTGGAAAGAAGGACAAACCTCATTGAGGATCTTGAAAGATTCCTTCATTGCCTTTTTCACTTTGCCCTCTCCTTTGACATGGAGCTCTTCCACCAAAAGCTTGAAATGCTGGAGAGAGACATATGAAAAATAAACGCCTGGACTAGTAAGCTCTAAATCTTATTCTTTCGGTAAATGCAGGTGAATTGCTCGCCACAAAAGAAGAGGGGGAGGGAGAGAGAGAGACAAGAGAGAGTGTGTAGAAAAGGGATTAACCCTGGCTTCCTGCCTCACAGACTTATTACGGCCAAGTTACTATAGCGCCAGGAAGTAATCACGATTAATCAACACAGGCAGACAGACAGACACACACATAATGAGGAATGGCCACATGGTAGTTCCACCACCAAGCAGGCTGGAGACAGACCTAGTCTTCATGGGGCTCTGTAAATACTGTATTCTGAAAATGATATTCAGACATTACAGAGGTTTTTCAGAGAAAAAGTTCATGCTAATGGGCAAAAAACAATGAACTACAATTAAAAACAAACAAAAATATTCAAACTAAGAAACCTACTCTGCATTTTTGTTCATTTTTAGAATGCAAAAAGTATTCTGTAAAAATCATGAAATGACCAACAAATGACAACTGATTATGTGCTTTTGCTTCGATATTTCAATCATGACAGAAGCTAATGGAATCTGGGAACCTACAACACATCTAACTTGAAGCCTCTGTTTGAGCTCCCAGTTTCCCTTTTCTTAAAACCCCTGCTTATAATTAACCTGCCAAATATCTGACAAAACTGAACTCAAACGATTAAAAGAAAATGCATGATCATTGTTCTCTTCTAAAGCTTGGACAAACTCATTTTCAGTAAAGGTAAAATAGCTGTTTGGGAATGTAGGAACTTTTATATAACAGCCACAAAACTGATGATTATCTTCCTGTAAATGTGTGTTCCTACTTGAGTTAATGCTTAAGTGTGTCAGCCAACATCTGTAAGCCCATTCTGTTACAGCCTGCCTAGCTAGACATTCAACCAATCAAATCCCTTGTTGACAGGTCATGTGACCTACTTAAAATTGTCAGCGGCCAGCGACCTCACCTGATCTGCAGTGATGTGGAGGGGAGTGAAAGTAGGGCATACAGCCAACAAATAAATGCGCGCACACACACACAGACTAAGAAGACTGAGCAGGTGCTAGGATATGAAAAAAAAAAAAAAAAAGAGAACAGATGAGGAGGAAAAACGAAAGCAGCAATGAAACGATGAGGTATTATTGATGTTGTACAAGTGAATTCAAAAGGAGGATGAGATGTTGAGAGGAGAAATAAAATATGTCTTTACGGAGGAAATGACGATTAGAGGGAGAAGACAGGAGGAGAGGATGCAGAGAAAGACAGGAAAAAATATCAATATTTTCAAAACACTAGAAGACAAGTCGGCAGGGCACAACAGTCTACTTTCAACGCACATGGTTACCGGTGTTCAGTTGGGTAAATCCTTTAAAGAATAGGCTGAAAGCCTGATGACACACATTCAGTGTGATGTTTTAACTGTGATGTGATGACAGCATAATCTTTGTCATTAGGGGGATTAGAGAGATAGCTTATGATTAATAGGGCAGCAGAGGTTAATTGAATTAATTAGCTGTGAGGCAGTGTGTGTGTGTGTGTGTGTGTGTGTGTGTGTGTGTGTGTGTGTGTGTGTGTGTGTGTGTGTGTGTGTGTGTGTGTGTGTGTGTGTGTGTGTGTGTGTGTGTGTGTGTGTGTGTGTGTGTGTGTGTGTGTGTGTGTGTGTGTGCGCGCGTCTTTTTTATGTTTTTACCTCTCTGTTATCCAGATCAGCTTGTACAAGGGTGCCCTTGAAGCAGGGTTCCACGTAGCGAACATAGTCGCTGTACTGGAGAAAGAAACCAAATCATTGGATCCAATAGAGTCAATGATGATCAGCATGATAAAGAGTCAACATGATTAACATTAAATTACACTTATTAATAGAAACTATCTTTCAATATTATCTGTTATTGATGTAACAATTTGACAGTTGCAGTGAAACAAATATCATCAACATATTCTTCATGATCATGTTTTGTATTTCATGTATTTAATCAACTCTAATATGTTTCATTTAGAGTTTAAGACAAATTAAATCAAGGTCAATCACATTACATTATTCCTTTAAAAAAAAAAGAAAAGAAAAAAAAAGTGTGATTTAAACCCCTTTTCCACCTGAGAATATTTCATTTTAAGATAAAAGTTGAGCACTGATTTTCATTTTGCTTGCGTGGCCACCTTGCTGAGAGGAGTGTAGCTTTAAATTCTGTGTAAAAACAGCTTAAGGGCAAAGGATTTGCATGAGGCGTATGATTACACACACAGTAATACCAGGATAAACCATGCTTATTACACAGATTTGTAGATGCAAGGTTACACACAGCCAAAATCCAGAAAAAAAAAAAAAAATGAATTTGGAAGCTTTGATGTTATTGAAAATGAATGCTTCATTTATTAACAAAAAAAAAAAAAAAAAAAGTGTATCAGTGCCTGCTTTCACGTGTGTGTGTATTTCATGTGTTTAACCCTAACTCTTGACCTGTGTACCTCTGTGTCTGTGTTACGGTGTTAATCTCCATGTCACGCTCATCAGGACTTAGATACACTCAGTCTTAGACGTGCGTATACTTACAGCTATGATGTTAACAAAGTCATTTTCTCCCAGTGTGTCCAGGATTGTATTAATGGTGTGTTTGGCTATTGTCAGTCTGAGGCCCTTCATACTGCCACTGACGTCCACCACGATGACCACATCTTTAGGAGAAGTGGCTGCTTGGATATACCTAAAAAGACAGAGAGAAACATGAATAGGAAGCACTAAAAAGTAATTTTATCAATAGATATGAAAAGAGTTATTAAACCAGTTCTAGCAGACAAGGCAGTGCAGACAGAGTTCAATATTGATCCTTTTTTTTTGTTTCTTTCAAGCGTCCTTCCATCTTTTTATTATCATCCCCTGATTGTCCAAGCTAATTAACATAAAGTCCCCACAGCAGCTGTAGTCGGCACCTTTCCAGAGCTCCACTGTCTGGATCCTTGACTTACGTCTTCCCAGAAAATAGTAATTCTGTCTGAGAACCACACAGAGCTCCTCGAACTGGATTTACTGTTTCCAAACAGCTCTTATTCTTCTCCATTGACCTTGTACGCAGAGGACATGTCACATTAGAAGGGAACATGAGGAGAAAATTAATATTGGCTCAAATCCATTCTGCATAGCATCAGAATCCTGATAACATGCATGCTGCTCACTGTCACAACTTACTGGTAAAATTATTGTTCATTCAGGCAGCTGGGAATTCCACTTGCGATTTGAAAGCATTCATGTACAGGCAACATGGCCGTCACCAGAAAATGTGCTTATTTTGTGGTGTCAGAATAATGAAAATTGACAAACAACCTCATCATTGTCCTTATATATTAACACAGTAGACAAAATGGAGCTCAGGAAGTCAATATTATTTGAGCACTATTTTCTATACGTTATGATGTACTGCTGTTTTTAACATGTAGCACAGCTTGCAAACTCAGTAGGCTAGGCTAGGCTAACCAAGTCTGACTATTTTGACTTATTTTCAGAGCAAATACAATTCTTCTTTTCACCATAAATGCTGTAATGTCAAGTGACGTCTCACCTACTTGTTGTAGCTCTCAAACATCTCTCGCCTTCCTATTAGGTTATTCCCAGTTTGACAGATGTGTTTTCCCACTCGGGTGTTTGAACTTCCCAGCTTCTCATGAACGTACCATTAAACACCACAGAGTCATCATTAATGTTATTAGAGACACCTGTGCTTTACCTGCTATAGACCTTTTTCAGCCGGACATTTTGTGACGTGTTAGTGCAGGAAAAGCACAGGTGTATTAATGGTGGTTGCATTGCACTCAGGGAAGGTCCTGCTTTTGTTCATGTTGTTTCGGTGTCATAACAGAACCATAAGTGATTCTATGTTTCCAACAGTGCTGATGCAGACCTGCAGGCCTCTGGCCACATCAAATGTTATGTGCCTCTGTCTTTTTTAGTTTATAAGAATACAATCTTAAACAACAGACTGATTTTCACAGGTTTACTGATACTCCAAACTGACCTAAACTGACCCCAAAAAAGGCAGACTGATCAAATGTTTTGCACTGAACCATGTTAGCTCTGACAAAAGTTGCACATGGAGGCAAAGAAGAACAGGAATACTGCACGGCACAGACAAAGCCGCTGATTCAGGGGGCTGAACAGCTACTCAGTAAGACATTCCCTGAATATCTCTGCTGCTGATTCAACACGAATCAATTTGCCAAACGATTAATGATCAGGGGAGATTGGTGAGATAAGCTGAAAAAAACTGTTCTGCTGATACCCATCAGTGCAGAATGTCATAAGTTTGGGATCCTGAAAACACCGTCTTGCATTTATAAAATAATCAGAGATACAACTATTCAAAAGTCATCATTCAGGAAGTAGAGCTGTTTGCAGCAATACAGCCTTACCAGTTTCTGTTTCTGCAATCGAAGGTGACCACACCATTTTCATCTGGAATCCATTGGATGCCTAAAAAAAAAAGAAAAACGGCAAGAGAGAGATTTCAGATAACATACTGCTGCTTGGCTGATTGTATGGATGGACGGATGAACAAATGAATGCATGGATGGATGGTGACAGACAGTCAAATGAGGGCGTGATGGATGAGGCAGCAAGTGAGTAAAACAAGCCGTGTCACAAATCCTTCACACACACACACACACACACACACACACACACACACACACACACACACACACACACACACACACACACACACACACACACACACACACACACACACACACACACACACACACACACACACACACAAGAGAATTCATCAACAGCCATATTCTCACTGAGACTGAGTCATCACATTTGACAGACAGGTTCTTGCATCATCAGTTACTGTGTAAGTACACTGTTTGGCTTGGTTAGCGGAATGTTTATGTACAGCTCTGCTCATGTTGTCTTAACACTGTGTCATCACGGGAGCAAAGAACAAGATGCCACGATTAAAACAGCGTGCTACGGTGTCGACGAATCCGACGTACCTGGATACAGTCTGAAGAAGCCCGTAGAGCTGCCAAAGTACTGCCAGGTGAGAGTCGGATCCTTCTGGAAGTTATCAATGAAAATGTCGTTCAAGGCCTCAGACATGAAGGCTCCATTCAGGATATCAGGATCTAGAAAAAAAAAAAAGGAAGAGAAAAACACTGATATTCTCCTGGCAGTCTGGTGAATTAAACAAGTAAACTCAGATTTTCTGTTTGTGTTACCTTTATTGTAGACATTTGTAGGAACTTGTATGTTACTCTGCTGCGTATTGACCGGCAGTTTACTGAAATGTTCATTTTCCACCAAGGGGAATTCTCCACCGAGCGGCAATGGATTCCCATCCTCATCCACCGTGTTTATCAGCAAGGAGTTAAAATAGTCAAACTAGACAGAACAATAATAGATGGGGATTAAACATAGCAAACATGTTTAAAAATGTATCTATAGGGTATGCAGCTATATTAATCTGTGAAAACCACAGTAAACATGGCGTTCATCTAGTTTTGCCTTGATGTGACGTGCTGCACTGTGAGTAGATTACTGTAAACAGCACCAAATGTCACCAAAAAAGAGTTACCATAGAGAAGAGTGTGATTTAATTGTAAATCAACGGTTGCATACTCTCACTGTCTGTGAAGTTTTCTTCAAGTTAAAGCATGCATATACTGGGTACATGTATAAGGTGAGTCTGTGCACGGAGATTAATTTATTTATAGTAAAGCATATTGTCACATACCGCTAGTGTTTCGTTGAACTCGTGGTAAAGATCCGCGTCCTCTGCTGATTCTGCTAACCTCTGGAATAAAATATAGTGTGAGAGATACTGTTTAGTCCAACATTCACAGATTAGTGAAGTGTTACAATTAGTTTTAATTTGATGATTGCTTCAGAGCTCATGACAGCTTGATTTCCATTAATTTTTGTGTGTTTGCTTTGAGAAAATGTATCATGATTACCTTCACAGATTTCATCTTCCTCCCGAGCATCTCCTCCATTTCCTCAGCAAACCTTTTCACCAGCTCCTCCCCGTTCACCTCCTCTAACTTCACCACACCTTCGATATCCGTGTATTTCTACAAAACAAACACTTTTTTTAGTAACACAACTTTAACAACAGAAATTATTTAATGTAAAACATCTATTTTAAACCTGTAGTGTGAGACATTTACATATAAAACCACGAGTTGTGATGACAATTTTCCTTTATGTTTGTGTTGGTAATAGACTGATTTTCTGTTTCCATGATGTCATATGTCCTATCTGTATATGTTGTCAAAACCTTTTGATAAAATAGGCTTTTTCATGGAAAAAAGAAAAGATGGGGGGAAAGGCAGTTGAACACTTTGGTAGTTGGTTCAGAAAAAAAATTATACCTGAAGGGGGGAAAAAAAACAAAATATAAAAAGCAGTCATTCAAAATATCTGAGCCATATTACTTTTTCACTTTCACAGATGATGTTTTTTCATTTGTCTCTTTCCTGGCTTTCAGAATAAACAAGGCACATTGAAGAGACAAACATATAAAATGAGAGAAAGGATGATGAAGAGTTGTCTTGCAGCCTCCGGGGAAAAATAATAATGCTCCCTTTGCAGCAAAAAGTGAAGCTCCAACATTTTTAATGATCTTCAAACACAAACTCAGACACTCAATAAACTGCAGTTTAATCAGGCGAGAAGACAGAGTCACTAAATGTTCCACCGATAACAAGACAGCCATTGATTAGACTGAGGTGGGTGATTAATGGCTTTTTGTTGCAAAGATTAAACATAGTGCTATGACTAACACTGTTCAACTGCTACTCCTATGACAACAAAAATATGTATTACAGTACCAGCACCTTTGCTCCTAATGTTTGTGAGCGTCAGGATTTTAAATCCTGTGTGGTTGCACTTTGTAAAGTTGGTTCTACCAATTATAAAACAACAAAATGTTGTGTGCGTTATCTGTTTATGTATGTGTGTGTGTGTCGCAGATGGTGAACGGGCCTGCTAGGGATTCTACAGGGTGGCATGCAAGGAAGATCGCACATCCTAATTACTCAAAGACATATCTGAAATGTATTTGATTTAAGTGTGTCATGAGATGGGTCTCTGGGCCATGTGCAGATGTTGTACAGCAAATGTGTGCCAGTCAGACGTTTTCTGATTGGCTGACGTAGCGAGCGGGAGGGGGGTAAAGGGATGAATTCCAATTCCTCCCATTTCAGTTTGACTTGGTGAGGTCATATGTCCTATATCATACTGTCTTTGTCAAGCACTCTGTGCATTTATGTTTTGTTTGCTGGAATGTCTTTGTCAACTGGCAGCAGCCAAAATGTAAATTATTTTCTGTAGAAATGATCAGAAAATCCCAGTATTCAGTAGGCTTCATTTATTCCAACTTTATTTTGAAACTTAAGATAGCTGGAGGACGTAGACTGAGACAACCTCAATTGACCTCCTTTGCACATGTATGCTTTTCTGTGTGGACATGCATGTTATTGATCCATTCATGTGTATTAATCCCACCACAACCATCATCAGCTCCCTCTCAACATCATTAATTTGTCCGTCTGACATGTCAAATTACTGAAACACAATATGATGCATCTCAAAACCCAATAATTGAAAAGATTCCATAGAATTAGTGTAGAAGTATATGTGGGCATCCAGCTGCTTTTGGCATGTGTATTGATGTGTGTGTCCGACAACATCTGCGTGTAAGTATGTTGATGTTTGAATGTGTGGTGTGTCTTACCTTCTGCAGGAGTTTCGCTCCAGAGTATCTGGCTGACAGAGCAGCTATCTCTTTGCCGAAGGACACGGCCCACTGCTGCACACTGGACACAGAGAAAACAAGATCAGTGAGAGAAGCTCAAAGGTGTCAACGCTGTATGAAAACAGAGCACTAAATCAAAAGATAGCCTCCCTTTATAAAGAGTAAGTCTCTAATATCTACCTATATGGCCTTACTAATGGCTAATATGTGATATGTAAGCATTGGTAAACTATTTAACATTACACATTAAACATTTAAACTATTTAACACTAATAAAACATTTATAAACGTATTGGACAAATTAACTGGGACATTATAGAGTGTTAAGAATGGCTGTTTCGCCTTTATACATTTCACACGTGACAGTGTTTTTTGATACTAAAATGTTTGCTAATTCATCAAAACAAGGTGAAGGTGACCATGAATGTACCCAGCCAATCATGTTAAGCAGTTACCCTGCGTTCACCAATGACAATTTAAAACAGATTACTGCGAAGGTGACGGTAAAAGCTGACTGTCCGCCAGGACAAGGGGTTATTCTGTTCTCAATAGCACACTACAAATCCCCCATGGGAATGCAGCTGGGGTAAGGTAATGGAGTTTAGTGAGTAGACAGGATGTGACAGATGGCTCAACCTATGGGGAGTCAGCCAGCTCGCTGCTAGTAAGCAGGCAGGGCTGCTGCCAGCCTGCCAGCCTGCCAGCCTGCCAGACTCAGTGCTGAAAAGTGGCTGATCATGTGTTTACTTGTTGATATGTTCATTGTAAAATCTAAGATTGGGAAGACTGACGGTGTAGAAGTGCTAACGTAGACAACTGCACTGTAAATATTCTTGTTCAAGAGACTCTTGATTCATCACTGTAGCGGTTTAAAAAAAAACTTTATCCGGACGTCAATCAAACCAAGAAATGAATATGACTGTTTATTAATTCTTTAAAGAATTACTTGTTGAGATACAGTGGTGTGAAAAAGTGTTTGCCCCCGTCCTGATTTCTTATTTTTTTGCATGTTTGTCACTTAAATGTTTCAGATCATCAAACAAATTTAAATATTAGTCAAAGATAACACAAGTAAACACAAAATGCAGTTTTTAAATGAAGGTTTTTATTATTAAGGGAGAAAAGAAATCCAAACCCACATGGCCCTGTGTGAAAAAGTGTTTGCCCCCTCCTGTTAAAACATAACTTAACTGTGGTTTATCACACCTAACTTAACTGTGGTTTATCACACCCGCCATTATCTAAATCTTTTTGATGATCTGAAACATTTAAGTGTGACAGACATGCAAAACAAATGGAAATCAAGAAGGGGGCAAACACTTTTTCACACCACTGTAGCTATATGCAGTTATAATGGAACTCCAACCCGTATCAATATTCGCACTGCATGTGGGTTAAAGTCCCATTGTACAGGTCAAACAAGGCCAGATTAAGACAGATACTTAAGCACGCAAACGCTTGTTTAAAATTGGACAAAAATACAAAACCTCATGAAACATTGTGTTATACCCTACAAAGGACTAAAAGCATCAACTGCTCCACTGACCAGAAAGAAGTGTTTTATTTTGTTAATTCTCTGATATAGAACTAATTACAAATCATTTTGAACTGAGAGGAAAACTCAACTTTTCTCCTGTGGAGTGAAGTATCTCCACAGGAGAGAGGAAATGTTTGCACGCTCATCTCCTCCTTTGTATGAGTTGTTGCTCTAAACATGTGTCATTGCTGTGGATTATCTCCTTTTCCTCTTGGCAGCTGAGGCCTCTGAGGCTAAAGATTTGACCTTCTTGCCCTGAAACGTTCCGGTCCAGGCACTGTAAACTTCCAGGGCCAGAGAGGCCCCTGCTGCCAAATCTTCCCCAGGCATTGCGAAGCATTTTGGGCTCAGTGAGCTGTGCTGGCCTGCTGAACTCTGCTTTCCTTGCAGCTTTAATCCACCAGCCTGCTGATTGACAGCACATACAGTATACTCCCTGAGCTGTTTAAGTGCAATAACTTACACTCACATAGCCTGAAACTGCATGAGGAAATATTGCTTTATGATTGAACTATCACAGTATGTATAGCACACTAACAAAATGCTGTTTGTCTGTGTTTGTCATCCCTTCCCACTTTAACACACATACCCCCCCCCCCCACACACACACACACACATACAGTGTTAATAGGCTACTGTGGACTGACAGTACTGTATCGATCTGTTAGTGTTTTTAGTCAGCAGGACTTTTGAAAAACTGTTCAGGCAAAAGAGCTTTGTCGGGGCTTTTGGAGAATAAACAAACGCAGCGTTTTATTCCCGAAAGAAATATCCATCCGAGATAAACTGTTCACTTATCTCACAAAGTGAACACTAATGTGAAAACGCAACAACATTAGGCTTTATGAGTTATTGTCCCTTGTGTGAAAGCCATCTTTGTATTTTGGGAAATGTCAAAGAAGAAATGTAAAAGTCAATCACATGCCCTGATGTACAGACAGTGAGTACCGAATGACAGCAATGACAGCACATGGGATCACCTGACATCTAAACATGACAGTCATGCTAGTATTCACAGTACACAGTCATGTGAAGAAGAATATATATATAATATATGTTAGCCATTTTCATTATTTAAATAAACAAAAAAAGATCAGTCCCATTGAAAAAAGTACAAAAGTAAGAATATATCCAGTCCGGTATCACGCCATAGTCTGTGTCAGGGTCACATTTTGGCTCACCTCGGCGTGAAAAGTTATCAAAATTAAAAATTGGTGGAGCTCAGAAAAAGCTTAATAATACCATACACCGTATTTAATTTTCTTATTTTACAGTTTTTTGATTAATATCAGCATATGTTATTGTATTTCTATTGATACAAAAATTCACCAAATTGATACGTCGTTAACGTATTTAGCTTGGCTGTCAGGAGGTTGTAGGATTTGGCACTTGGCTGTACCCCACAGGTGCCCAGATGGCCCATATGTATCTGTGTGGAGCAATCAGCCAAATTAGAAAGAACACTATTGAGTCATCCATCTGACGTATGGCTTTAAGAAGGATAATACTGCATGTAGACTTGCCAGGGTGTGCACACAGAAATGACCTGATAAAAGTGTAGTGTAACTGTAATAAAGCAATACGTGTGAAACATCTATTATGTGTTGACTTACAGCAATGAATGGTGGCCCATTGTGTCGCATTGTGAGTGAGGATAGTCATACTAAACAGGTAAATAAAATAATATTGTTTCATTTATTTCACCAGATAAATGAAGCGTATTGTAATGATTAAAATGCAAGTGCAAATAAATGAAGGAGTATTTTTGCAATTTTTTTGTAAGTGTCATGTTATGATCCTTCAAATGAATGTTGTGCAAATTTATGTTTATTTATTTGCAAATTCAAAACAGTTCTATGGAGTAAATAAGTTAAGTGGGGAAAGTGGAATAGATGTGTTTCTGCAATAATGTATCAGCCTCATATGGATACAACAAATTCAAAAAAAGTTTTTATAGTAGTTTGATAGTGGGTTTAGGTCCTGATTGTTCACTCTCTGTGGTAAAAAGTAATTGTCAGGGTTTTCTAGTGTAACCGTACTCACGTTTCGGGTGGGATCTTCATCTGGCCGTCGACCATCAGGCACAGCGAGCTGAAGAGGATAATCCACATCAGCATCATCAGCCTCCCTCTGTATGGCCCACTTCTGTCCAATTTAGTGGCATTCCTGGCGTTTCCCGGACTCCAGCGGTTCATCCCTGCAGCTGCTGCAGTCTGCATCAGTCCAGCGACTGTCGTGTACTGACTCCGAAAGGAAACGATGAAATTAGAACAGTGAAAAGTTAGAATTAGAAGTGCTCAGGTCACAGAGCAAACCCACAGAGAGGGAAGCTGTACAGATGATTGACTGTGTGGTGAGGGAACACCTCAGCACGAGGCAGGAAAGGTCCTGAAAGAATGGTACGCACTGCATCAAAAATCAAAGGCCAGAAGAAACCTTGCTGACATCTATATCACTATTAGGTGGGGGAGGGGGGAAAGAGCTCAAGATTCTTCATGGCACTTCTTACCCTGCAAACCCTCTTTTTAACTTCCTCCCTTCTCAGAACCAGGCAAGTGCAACAGCGCTTAAAGGCCATAGCTGAGCTGGTTTCTGGGAATGATACAGGAACACTTTTATCAGTTATGTAATTATTTGTATACAATGTCATTTAAACATGTCTGTGCTATGAAGATTTTGTTAGTTTTGTGTGTAACCAAATGAGATTCCTATAAGTTGAAACAGTTTTCAGTCCGGAAACACAAATGAGTTGCAGCTCACTGTGATGTGTTTGGTAATGAAATACTTTCTGCACATTTTTAACCATTCAGAAGTAAATGACTTCATCATCTGCTTAGAAAATGTAGCTATGAACTTAAACATTGTTTGTAGTAAATACCAGAAGGAATTTTTTTTTCTGGCTCTAAGGCAGTGAAAACAAGCTGTATGCATTGACAAAACTATCACCTTACAAAGTTGTTAGATAGCAATTTACTTATCCAGCAAATAAACAATAACATTAGCATTCATTTGGAGTCTTTTTTTTGGTCACCTGACCAATGTTATTGGTCTCCACCAACACAAAAATGAAAGATCTGCATTTTCAGCAGTTAGATGCATCAATGTGCTCACCAGCAAGTTGCCAACTTTGCCATTGGCCTGTGGACAGGTAGCATATAGGTGGGTTTTTTTTTTTACAGCTGGGAAAATAACTGAGTCAACACAGCACGAAGATGCAATGAAGCTCAAAAAAACTGAAGGCAAATGCAAGGTGGGTTCATCACTACCAACTACCCTTTCACATAAACACCAAGTACGTGCTCTTTTGTAATGATGAAAATATGAATCCTTTACCTGCATTCATTTTGGGCATCATTTTGTTTAGAGAGGGTAAAACGAACAGTAGATACAAAACTTGCTCAAAAGCTCACAGGCAAGAAGAAGAACAATTTGCTTTTACATGCCAGGTAGAGTAACTGTAATAAAATGTGGAAGTCCAATCCACAGTTTTCTGAAACACAATCTCATATTGTTCAAATCTAAATTTACAAATTAAACTGGCTTTGTCACTGAGCCAGCTAAAACATGCAAGGATTCATAGTAACATTTAGGGAATTTGTGACGGTTCAGTTCCTGCTCAGGAACAGCAAAAAAAAAAATCAAGGCAGCAGCAGTGCATCACCTGACAACAGATAAAGCATGTACTTCCAAACAGTCACAGATGAACGTAAAACTGAATTTGGCCTACGCTGAGAAGTTGCCGTCTTAAAGAGGAAATACGTCAAAGGTTCTTTCCTGGTGAGACCCAAGATTGAAACAGTGCCAGTACAGAATTTCAGGATGCTACTTTAAGGAAGCAGGAAGAGGCATTACTCACTACGTCATGTTGCTTTAAAGTGGCACGTGGGTCTGGGAAGAAAGTTCAAATATAACCAACACTGAGTGAAAAATGTCTGATTGATGATTTGATGTCAGCTCAGCTGATTGCCCAGGCAAACGGAAGAGCCTAGAAAGCTTTTGTCTCTGGAGTCAAAGGTCACTTCTGGGCACCTGGGGTCAGAGCAGAGTCTCGCCATATTCCTACACCTCCCTCTCCAAGGCTTTTAATCTGATTTCTATTCCTCCCATCATCCACTTCTCTCTTCCATGCCTCCTCTTTTGGATCTGTGGGATGCCAGACAAAAAAAAGAGAAGGACTTGGGACGTCCTGGTAAACTTCTGTCTTCACAAGAGCTCAGTTTTCAGGCAGTACGGTATTCCCAGAAAAGACACACATATTCCCAAAAAATAACTCCTGCTGATTTTCCTGATTTTTCCACAGTCCCTTCTGCCGACCTCACGTCCACAGGAAGCCGAAACCACGCACCACAGAGAGAGAGAGAGAGAGAGAGAGAGAGAGAGAGAGAGAGAGAGAGCTACCGTGTGGAGAGTAAGGATAGATGGATAGTAGGACTTCCACTCTCTCCAGAGTATCTCTTCCTCTTCTCCAACACCAGTTTATACCATAATCCAGGCAGGATTAAACCCCTCCTCCCTCCATCCATCCTCCCTCCTTTACTCTCTCTATCCCTCTCACTCTCACTCTCCCTCCCTCCCTCCCTCACACACACACACACACACACACACACACACACACACACACACACACACACACACACACACACACACACACACACACACACACACACACACACAATCTCTCTCTAACTCTCTTTCCTTTATCTTCTCTCTGACGCTCTTTGACCCACCGTCTTTCTATTCTTGATTTTCTTTCTAGTTGTGTTTCTCTCCCTGTTTTTTTCCCCCTCTTAATCTTTCTCATCAGACTTTCTATCACCTGCTATTTCTGCCATTCTTTTCTCAAATTCTGTCCCCTCTATTAATCTCCCTCTGTTTTTTTTTGTTTTTACTGAGAGTGGCAAAAAAGAAAGAAAGAAGGGAACTGGGAACAAAATGGGATGATGGGAGGAAGAAGAGAGGAGAGAAATATAGAGGAAAGAGTAGAGAGTCCTGGTGGGAGGTATGTCATTACATCCAAAGGGAGTCGTGACTTGTAGAGGAAGATGCGCTTGACTGACACGATCTTATAATATAAACACATTGAGACACCTAGTGGACTCTCATTGCCAGCCACACACACACACACACACACACACACACACACACACACACACACACACACACACACACACACACACACACACACACACACACACACACACACACACACACACACACACACACACACAATATTGCAATATCAATCTAGCAGCTCTTAAAATGTGCCCCATATTGCAGATTAAAGCATTTAGTAGTTATTGTGGGTTTAAAAATCTGCTCTTATTTTTTGGTCTGTTTTAAGCTATTGCTGACTGAAGATATCTGCAATCTCATTTATTTTTCATTCTTTTTATAATCCATTTTAATTCCCCTAAAATGCTTGGTTTATTTCCCTTCACATTTTACAGTATAGGCAAAAATTTGGAATAAATAGTGTCCTGTTTATCATTTTTACGTTTTGATTTTAACACAGTGAAATTTTAGAAAGATTTTGTAAATGTCATTGTAAAAAATAACTCATCTAGTCATATGACTTTTTTCCCCTGCTCAGAAGACCATGCATGTTTCATCTGCATGACGTGACTAATTTCTTACCTCCAACAAATAGATTTTGCCGTTATCTGTGCATTCAGTCATGTTAAAACTCAGCTGTAAAACAGTCCAATCAGAACTCACACATTAAAAGATCTTTAATTGGTGATATAGTTTAGAAGATAGAGTTTAGTTAGTGTCTATATTGTACGCTGTTGTAGATATTGTGGGACTACACCATGAACTTACAGAATGTCCTTTTACTGAGGCATATTTTTCACTTACTGTACATTGCATTTGCCAAATAAATGTAATGCAATCTGATTATCAGGCAAAAAAAATGTAATACTTCACATGACAGGCTGAATTTGACTTGTGTCTTCCCAATAAATGGTAACAACTGGACAGTTTTGCCGGTGTTTTTCTATGTATGCAATGTTAATCTTTATTTCTCGGTCTGAAGCTGCACAATACCTGGACCAAATGACATTTTAAACTATATGAGAGCTGCTGCAGAGACATGATGCTGAAATGATGTCTAGAGCTCAAATGGGAAGTCTCCTGCTGGGACCATTAAGCTTCATTTACCAGGGACACACAGGCTGACACACACACACACACACACACACACACACACACACACACACACACACACACACACACACACACACACACACACACACACACACACACACACACACACACACACAGAATAGCTTGCTGTATCTGTAAATGTTAGCTGTATTTACCTCATGCTGTACGGTTGTGTGGGTCCAGTGTGTGTATGTGCGTGACTGTGTGCCTTTTTCATACGCGCACACACACTCACACACTAAAACATCTGCTTATGCTGTTATGGAAATGAAAATGCAATAAAACAAACTGGAAGTGCACATGAAGCGATGATGCTGCAGCGAGCGCAGAGAGGGATCGGATTAACCGTCAAGACTGACTGTGACACACACTCACACACAAACCGACAAACATGTACGTACATCCTACATATGTGCACCAGCAGCGTGTAACGGCTGTGGGACTCCACCTCCCCCACTGACCCAGATCACTGATGATGGGGATGAATTCCCTCCCCCCCACCCCCACCTCCGCCCGACATGGATGAACTGAGTTTTGATTCATCTATTGCCACAATATATGACAATATTAATCTCCATGCACAACTTCCATAAAGATAGGCACCGCTACCATCTTAAAAACATCTAATATTAATACAATGGTGAGGTTAATCCAAGTAAAAACCTTTTATTCATTCCTATTAAATACATCTATGGTGACTGACAACAAAAAGAGCAGATGAGCTGCAGAAGAGAACGATTTCTGACCCTCCAGACAGAATGGACTACTTTCGAGCAAAGCTGCAAACCGAAACATGTTCACACCAAACAGTGACATCTGCTGTTCCTAAAAGCCCACTGAGTTTGCATTGTCTGACGTACGAGGCTTTTAAGTGTCTGCAAGTGTCAATATGAGAGTCTCTTTAGTGTTTGCGTGAGCACATTAACTGCACATCACACCTATCTTGTGTGATGTAATTGGAGGAAGTGTCAAAAACACAGTTTCTACAGTATGTACAGCAGCATTCAAACACTCAACAAGGTCACTTAAGCCATTTAAGTCTGTTGCTGGTTAGTAAAAGCCAAGCCTACAGTAAACTGAGTTATTGTATCCACATCCAGTAACTCTGTTTTGTTGCACGTTGCCATTTAATTCATTCAGTTCGTAGGTCATGCTTTTGGTTGTCTGGTTTTTCGATTATTTCTTCTATTAAAATTTTATTTTTCTGCTTGTTTAAATCCCACTTCTACATTTGTATTACAACCTATATTTTATCACTTGCTACTTTGCATACAAATAAGCTTAGTAATACTAATAGAATAATCATTTAAAAAAAAAACTACAGCATAAATCACAAAAGACAACACGGAGTTTTACTCACCTGTGCCCCTGCAGAGTTTAAATATGGTTCCAGCTTGTGTTTGCGGCTGGCAGCTGATGAATGTTTCATAAAAGTTTATATTCAAACTCTTGTGTATGGAGAAATTTAAATCGAAAATATCAGCACTCTGTACAACAGTTGCATCAGCTCTTGGACATTAAACGTGAACCCGGTACAAGTAGACGACTGCACGGTATCTTCCATCTGAGAATACTGTGCCAACAAAAGTGGTTCGGAGTCATTGTACAAACTGCAGACCCCGCCTCTCTGGACACACACACACACACACACACACACACACACACACACACACACACACACACACACACACACACACACACACACACACACACACACACACACACACCAGGGGTCATCGATTAGTCTAAGCCAGGGCTAATAGTCAGCCCTTACTTTTAGCCCCATCAGCTAAACCAATGGTCTGGAACCTCCTCGTCTCAGAGGAAGGAATATTTGTGTGCGAGTGTGTGTCACTCCTGAAAAGAAAAAAAAAAAAAGATCTAGAAAGTCTTAACAATATTATACATTTGCTATGGCATTTATACAGCAGTTCAAACTAATCTTATTTGCACGTAAGAATTGAAGTCGGTCTGGTTTAGACTCAAAGTCGCTTTGGATAAAACAAATCTACTGCTGTGAATGTGGATGTTTATGTTAATGGGGAAATTTGGCTGCTCCTCCTTCTCTCCCTTCCTTCTTTCCTTACGGTGATTAAAAAAAAAAAAAAAAAAAAGAAATTGAAGTTGCACTCAGGCGCAATGTCCGGCAAGGCCAGCATCTCCACTCTTTGATGAAATGTACATGTCTGGATATATTTGCAAAAAAAAGTGAAGTCAAAATATGCTTGAGCCCAGCTGAAGCTTCACATCTCAGCTGTTGGAAGTAGTTCTGCTTCTCTTCAATGAAATCATACTGCTTGCTGTATTTAGTTCGAGCATGTACATGCGTCTTCCAGTGGACTACAGAAATATATAGAGGTTGTGGTTCTATATTTGCACATGATAAAAGAGTGGATGATTGACCTCTGGATAAAGAAAAACAGGAAACACACTCAAATCAGTGTCAATCAACGTGGGCTGAGGAGGGAGAGCACAATACTGAAGGTTGCAGGAACTGAACCCGCATCAGAAATGATATTTGAAGCTCATTCTTACGGGTGGAAACGGCAGCTGAGAAACACACCTCAATGCAAAATCCGTTTCGGAGATATCTTACTGCTTTCAATCTCATCACGCGATCTTCATCCGCAAACCCAGTCTGATTTGTCAGTGAAATTTCAGATGTTTACATTTTTCATCGAGCGCTTCCAGAAGCTCTTTTTCATGTATGGTTGAAAGGTTACGTTTGAAGGAAACAACCTCGCCGTGAGGTCCAGTATATACTTCCTCTGCAGATGAAGACCATGTGATTTGATCAAAAGCTCCACAAACAGCTACCAAAGACTTCGGACTAAGGACAGGACTTCGTGGCGAGATTGTTTTGTGCACTTGAGGCCGAAACTAAGCTCAGTCAAATAATGTCAGCAACCCTGGTATATTGGCTTGTATTTGTGTGTTCAGTTAACCATGACAAACACAATTTCATATTGGAAAAAAAACTAACATTGTATAAAGACTATTGGGGTTAATTGGTTTGGGCCTTTCAATACTGCTGGGTGTGTAAAAACAGCTGATTAATCACTGTAGACATTATGTTACACTATTGATTGTGGCAAAAGAAGGCAATAGAGTGACATTAAAGCAATAATGAGCGTACCGTTATGCGATTAGTGAAACTTGTGGCTGTAGCCAACAATATTAATCATAACAACAGTCATGCAAATTCATCTGAAAAGAACCAAAAAAAAAGAACACAGCAAGAAACAACAACAGGAGTTTTACAATATTTAATACCCAATTTAAAATATATTCCAGTTTATGTAACAGCAAAACATTCTAGACAAAAATAAATGTGTAGAAATGTTTCTATTAACATTGTTTTATATTATCTTAAATGTTTACAAAAAAATATGGATGACTTCTTTTGAATTAAAAATAACTATATCTGCTGTAAAATGACAAAATGTACTTGTATTTTGGATGTACTTTTAATTCTAACATGCTGGTTATCATTTGAACTGAACAATTATTTTTCTTGACTACAAAAATAGGACATAATATCTTCTGTTTTCTACCTGAAAAAGATTCCCTGGTTTTGTTGTTGCTGCTGTTTTTTTTGTCTGGTAGCTACTGTATAGACTGACTATATACAAGTTTAGCAAACAAGCTAAACAGAGACCGCAAACCCCCAACCCCATGGAAAAAAATAATGAAACATCTTTAACAGGAGTGAATTCTTTGTTGTACTGAATGAGGAACTGGAATATAATTTTTTTTTTTTTTTGAGAAAATACATTGTATACATTATATTTAGTTTTGCTTCACCTCCGTCAGTGCTTTGAGCAGGCCGGTGAAATGATTTTTTTTTTGATGTTTAAATAGATTCTTTGCTGCTTCCTATTCACTTAAATCTCTATTTACCTTCTTTTTTTTTTTTAAATCATATATTTACCTGGGTTTTCTATCAATAACAAAGTGTTTAATCAATAAATTGTTTTATTATATCAGATGAGGATGTTTATATGCTGTTTTGTTTGGCAGTAACAGTGTTTAGAAGCTCTGGCATTAATACAAAATCATCAACATCTGAAGTCACAACAACAGCAGTGATATTTCCTTTCCTGTTGTTATGAAATCTCTTCACAAACTGAAACAACAACCCTTTTCAGACTATTTAACCTTAAAAACTGCCCAATCACCGTATCGCCTCTCGATAAAACACCCATCCACCTCCAAACTAGCTCTCTGCGAGGTAGTTCAGGTTGACAAGTCTCCTGTAGCTTCCTTTTTTTTTTTCCAAGTTGAATCAACACCATGTTGGTTTCTTTCCTCATAATGATGATACAATTCAGACAGAAGAGCTATAGTGATGTTTCAAAGTGCTGTGAAAGAAAATGATTCTCGCCTCACAACCGTAAAGTGCAATGCATTGAAAATTAGAGGACAATATTTTGCCGCCACAGGCACACTCATCCTCATCAACAACATGCATCCGCTTCACACAGAAATGTCGGCATGCCTCGAGACAACATTTAGATACCGAAAATACCAATGCAGATGTTTATCACAGCTGCTGTCTGTTTAGGAAAATTCAAAAAATGAAAAAAACAAAAAAAAAAAAAACCATGAAGAGGTATCATTTTAATAATAATTTTAAAAGCCTTCGGGATGGTAAAATATACTCACCTATTAATTCCTTCAGTAACGAAAGGAAAAGTAACTTAAACAATGTAAAAAAAAAATTGTAAATTCAAATTCTGACAATTTTCCAAATGTACAGAAAAAAAAAAAAAAAAAAAACAGTTTCAAGTTTGTCCTTGAGCGCTTATTATTAGACAAGGAAGACTTGTTTGTTAAAGGCCAGCAGGCCGATTTGTGATAAATGACTGAGATGGAGCACGGGGAGTGTCATCAAATAAAATAGATTTAGATATTGCTACACTTAGAGGAGAAAAATAGTGCCGATTATGAATACAAATTTGAACTTCTTGGAAGTGTGAAGGCGCAGCATGTTTTTGTGTTCACTGAGAGCGGACTAAGTATCGGCTCCATTTTCCTCCTAACTTCTGGTGAGGTCAGGACTGTGCAGTTATACCCCATTTGTGCCATGAATTATTATAATTTTTTTTTTTTTTTTTTTTTTTTAAAGGAATCCAAAGATGAAAAAGTTATATTTTTCTAAAATGGAACAAAAATAAATTTATATATATAAATTTATATATATATATACATATTTATATATATATAAATTTATATATAATTTTTTTTAGAACTGTTGTCTTTTTTTGCAACCAGCGACCTGTTTTGAAATGAAAGCACGTCAGGTTGTCTGACAATACAGTGCATAGGAGATTTAGTGAGTGTGTGTGTGTGTGTGTGTGTGTGTGTGGTTCGGAGCAGGAAGTGGCACATCCATATTAGGTGGAAGAATTAGGCTCTGGGCAGAGTGTATGTATAGACGGAGGGTGTGAGGAGTCATCAGTACTTGCTGCTGGAGTCCTTAGCAAAGCGGCTGACGTAGGCTTTATAGATTGAGTCCAGGAATGAGCTGTCACTCTGAAACACACAAGCGAACAACTTGATACTGTGTGCTTGTGGGCAAGTCATGTTTATTTGCACATATTACTGTGGTTTTCCTCTGGCCAACAACTGAGGCTCACAGATTAGAATACAACATAAATACAACACGTAGAATCTGTCAAATGCTTTCAATGATATCAGTTTTACCTGGATCAGATGCAGCAGTGTGGCTTGAAGCTGGCTTCTGGAAAGAACTCCGATCTCCTCCTGCAGCGGGGGTCTGGACAGGGCTGACGGGGCAGAGCAGCTCTCCAGAGCCGCCGCTGACAACCCGGCGCTAGACTTTGTCTGAATGAACACACTGGGAGAGAGGAGCAGAGTGGGGGCCACAGTGGCCGGTATCCGCTGGGGGGAGATGACCTGCACAGACAGGGACAGTTAATGGTGCTCATTTACAATTTGTAATAATGTTTAGAAACTGTTGCTCGTTTGATTTCACTTTTCCACAAATAAAAAGACCAGTATTTGTCATGTGCTGTACTCATCATGTGTCCAAAGTCAACAGCTAACTGTACACACTGAGTTTTACCTGGAATTGCAGCGCAGCTTTTTGACCTGCGGTGGCTGTGGTTGGGTTTGGGACTGTGCCTAAAACTGAGCCTGCACCTTGATTTTGGGTGGGCGCCAGGAATCGAGGGGCCAGTCCCGGACAGAGCCGAGGCGGCTCATGAGAAGCCAGGCTCTGTTCCTGTTGGACCAACTGGAGCTTTTGGAGGAGCTCATGAGGTGACACCACACCCGTCATCTGGGAAGACAGACCTGAGGGGGGAGAGCGCAAGAAGCCCAATAATTAGCATTATGTCTAGAGCTTACACAGATGAAACAGGCATCTTGGCAGAGACATTTAAGAACTGGAGATCAGTCAGGTCAAAAAGCTGTGAGAATACTGATTAAATGTTTCACAGTTCAGTCAGATATGAAATATGTAATCAGACATGTTTTAGAAAGACAGTTTATAGATGTATCAATTAGATAACCAAACAAATAATTCTGGAGCAGATTCCAAGATCAGAAATGGTGGCACAGTCGACTGTACAATTGCTAATATGGCCATTGTATAAAATATCTGTAATAGCAATATCTAATATTTATGTGAAATGTTAATTAGAAAACCTAGGACTTGTCACTCTACAAGTTTTCTCAAATGTAACTGGTGCATTTTGAAATGATTGAAAAAGAAGCTGTGTAACAATTGACTAAAGTTTGTGTGACACAGCTGATATTATACCTTGTGGAGGTTGAATGACTCGATCATTGGTCACCTGAGATGGCAAGAAACCTGGTAAAGCCGGAAAAAAGTCCCATTAAAATTTGTATTATTTAATAATTTATTAACTATGACTTGTATACAGTATACTACCTATTATTATTATTTACATTTTTTTTTTTTTTTTTTTTTTTAACTCACTGTTTTATTGTCATCCTGCATGTTTGTGGTCTGAAATTTTCCCCACCTGTTCCCTGTGAAGCTGAAGATGTCTGGCTGTTGTGCTGTGCTTCTGCTTGAGACTTAGAAAGGCTGAAAAACAGCTGCTGGCTTTGTTGTGCTTGAAGGTGGGAACATGAAACAGAAGAGAGATGAGGGCTCTGCTGCAGATGAGGTGGGTTGGAGCAACAAGGAGGAGCGGGAGAGGAGAAGGAGGTGGCGGGTAGAGGAGGTGGCTGGGTTTGGAAAAGTCTCTGGATCGGGTCCGGTTGAAACTGTTGATGGTGATGATGGTGATGCTGCTGCTGCTGCTGCTGATGGTGATGATGAAGATGATGATGGTGGTGGTGGTGCTCCAGCGGCACCCCGTTGTCGCACAACCGGTTCTCGGGGGACTCAGAGACGGTGTGAAGCACCGCTCCCACACCTCTCTGACCCTGCATGAGCTTGGCGATGGCGGGGCAGTGCTGCTGCTGCTGCTGCTGGGTGGGCTGCTGCTGATGAGCGGTGGTGAGACTCGGCAGCAACCCCGCAACAACATTCCCGGCCTGTTTCCCAACTACAACCCGGATACCTCCATCTGAACTCCCAGTGAGGGCAACATTCCCGCCGTTGGAGGTCACACCTCTGCCAGAGTTCAGTGTATCGTCGTAGGTCAGTGTGCGGGCTACAGGTAGGCGAACCACTTTTCCTGCTGATGACACCATTGTGGGAGCAGTGTCAGATTTAGGTGAGTGGTGATGCTGATGTTGGGAACCAAACAGGGTGGCCAAAGAGAGAGACTTAGGTTCAGCACCTTCACTGTCCTGGACAAGGAAAAACACAGTAAGGTAAGAGGACAAGAACAAAATTACATGCAATCATTATATAAAAAAAATATATTAATACAACGACAATAAAAGATAATGGTTAAGAAAAGGTCTCCTATTTATCAAAAGTTTCTCAATAAAGAGAAGACCTCAAGGAAAAACAACATACTAACAGATTTTACCTGAGCGTTGGGTTTAACGGGTATTGGTTTGATCAGGTTGGGGTTTCCACATAGGACACTGCTGCCGCCAATCTCCTTTGGTTCTGAGGTAGACTTCTCCTGAGAGAGTCATGTGGGGAGAGGACAAAACGGAGACGTGAGAAGAAATAAAAATGAGAAAAAATAAAGATATGGGGTTTCAGAAACACACACAAAAACATGGAGAACTATAAGTGACTTACAGAAGGTCTGCGGTGATTTTGTGCATCCTAATGGTCAGAAAGAAGAAAAGTCAGTTTTGCAGAACTTATTTCTTCGATGCTATCAAACATTTAAATCCGTGCTCTGTATAATTTTTCTTCATACCTTGTCATACTCGGTGCGTGCTTTAGTTAACATCTGGATGATGTCTACTGCCTTGGCTTCACTTCCTCCTCCTCCTCTTCCTCCTTCTCCTCCTCCAGCAGTTACCAGTCTTCCTCCTCCAGCAGTTACTACTCCTCCTCCTCCAGCAGTTACTATTCCTCCTCCTAAAGCAGTTACTATTCCTCCTCCTCCTCCTGGGGACAGCCAACCACCCTGGGACTGAGCCAGGACCTGCTCCTGCTGGGTCAGACTGAACACAGGACTCCATGAGCAAGTATGTCCAAGTTTCTTGAGTAGTTTGAGGTCTTTAAAACTTTTACATCTTGGCTCTAAACCAGATGCAGAGTCATTAATAAACCCAAACAGCTTCCTGATAAGCTTGAGCTGTTGGACCAGAACCCTTTAGTCATAGTTTAGCAAGTGAAAAATATGATTTAAATACGTACATCTTCATCCTCTGGGCGATGCGTCGACAGTCCTCCTTATCGTAGAACCAAATTCCGTGGATAACCACTGAGGGAGGGAGGAAGAAAGAGAAGCTATGAGAGGCAGGGAGTGAGAGAGAATTGAACTTTTGAACACGTTGCGTAAACAAAAATCCAACAAAATCTTGTGCTTTGCAGTGATACAACTAATCAAAACATTAAATTAGCTTGACGAAATAATGAAAGTGCCAGTGCAGCTCTCAGACGTACAAGCCATTAAGGTCAGCAGACAACCAAACGAGCTTGTTGACCTGCCGTACCTTTACAATCGAATGAACACGCAGGCATGCTGTGGTACAATTTCGCTGCCATGACATCAGTGCAATCTCAACAGATCTGTTAACCGTATGTTATTAGCCCTGCTGGGTCCAAAACAGGGTATAAAATGAGCCTTTTCCCAGCCGAGGCAATGGGAACAGCAGCAGGCGGTGCCATTACACAGTGAAACATGGGCCCCAGGAGTCTCTTGAACTCTGTAAACATGGCCAGCAAGGGAGGAAAAATACACCAACAATGTTGTCACAGTATTTAGTAGCTGCATTACATTGTACAGGGAGTCATTTTACTATATTCATTTGCAGTTGCTCTTAACAACAATCAATATTGACAGAGCTAGCATTGTTGCATATTTATTCAACAAGTCGGTGAGGAGAGACTTAATAATAACTTAGTGTACAATTGCTACTATGGCTATTGTATAATGTGGTTAAAGTATAAATTTGTCTATAATGGCAATATTTATGTGAACTGTTAATTGTAACATATAGGACTTGTCCCTCTACAAGTTTTCTCAAATGTAACTGGTGCTCTAAATTATTGCAAAAAAAGGCTGTGTGGGTAGAGACTTGTAATTTTTCCTGTCAAATATAATGTAGAACCAAGAAGTAAAAACAGTGATAGTAGTGATAAAAACATCCAGATTCTCCAGTCCTTGAACTTATAAGACATTCATCAGACACTAAATTCGGTGGAAAAAAAAAAAAGCAGTAGAACTTTGCCTGGGGGAAGAAGAAAAAAAGAGACTGGGAAGAAAACATTATTTAAATCAGAAACACTTCTCAAAAACTTAAATGATAGTATTACAAATCAGTGCCAGCACTGCTTAACAGTTACTGCTTCTTACTCAGGATTGATACCCAGCCAAAGACAGCAGGACTCCATCTCTGACACCTCAACACACTTTCTGATGGTGAAAGATAAGACCAATCCCAAAACGGAAAAGAAGCAAAGTGTTAAATACATGAGAGAGTAAAAGAAGGAAAGAGAAAAAATGTTAAGGACCTGTAGAGGCATGATTTTAAAGTGAGAGAAAGCGGGTACAGACAGCAAAGTGAGATCTGTGCTACGCTGTTACCGCGCCGTCCGATAAGACAGCACACATCCCCACACAGACGGACATGGACGAAAATACACACCCACTTGGCTTCAAATGAGGCTATGTAAACGATGGATGTCAACGTGGATGAGGGGAACAGACACATATATATACACACAGAGTTCAGCTGAGCCTGGGAAAATAGGCCCAGTACCAAATAAGTAACCGCAGTGGGTGGGAGGCTGACTGGTGGAGCCACAGCCACTTAGTGCTCACTGGGGATGGGACTGTTTGACAGAGACAGTGGGACAAGTCAGACAGCGGGAAAATGTAGGAAGAAGCGAGCAAGACGGATAGAAAGAAGCAAGGAGTTTTAGTTAGAGAGGAGATTATCAACTTGTCAAAAGAGAAAGGTGGAGTTCTCAGCGCTCTTTAGCTGTCAGAAAACACAGACCGAGCTTTGATAATGAATGAAAAATGTTGAACTCGAGTGACAGAAAGGCAGCTGGATGAGAACCTGTGACGTTTCAGATACAAGACACATTTTTAGGTATGCTGGTCCGTCTCACCCCCACAGAAAGAGAAAGATAAAAGAAGGGAGTAAAGAGAAAAAGATTAAAGGAATGCATTAAAAAAAACCACAGCTCCAAAAGCAAACAAAGTGTTTAGCTCTCCAGACTGCTGACCTGAGTTGAGTCTATTTCAACACGATGGATAGAAGTGAGAGAGAAAGAGGGCGGGAGGAGAACTAAGACTAGCAGCACCAACTAAAAGTGTCTGTTAGAGAGAGAGAGAGAGAGAGAGAGAAGTGAGGGAGCTCTAGAGTGGACACTGGACATGAGAGATGAAGACGGACATTTGACATGTATGCCTCAAGCAGAGAACCACGTCAACTCGACTGGGAGCTCCACTGAATGGCCATGTGGGAAGATCAAGTTTGAGAATGCTATCAGGATGGCTTCACACATTTTTGCTTTTCTCTTTCTAGTTTGAGCAAAGTGTATTGGAAATGTCAGTGATCGTCAACCCAGAGGGTGCAAGTGAGCCACAACAGCTTCTCAACAGCCCTCAGTGAGGGATTTCTTTTGAGTTTTTTTTTTCCCCCCAGTCTATGAAGAAAACTTCGGATCAGACTTTGCTTTTACTGAAGATATTTGTAAGCAGCAGCGTTGCCCAAGATGGACTAGGTGAAGAGTTACTGCAACAGCAGTATGCAGTCACCTTTGTGGAGAGCTCACTGTGTCCGTCATGAGGAACAGCGCTGACATTCTTTTAGCCTGTATTTAGTTTCCTGGATGGGTAAGTGCTCTTACCGTGAAATACATCCATGCTTGGAATTATTGTCAAACAAGAAGAACCATTGGGAGAGGAGTAAATATAGAAATGTAAGACTACTCTTATCTAAGAAGACATTAGCACTACTGTTACACCTTCTTCCTGAGGCTTAACAGCAGATATTTTGCTACTGAGGCACAGTTCTAAAGAGGCATCGCCACAACCGCTGTGACAGCTGTATGTCCACTACCTGACTCAACAGCTCATCCTTAACTTCTAAAGAAGATTACAACATTTTTTTTTTTTTTTTTTAAAGTGTCACATCACCTTTGGCATCATTTTTATTGAATATTTTGCCAGAAAAGGAATTAAAGGAGCTACGATTTAAGAAAGAAGCAGACTGCCAAACTACTGAGAAACCATGCTGAGAGGCCTGTTTCAGGGGAAACCTAAGCATGAGAGGCTGGAGGAGGAACCTGAAGTCCGATTTAAAGGCTTGTTGGTGTCGGAGAGAGACCTGGGATATACATATGTGCGACCTGGAGGTAAGACTGTCCACACATTTGACATACGGAAGACTATGGGCTTTGAATTGAGTGAAGACTAAGTGGAAAGCTGACACCTGCTATGGAGAATGATCCAAAATCTGAATGGGATGACAGGCATGTATATGCCACAAAAACCTGACTATTCTGTAATTTAACTATAAATTAAAATAAGTATATTGTATACTGTAAAGCAAACTTTTACGTCGGTCAGCCAAAAATCAAGGGTCATGAATGCTGCTGAGGTGAATACTTCTGGAATCTAAACACAACTGTAGGTGCCTATTTAAAGGAATGTGAAAAGCCTGTCGGGCCATGTGGACCGGGATATGTTCCAGAGAAATCATGTCAGGCTACATTTTCTCTTCCCCTGAATCTTGCCCTGTTCTGCGGTATATCTCCGCAGTTTATTTTTAGGGGTGCCACTTTGTGCCAACTGCCATTCCAGGAAGTTACAACATCACCAAGAGCTGCATGTTTTTCCAATGATAAGATTCCACGACCCCTCCACACAGAGGTCACAACGCACCGGGACAGGCAGCATTACCAACAGCTTACGAATCAAAACGTTAGCCAGCGGAGAGATGTTTTTCTGTGAGCTAAGCTGCTTCCCGTGTTTGTCCAGTTTGCTGGAGGAGACATCAAACACATACCATCATCCTATAAACACTCAGTGAATATTAGCCTACTCATGCTGGACTTGGGGGCACTTGTATAAAATCACATTAGCTGTGGGGATAAAAAAAAAAATCAGCTTGATTACAGCCACTCTGCATGTCTCCTTTTTAGGGTGTATTATTATCCCTCTTCAATCAAAGTAATCTGTTGGAGCCACCATTATTTTAGACCATTAGGTTTGCTCTGCATCCACCCACTCTTTAACTTACATAATCCATGCCCATATTTCCTTCTTGTAATCAGAGGAAATAGTCATCAATTGTGTTGTGATTACTGGTTTTATGTGTTTATAAATAAAGTGAGTTAGCTTTTCACTTGATCCTCTGACCACGGGCCAGTACTATCACAGATCATTTTTAATGTGCCCTGGGAGAATTTAAAGCTGTTGTAAAGAGGTTACTGGGGAAATGTTTATGTCACACTCATTATTCTACTGAGCCTTCGGGATGTTTAATAATGGCTGTGTGTCAGGAAGACAAATGACGAAGTGCTACAGGACGGGGATCAAAGCAGATGTGAGGAATCCACTGGTATCTAACCACAGCATGCCACCTGCTTTTCACTGAGCCTGATGGAGAGTGTGTGACTGAGACAGAGAGGGAGGACTGTGTGTGTCAGCTGCTTCTGAGTGAGTGAGTGTATAGATTGTCGGTTGCGGTGTATCTAATCTCTGCTGGCTGGTTTTGTTGTGCTGTCAGACTCTTGTCCCACAGGAACACTCAGCAGTTGTGTGTGTGTGTGTGAGAGAGTGCGAGTGTGTGCGTGCGTGTGAGTGAGTGTGTGTGTGTGTGTGTGTGTGTGTGTGTGTGTGTGTGTGTGTGTGTGTGTGTATGTGTCATATGTGGGTCTCAGGCTGATAAAATTCACCAGAATACCTCTGTTTAGATCCTTGTAGGGAGCAAATGGTTCTCACTGAAATGTTCTGCACACTTGGGTCATGCTCACTATCATGTACATTCTATGATAACCTTTTGTCTGACTTCCTCCCTGTGGCTATAGATGCACCCGACATTTGTTATTTATCTTAGTTTACATGCATATGAGCAATCTGAAGAGCTGCAGTAACAAAACAAAAAAGATAAAAACGCAGTTATTTTTTTAATCAGATCCATAAAACAACAATTAAAAGCACACTTGTCGCATTTTTGTTTTTGTCCATCTTCATGTTATCTCCCTGCTATTATACCCACCTCCTTCTCTCTCTACACATGGGTAGAGTGTGCTCAAGACTCCATGCTTTCTCTGTTTGAGGTCTGTCCATCTTTTCATCCATCTCTGTGCTAATTGCTGCTTTACTGCTTACTGATTCTTTTCAACCACAACATAGCTGCATTAAGTTACTGCTGATGTAAAATGAACTTCCAGCTGCTGCTGCTTCACACTCAAAGGCAAACTGGTGGGATACTTTTATTGTGTAAACTGCTTTACTTTTCTTTGTGGAGCCATGGGGGGAAAGAACTGACAGAAAGCCAGCGGGTGTTTACGACATCGCATAAAACGCTGCATTTTATTTAGACAATTATTTCACATGTGTAGCAAATCCTGGTATTTAGCCATCTGCTGTATGTCTGTGCAGTCTAATACTGACAAACTTCCTATCCTTTTAACCTTTTGATACTGCCCCCGGTTAATCAAGGTTTAAAGAATATATATATATATAAAAAAATAAAAATAACATTTACTTCGAATACAGTAAGTTACAAGAGAGTGGCTGGGAAATAAAACCGCCACCTGATATTTATTTTAAGGAATATCACATTAAATTAAATATTAAACTATATTAAACAAAATATAACCTGAACAAATAGGCAGACATCAGAAGTGTGCGTGTGTGTCTTTTTCCTTACATCGTGCATTGCGGTAAAGCAGGAAGGGGTCCTGGAGTTGGAAATCCAGGTCTTTTGTGATGGGCTCTGTCAGATTTTCCATGCTGAGTCGGTTCATAATGGTGAAACCGTGCCTGGGAGATGCCAGCCTGAAAGCCAAAGAGGACACGGCACAAAAACTACATGTCAACAATATTGACAAAGATTAAGCAATCTGCAAATAAAACTCAAATGAGCTATGCAATGTCCTTCTATAACGGGCTTTATAGCGTCAGGAAACATATTGACTTTTGCTATACAGCATAAAATACCAAATTGTGGACAGTTATCAATATTTGTGCAACATTGTGTCAATATTTTTGATTCCAAAAATACAATTGACTGATAAAATAATAATAATAATAATTCATCCAAATGATGCAAATGAGTGACTGGGAAAATGAAATTCTTCAGACTGCAGTGAAAACACACGCTGTCTCTGTACACATGTCAACAACAACAACAACAACAAAAAGCTTCACTGGACTTCTCACTGAGCCTTTCATACAGTTTGCGTCGTTTAGCGTAGAACAACTTTAGACTGCAAGACACCGAGCTCTTGGCAATAATTTGATTACCTCGTGTAGATAAAAAGGGTTCCTTCCACTTCTGTTTTCTCCTTAAAAGACGAACCAAAAAAAAAAAAAGACAAACCAATTAGTATTCATTCAAGAGTAAAATGTTGCAGCGACAAAGCGCGCCTACCGCCGAGGACGACGAAGCTAAGCTAAGTTAGCATATGCCATCTTTCACCAAACTTCACTTACCCACTCATTCGCCCTGTTGTTATAAGTGTACAGGGCGACTTGGCTGGCGACGTCCACGATGTTATTGATGTACGGGTCCTGTCGCTGCAGAGCAGCCAGACTTATGTCCAGTCCTTTGGCACCGAGGCAGCCGCTGCTGCCGGCTGAAGTCGCTGTCATTGTTCCCTATGGAGAAGTTAGCCTGCTAACTAGCTTCAGCGGCTAACGACTTACAGGAAGACGAGGTAAAAAAAACAAAAAAACAAATGAGCGTCACGGGAAAGTGCAGTGAAAACGGTAGTTACGCAGAAGTCAGTACTGCAAATTAAGACCCGTAAATTTAAAAAAATCAAAAGTTATCGAGCTCTAACTGACATGAGTGAGTTCGAGAGCGGCCATGTTTAGCCAACAGATTGTAAACAACTTAGACGTGAGTAGTTGCGCTGCAGAGTTAGCGATGTCAGACTTATCAATCAACTTTGGAAAAATCGATGGGTACGTTCTGCAATTTGGGGGGAGCTATTTTTTTTTATTTTTTATTTTTTTTATCAGTTAATCAGTTTAACAGTTACTGATAATATAAAAGAGAAAGATGCATGTGTACGATTGGGTCTGCAGCTGTACTTTAATTTAATCATGATTCAATGAGTTTGAGAGAGAAAAAAAACGTTTGCGTGTAAGTCTTACATCTTTTACTTCAACTAGTAAAACGTTTGAACAAAAACAAGTGTTATATTTACATTGCATCTGAGTGTACTGCTACTTTAAGTGCATTCACAGTAACAGGTAGGCCAACAACCGACCTGTTTCAAACTGCTGATATTGGCGGCATGGGATGCGGACGTAAACGTGGTACTAAAGAAGTTGTGCACCACAGAAGTGTTTATTTTTCAATAAGTACCAATATACTGTTGTCAGATAGAAGCCAAGCAGTATGTTTATTATGTGCGATAACCCACGAGCCCACGTTCATCTTAAGCACAATGAGCAAACAAAACTGGCAGATAATGTTTGCAGGTGATGCATTCAAGTGTCGCAGTCGTCACTATGGGCAAGTACCATAGACTGTTTATGAAAGGGTAGGTCCAAAACGTCTTTGTTCGGGTTAAGACAAAAGTCCCGTGTCCAAATTCACGCCTTACACACGTAAGCGTAGCCTGCTTATTGAGACGGTTGTCCCTTTGATTAAATTAATTTATGTTGAGAACATCTTCTTATATCTTCCTGTACCCTATGTTTTTATTCACTGTTGAAGTTCTGGATTTGCTGCTACATGCCGATGCACACGCCTAAATGTGAGTAAGAGAAGTACTAAAAAAAAAAAGTGCAGTTGCAGTGCATTGAGTGGTTTCTATATTGTACGAGAGCTACTGTTTTTATTCTATTTTACTTTTGTGTTTGTGTCACATTACCCGATAGAAATAAGCAGCTGATGGTCCTCTTTGGTCATTTGTGAGATGAATATATATATATATATATTGATGCTGACTGATGGCTCCCAATCCACAGTTGCACTTCCCATCAAGTGCACTAGGGGGCGTCAAAGGGACGGCTAAAACACATTCAGTTGCAGTTAGTCTGAAAGCAAGGCAAGAATAGATAGATGCGTGTTGTCTTGAATGTCTATGAGTTAACAGTTCCTCCAAATAGTGATTTTTTTTTTCCTTTTAAAGTTCTCACAGTTTCTATTCATCCATCATCTATACTTGCTTTATCCTGAACAGGGTCACGGGGTGGAGGGGGGCTGGAGCCTGTCCCAGCTCACTTTGGGCAAAGGCAGGGTTACACCCTGGACAGGTCACAGTCCATCACAGGGCCAACACAAAGACAGACAGAAATAATTCAAGCTCTCATTCACACCTAAAGGCCATTTGTAGAATCACCAATGAACCTGACATGCATGTTTTTGGATGGTGGGAGGATCCTGAGTACCTGGAGGGAACCCACACAGGCACAGGGAGAACATGCACACAGAAAGGCCCTCTATAAAATTACTGTTTCATTTATTCAATATCTCACCAAAAACCAACTATTGGAGAAACAGTCCAAACATTTAAAACAGATTTGTGTATCAGAACTTTGTTTTTCCTTTTTTCCTCACCCAGTAATCGTCTGACGACTCCTCAGATTTATCTGGTGCCCTTTTTATACTGTATATAAAAAGTATCTTCCCCTGCAGCAGCTACAACAGTAACATGCTGCTTACACACTGAGGCTTAGTATTAATAATATATAATATATGTCATATATAATAATACCTACCTATCAGCCAGAGTGACCAAACCAGAACTTTTACTATAATAGCTTTTACCTAAGTAGGAATTTTCAAGCAGAACATTTACTTGTAGGCTAATGGTGTATTTTTACACTGCTGTGCTGGCGATTTAGCTTTAGTAAAGGATCTGAGTACTTCTTTCACTGCAGTTGTTTTAGTTATGTTACAAGATATAATGTACCAGCTCTGGGATTCAGAAATAAATCATATCCTTCCTGAAATGAATACTCAAGGACAGAACAGTAACTGATACGGGAGCAGGACTGTAAGTTCTTGAAATCTGCATCAGCAATACCCATATCAGACAATATCAGTAGGGCCACCTTGATAATGAATATCCATATTCTTGTTTTCTTTCAAGGGTAGATGAGTTAACAGAGCAAACTCTTCAAGTGACTTTATATACATAAGATGCTTGCATGCCCTATGTGATAGTAGATTACTTAAACATACAACATACAGAAGTTTTATTTCACTCATATATCCACCTTTTTTTTTATTTTTTTTTTACTAAATGATTACTTTTTAGCGTTATACTGCAAATACAATATGCATTTCTCGTGTCTATTAGTTGTTTCAGTCATTTTATTTATACCTGTGACAAGTTTGAAATATACAACAGTTGATGTGCATTGATCAACAGCCGTCAGAGCGTCCTAGAGAAAAATAATTAACGTCAGGCAACACCTCAGCAGAAGCAGCACGGGATACAGATATATGCTTTAAATGCTATTAAATGAAAGTGCCATTATGCCACTGCTGTCCCCAAGTCCTCCTCTTAAATTTGAATGAAACACTTTTGGGTCAAGCTTCACCATGTCTGCTTCTTGTCTTATTATTTTAGTCCAGGTGTGTGTCTATTTGTCAGGGTGGTACATTCATCTGTTCGTTAAGGGGTTTGAGTTCGTAAATGATGAGGTTAATGAGTTATCCATCAGCAGGTCAATACTGTCAATAACTTTTGAGTCAAAATTGAATATTTGTCGTTGATTGGAGACGGTCCAGGAGATGCTGATGATTGGCTCACGGGTAGAATGGATAATGGGAGTTAGCCAGTGGGGATTGTTCATAGTTTCCACATTGGAAAAAATATCCATATGGCCAGAGCTTTACAACAGATATACATGATTGTAAATTTATAAACTAACGTCAATGAATTATATGAGTAATATCTTAAGAGTAATTGTTGTTCTATGGCAAGTAAGGTTTGCTGAAACAAAGTAAATATTATATCAGTACAAAACATTACCGCGTGCATATAGAGGACAACAAACAAAATCCATAAGTAAGATAATGCAAGGCCCTCAATCTTGTTTTTGTTTTTTCTCCTTTGCAGATTGAAATACTTTAGGGAATACTTTCTAAAAGATAAAGAGTATTACAGAGTCAATGTCAGGCCAGTTTCTTAGTTCTTTCATACATTTTCTGATGCATGTGCTTGAACATGTCATCAGTGTTGTATCCTGGAGGCAGTGATGTTCCGGGTGACCTGAATGAGGTTGAACAAACCTCGGCCCGTGTCCCAGTAGTATATTCGACTGACCATCCGTTTCCAGGCAGAGCCATCTTGATGCTCTCACTGCTTCCTCCACGTTGTTGCGGATGGCTCTTCAACTGCCTTCTCCCGTGATTGGTAACTGATAACTGTCTACAGTCCAAAATTGTGAGAGCCGCTCTCCATGAGGGAATTCCCCTTCCACTGACCAGCAGGTTGTTGCTTTCCCACGTGGGAAGCCGGCATTCGGATGTTTGCCTGAGATTCCCAGAGACCAGTTGGGCTTCAGAGTCACACATGCACATGCAAACGGGTCTGGGACTGCAAATATAGAGCAGTCATAAATAGAACTGCAATTCCATTTACAGACTGGATTACAGAGGACATTTGTGTATACAGAGTGTGTGTCTGTGTGTTTGTGTGTCCCCTGGGCAGAAGTGTCTGTTCCCACGACCTGCCCTCCATCCGTTCTTCCTTCTTTCCCCCTCCGTCTATCTTGCGCTCACTGTCCAGTGTAATCAAACAGAGGCTGGTTTGGCACAGAAACATTAAGGGGAGAATCAGGCCAGCGTTATGCCTCTCAGTGTCCATCTGTCTCACTACTACCACAGTGGTGATCAGATTGTCATCTGCAGCTGTGGAAAGTAACTTAAGTGCAGCTTTGAGGCATTTCTACTTTGCTTGAGATTTCAGAGAATAAATCAATTTGACTTTTAACTGCATTACATTTATCTGATAATTGTATAAATACAGTACATTACTGAAGATGGAAGCAGTGGTTCCCAACCTTTCTGGTTTGTGGTCTTTCCAAAAAAAACGGTTGCCCCTAGTCACATTTATCATATATATATAAGTTCTCAGCAGTTCCACCAAAGAGGATGTTTCATGTAAATAACTGCTTGAGGCCCAAAGCTGTCAGAATTAGTCAATAGAGATTGGAGTCACAGATTTTTTTTTCAGATTCTGGAGGAGGGCAATCCCTATAGGACAGTTTATAAACAGAAAAAACTAACTTCACCTTGACCAGTTTTAATATTAAAATAATACTTATGCACTGATGCTTCCATATTAACAATCCAAATGTCAAAGTAGCATTTTTTTTCTGGATAACCGGTAGGTACCTGCTGCTGAAATGTTGTTTTCTCCAACAATTTCAGTCAGTATGTACAATATATACTTCTGAAAACGTTTCCATTCATTCATCTGTGGAGGCATTCAACTATCTTTACTTTCTCTCCAAATAGAGCATATTAATATAACAACTGCGTCACAAAACACGATATATTCTTCCAAAAACAGACATTTAAATAGTCAGATGTCATCAATAGAATCATTTATCAGCTGTCTCCCTGTCTTTACTATGTCTACAGTGACACATGCAGACAAAAAGCTTTATTCTGTTACAGAATGGTGGGTGGTGATTTTGCGCTGTGGCACTGAACAAATGAATACAGGCTGGGTTGAGTCATCAGATTCACCTCCTGATTATAGCCTGCAGTGAGACTGACATGAGGTCTGCACATTGTGAAGTTCGTATTCAGTGTCAAAGACAATTATATGGGGTGGTCGCTGCCACGATTAGAATCTGGAGATGCTGCTCAGTACCTCCAGTACTTTCCGTGTGTATCACTGAGCCCAATTATTACGTTTTTGAAGCATTTTCATACCCTTCAAATCATCTTTTAATGTGAAATATAAAAACTTAAATGTATGTTTTGTGAGTACTGTATATACATGCAAAGACAGGAACTACTTCTCAAAGTGAGGTCATTTTTGAAGACAGGCCAGATAAGGACATTTTTTTTTTTTTTTTTAATCTTGTATCAACCTGCCTGTGGAGCGCTCTAAAGAAAACAGCTCAATTTAAGAAGTGACATTTTATTTGTGCACGCAGCAGCTCTATCCAAAAGCCTCAGTGTGACTATAGAGCCAAGCTGACTCAATGTCATCAAAGCCGTGGTCGAGCTATTTAGTTAAGAGCTGATTTTGTCAACTTTGTTTGACATTTTACTCCCAAATGAGCTTCAATTCATTGCTGTGTTACCTAAGGAAATGGGTCCCTGTCTCCACAAAATGACTGTGTGCCTCAGGGGCCAGGACAAATTTGTTTCCAGCCACGGAGAACAATATTGAAACATACGTCACTGTCCAGAGGGCAAAAAAAGATATGATTAAATTCCCAAAATAATTTTCATTGTCCTTCAGATATAAAGGATCAGTCGTTGTGAACCGACCTTCCCAAGTCAATCTGTTTTGTGAGATTTGGGTCCGCATGGACACAGCGTCCAAAGATTTTTTTAAATCAGCTTCCTTGAGGTTTCTTTCTGTTTTAGAGGCATGAAAAGATCAGAGCTTGAGTCATAAAAAGAGTTGAAAAACCAGATATTTAGTGTGTGTAAACACAGCCGTGGCCAAAGAAAAGAATGGAGCTGAAACAGTCCAGATGTGACGGGACTACGGACAAATCAGACACATGACGTCTCCAATCTCTGTTTGTTCCTGAAGAAATTAGAGTCTTTGCAGAGTTTGAGCCTGCTATGGATCATTATCCCCCTTCATTTCCCGTCTTCCTCTCTCTCTCTCTCTCTCTCTCTCTCTCTCTCTCTCTCTCTCTCTCTCTCTCTCTCTCTCTCACACACACACACACACACACACAAAGGATAACTCTCCTCTCCCCTCATGCTCTGTATCGCACACACTCATAGGTTTTAGCACCGTCTTTTATCGAGCCCTCTTATTCCTCAACATTTTGGATTTTTGTGGGCCATCCTCTCCTCTCACCAAACACACACACTTCATCAACATCATCATCTATGTCTTCATCATCACTATCATCATCATCTGGATACCAGCCGCCAATCCTCCACCATTGCCTATACAGTCTCCTTCCCTCCCTCCTTCCTTCTTTCTCTGGCACACACACACACGCACACACATCTGGAAACAGTCAAAGCGTCTACATGCATTGGGAGGGGGGCTCTTTCTCGCTCGCTCGCTCTCTCTCTCTCTCTCTCTCTCTCTCTCTCTCTCTCTCTCTCTCTCTTTCTCTCTCTCTCTCTCACTCTCTCTCAGTATCACTGCAGAGCTGAGCTGCAGGGGCAGCAGAGGCAGAGAGAAGAGAGAGCTCAAACTCCCGATCAGTAAGACACAGGCAGACAGACAGACAGGCAGGCAGACAGACTGACTGACAGACACACCGCCGGACCATCATGGACTTGATCAGGACAGAGAAACCCGTCTCCGGATGAGACCAGACGGCCTGGCTTCTGTTATTTGGGGGGACTCTCCTATAGATACGTGGAATAACCGACAACCTTTTGGGAGATTTAACCCCGTGCTACCCGCGATGGAATATTTACACTCTTCTCATTCCCTAATTTTTCTCCCCTTCTCTTCCTCCTCCTTCTCTTCCTCCATCACCTCCTCTTCTTCATCCTCTCACATTTTGACACGCTGCTGAAGATGCGCACGAATGCGTCTTTTGCGCACTTCCATTGCGACCGTAACTGACAGCGCCCGTGCTTTATAACATTTTTAAACCTATTTTTTTTTTTTTTAATAACATCAAGGGAGATTGGAGGAAGGAAGAGAGAGGGGTGAATTGAATTGAACGTGGTGCTGGTCTCATGTTTCTCGCCTAGGGCCCGGATGTACCGAGGGATGCACCGGTGCGTTTTCCCAACCGGTTCCGCCGAAAGCTCCCTCTTTTTTCTCGCCTTCACCTCCATCATGGGGATTAGGTAATATTCACTCCATCCAAAAAGACCCTCCCCATAAACAGAAATAACGGAATACCCAAAACTGTCCGCGTCAGACAGTTCTTTCTTCTTTTTAACCCCCTTCTTTAATTGTTTTTATTTTTTATTTTTGGGGGGCTTTTTTTCCTCTTGTTATTTTCCCTCCTCCTCTCCAGCTTTTTCCTCTCTCTTCCAATCACCTATAGGGATAACGCCGGACTACATTTATGGTAAATGAAAGCAAAAACATGTACATCCCGGAGGACACCCTTGAGAATCATCAAGGTATGTGGTGTCTTTTTTTTTTTTTTTTTTTTTTAATTTCATAACTAACAAACATCTAACTGAGGATGAGGGAGGGAAGGAGTGAGAGAGGTATGATGGTCTCGAAATGGGGATGGGATGGGGAGAGAAAACGAGGAGGTGGAGGGAAGGGGGAGGGAGAAAAGGAAAGGGGTGTTAGCCCTTTCCTCGTTTTCAACAGATGCAGTTCTCTTCTCCACTTTCCCCTCTGTGTGCAGTTTGTTTATTTGATCTCTCCCCGCAGCAGTTTGTGCAGCCAAGTGAACTTGTGCCATAATCGCGCAACAAGGGCTGCAGGTAGCCGCCAACAGATCCGGACGAGGCCTTGTTTTTGCTTGGTTTAGTCCACACTTGTGGGTTTTGACAGGCCTAGCCATAGGATAACTGTGGCATAATGGGTGGGCAGTGGTCATATTTAGCCAACAGGCAGTTGTAGGAGGGGAGCATTATTGTTTAAGACACGTTTCCCGTGGAAAATGACAGCAAACGCGTGCGCGCACGAATGATCTGGCAGATCTTTGCTCCCCGGAGGCTGATCGTTTAGGGAATAAACTAACTGCAGGTATATGATGTTGACTGTGTGTCAGGATTCAACACACGGTGGTGGCTAAACAGCACGATCGCCATGGACACCCACCCCCCTCCCCTCTGTGATCAGCAGTCACGTTTTAATCTAAGTTTTCATGTCCGCAGGGCTCCTTAATAGCAGCGCGCGAGAGAAATTGCACAGAGATGACAGGTGGCAGTAGGAGGGCCTGTAGGACTTATTTGTCTGCTGAGAATTGGGTTGATGATGTGCTATTTTTGTGAAGGCAGCGAGGACAGTAGTCGCACGAGACACGACCGAAGTTTAACGTTACGACTTTTTAAAAGTGTTTTTAAAAAGCTCCCCAGTAAAAGAGGGGATCAAAATCCAGCGCTGTGGTCTGTTTCGCGGTGTGGAAAGGGTCTGTTTGCATTGCGCAGTATTACGCGTCGCTCCATCCACCCACGTTGCAGAGAGCAAAGCCCAGCAATGCATTCCTACAGCCAGCCGGATCCGTGCAATCCAGCAAGCGCTTATTTACCCGATCACTATTATCATCCTCATAACCGTCATCATCGCCGTCGTCACCTTTTTCCATCACTTCCATCACAACCACATACCTCTGCCTTGGCGACAGGTTCCATAGCAACAGGGGATGACGAGAGGGGTGGCGGTTGATTTTTGTGTGTATATATATATATGTATGTATGTATGTATGTATGTATGTATGTATGTGTGTGTGTGTGTGTGTGTGTGCGCGCGCGCGCGTGCGTCTGTGTCGCAGCGAGGCACCTTCACCAACAGTTTGTTTCTGAGGGGGCAACTCATCATAGGCTGGATCGTGATCACCCTGCTGGTTTGATGAGAGGACAGGCATCTTAAACGGAATAGCATCATGATGAAGGGTAGGAGTGTGTACAGTCAGAGTTGCCTTGATTACCATGATGTCATCTTTTATTATCAGTAGAAAAGACAGTTTTTCTCCCTCAGAATTATTTTAAGATGTCCAAAAAAGTAGTGGATATCATCATCATCATCATCATCATCATCATCTTCACCATCTTCATAATTACTGCCACATAACCTGTATGAGAGAATAACCAGCGACTCTGTCAGATCCAGAAAATTACTTTACTTAATGCCAGCTAAAAGTGTGGCCAATTATTTTAAATGTCTCCACAGAAAATATTTGTTTTGGTATAGGTTGACAGCACAAGGACACACTCGACACACACGAGCAGCCACATCAGATTAGTCTTTTGCATGTAGTGTTTTGTCAGATTGATTAATGACTTAACTTGTAAAATCAAAGTGAAACCCTTGAACAACCATCTCCACATGATCATTTTCAAACACATAAAAATACTGTCTGAATAACAGTTTTTAACCCCTTTCCAATATTGTCACTGAAGTACAGTTTAGGCCATTTTACTGTGGGACTATTTTTGTAGCAAACTTATCTCAGGCTGCATATTTGGGTGGTGGTTTCAGCACCACGGACAGTTCATTCTTCATTGGTCTATTGACAGTGACATGACAGCTATTCAAGAACTACAAAGCCATAGGAGCCATATTAAGTTATACATGTAAATCTATCTGTATTCTTTTTTTCCTTCGTTAAGGGCAGTGGTGAAGGGAAGGAGAGGGAGGTGGGTGCATTGTAGGAGGCACTTAATGAGTTTCCTGCAGTTGAAAGATGACAGCTCCCTGGTGTAGTGTAGTTATCATAGAAACCTTCCTTTTGGCTAAAACTTTCAGCAGTTCACTTTTAACACTTTGCCCAAGACAACAAAGCCCTTTCATCCCCTTAGACGCTGCTCTGTATCTGACCCCGACCTCTCTTCTCTCTATCGATGTAGCCAAAAGAAAAGACAAATTTATCCTTGAGGGATTCAGGGATGAGAAAAAAAAAATCTTGCCCACACAGGAAAACGGAGCATAACATATTTTATATTCCGAAGTTTTATGTTACACTTCCTGATACCAAACACCAGTTTTGGCATTGACATTATGTCCTCCATCAAGTAGATTTCATCTTTGTGACAGTCTGTAAGTCAAACAGAGTTTTGATGCACACGGTCGCACTAAATGCTCAGGTTCACTGAAGAAACCAGTTGCATGACATTTACATAACCTTATAGTTTTAAGATTCGTGTGTAAAAGTGTGAGTCTTTGAATCAATAATATCCACAAACACAGAGAAAAATGAAGGATACACACACGGACACATGCAGACTTCGTATTACTTAATGCACATGTGTAACTGATGTGGCATTGGAAAAAAATACACACCTGTGGAGTCTCGTGTCATTGCACATAGAGCAGGGAAAGGTTTTTTTTAAGGGCATACACACACACACACACACACACACACACACACACACACACACACACACACACACACACACACACACACACACACACACACACACACACACACACACACACACACACACACACACACATGCACCTACACACACTTATTACAGCAGCATTTTTCAGCAGTGTAATTGGTGGGTTGATTTTCCCTTTGGGTATTGTGCCAGAGGTGTGATCCCTCTGTTAGGGATATTAATTGGTTTCTGATGGTTACCCTGGGGTGCTGGCCACCTGCCAGTTCACCTCATTCTAATGACTTCACTTGATATGCTCAATGATTCCATTGAAGTCACTTCAAAAGACATGTTGCAGCAACAAACGTCGACCACTGATCTGTGCTCATGCATGCAACTTTTCAATCACAGATAAAAAAAAAAAAAAATCTAAAAATCTGCCGTTCGTTTGCTGTACTTTAGTTTTGTTCGATGCAGCCAAAGACAATTAAGAGAATCCAATTCAATCAATGTATCTTTACTGAAAACATTAATTGCAGGTGGCAAAGTGCTCACCTCGTTCAAAAAGACAACAACCAATCAAGTATTTCTTTCAGATGTGTTTTAGTTAGAATCCACAGGGGCAGAGAAACAGCTAAACAAGCTCAGACATCCATCAATATGCTTGACATAGATGGAAATCTGGGCAATTAAGCACTAATCTACCGTTACTCAATCTAGTTGTTGCACAATATCGGGTTGAATTTAGCTCCTGATGAGGTGAAATGAATCGAAACAGATCTTTGGGTAACCTTTGTGAGACTGTGTAGTCGTTCATGTCTGTAACTTGAAAGAGTTTACTTCAAAATAATGGATTTTATGACTGATCCATCAGTTTGTATGGTTATGCATGTGATGTGATCCTTTTCAAACCTGCCTGCTGCAGGCACGTTTGCTCAGAAAGAACAAAAGTGAGGTAAAATAACTTGATGTGGGACTCGAGCTCTTTGAAATTAAATGTTAATATTTTCAATGACTGTCATTTGAAGAAACCTTTGCTAGATGCATACATTTTGACGGTGATCTTGAGAACTGAACACAAACACTTATCTTTATATCCAATAACAAAGACCCTACCTTGTTAGTGTGACCCATTTTGACAGCAGTATCCCCCGCTTTACCCCCACCCTGACTTCTCGCAAAACAAAAGCCAGTCAAATTATATTATTATTATTTTCACACAGAGTGTGCATGTCTATCCATTTCTGTTGGCTTGTTTGTGTCCATATCTGTGAGTAGCAGTGACACATAGAGACAGAGTGCCTGTTTTTAGCGACAGTTTTTCGCCATGGTTTAAAGCGGAAGTTATCACCTTTAATAATTCAGCACTGAGGCAGAGAAGCTTAAGTAAGGACAAACTGTGGCATGTGTGTTTGTACCCTAATGTGGCCAATGAGGGTTAGTTATGAACGGTTTCTCTTTTCCAACTTTACCATCTCTTTAATCCAGCCAACCACAGTCCTCTGCTGTTGGCCACTGTGCTGCAGAGGAGTTTGGGTTTAGTAGTTGTTAATTCAGTAATTGTTTCAAGGAGGAGAGCGCAGTATGATTATGCAGGTCTACTTTAATTTAGCTAAAAAAAAAAAAAGCAAGCAGACGAACCGAACTTTGTCTACATTTGTAATGCTGCCTTTCTGTCACAAATTATCCGAGTTTACCAAGATAACTCTGAGAACATCATCAGTGCTACTCATTCAGACTATCCAACAATTTCCACAGGCTTTGTAGGACTTGTTCTGAACTATAAATTGATCCTTGTGTAAAATTAATGAAGGGCCCCTTTAAAGCAGTACTGCGCTTGTGATTCCCACTTTGAGGGTCATTACCCAATTACCAGGAGTTGCAAATAGAATGATAATAAGGAAACAACAAGATTTTTACATACTATTTTCCAGACTTTCCTCGATTATTTGCTTTTGTTCTTACAAATTTCCTTCTTTTGACCTCTTCAAGTCTCTATTAATGATTCAAAAGAGCAGTCAGCGGAGGGAAAATAACACTTAGATTGAACTTCTCAGAACTCATACACCCTCAGAGGAGAAGCTACAAAATAGGCTTTGTGTTAATGGATCACAAGCAAAAACAGCTGGAAACCTCTGCCTCACAGTGTTCGCTTTAGACTAAATTAGACTAATATAGAAGTACAAATTCAGCTTACGGTAGCTACAGTATGTGTGTTTAAGTAACGTGTTAGTCACGGCAAGGTGATAACAGCCATGGCGGAAGATGTAATGACAATCAGCATTAAATAAATTGATATCACTTAAGCATGTGACTTAACAACAGGCTTCTCTTTACGTAAAAAACAATCTGAGGGACAAAAAAATAGAAAACACATGGGTGGATGGAAAGAGGGGAGGGGCAGATCGAAGGAGGAAATAAGAGAACAGACCGACAGATTGCATTAAAGGAGATAAAAGAGAAGCAAGATGGAGAGAGTGGAGAGCGGAGACGTAAAGGAGGAAGGGAGCAAAATCACATTCTGGTGCGGAAACAGAGGGATGGAAAGGCAGCCAACGGAGAAAAGAGGGAACTGTAGAGGAGAGAGGAATAAAGGGATGAAATGAGCAGGAAAGAGAGTAAGGGACAGGAGGAGGGGCAGGTGGATGGGTGGAGGGGTGAAAGCGATGGAGCAATGGAGGAGGAGGAGGAGGAGGAGGAGAAGGAGGGAGGATTATCCATGACTCTGTCTTGCTTAAGCCTCTGGTTGGGTATTGGAAATCTATCCAGAGGCTGTCCTCTGGTCTTAGTGCTATCGGGCCTCAGTCTTCATTTCTGGTGGGACAATATGCCAACACCGGCAGCAGTGTGTGTGTGTTTGAAAAAGAAAGAGTCGCAATTGGCCGCCTGCCCACATGCATTGTACCTGCTTGGCTGCCTCCGTCTGTGTCTGTGTGTGTGTGTGTGTGTGTGTGTGTGTGTGTGTGTGTGTGTGCGTGTGTGTGCGTGTGCGTGTGCGGACACACACAAAGACACTCATGCTCCCTCCTTATTCTATTGATCTGGCTGAAACCACCAGTGGAAATAATGACTCCAAACCTGTAGCATCCTCTCTCCCTTTCTTTCCCTGCCTCATGCTCTCAGCCCCTCTTCTTCATCTCTTGATTGTTCACCTGAATTTACCCTCAAATTATAGGCCTTTGTTTGACTTTCAAGATTTAAATGAAAAGTAGTTCGGAGGTCAGATTCATCAAGTTCATTTTGTAGGATTAATCCATGGTCATAAATGTCTCTTCAGTTTGGTTTACTCGATAAAATCTCTCCCAACAGTGTCCTCTCACTGTCCAGCAACAATGTGGTGCTCCTGTAGATCGTTTGAACATTGCTTTCAGTTGCTACGCTGAGCTTGCTGGCAAAGGCTGTCTTCCTCTGAAAAATGACTCCGGTGTCCCGGAGAAGTGACGCAATTCAGGTGACATCTAGATGACCTAACATGCTTTTTCCTTGTTAGGAAGAGGCATGCTAGGTGGATAGTTGAGGTGATCGTGGATCGTCAGCAGACTGGTGCAGATTACCGTTGTTTGCTTTCCCTTTCCACCCATGAATCAGAAGAGTTTTTTTAAAACATTTTTTTAAATGTGTTTATTGTTGCCATGATGACAAAGGTAGCGTAACTTTAGTATTATGAACAACACAGTTTAACTCATCATTATAACCAAAACCATTACTCGTCCCAAACCCTAATCGAGTAATTTTTCTGCCTGAACTGTAGGAAACACTCCTGTGGGTTGTACTTTAAGGTTGATGCTAGATTGGATCAGTTGGAGGAATGCACGCTCTAAACTTTACACTGCTGGTTGGTCCATTGTCAATCAACTGGTGTTTTACCCTATCTCTAATCCTAACCCTAACTTGAAGATGCCCACAGTATAACAAGCAATCATAGGCATAGCATTCCTCCTGCTGATCCAACCTAGCACCAGCCATATCTGAGGGTAGGAACAAGGGACCCATGCCGTTGTACGGGTTGGAGGACTTGTTGCAATAACTGTAAACTATGAGCACCATTGAAAGCACTTTATGGACAGTTTCACCTCTTAGGCTACAAATGGGCAGCCGTCTGATAGGTGGCACTGGTCAGAGCTGTATTAGCAGAAGTCCTGTAGACACAATCAGAGAGCAGTAAAAAGTATTGTGCCACCTTCTATATTTTTCAGGAAATTAGCCATTTAATTGATTTTTTTTTCTTCTTTTTTTTTTTTACGTGATAACTGCATTCTCTTAAATAGATGTTAGAATTGAGCATCAATTATTAAGGGCAGTCTATCAGTTTCAGCTGCAAGTCCAGCATTATTCATCACTAAGTATTTGGTTTCAACCAATTTCACATCAAAATTGTAAATACACATTTTCTAAAAACACTCACAAAAAGAGAAAACAGTCCATAGTCACAGCATTATATGTACTTCTATGTACTTTCAAAAAAAGATATGTAACTTATGCCTTTTTCGTCATTGAATATAAATGCAGTGCTACAAGTCTAATACATTTATAGCATGATACTTTTATAAATAATATTTTCATTGTGTCCTTTACCCTTTAAAACCAAACCTACACTCTTGTTGAATGTATGGAAACACGCACTAAATACATTTCAGTCTAATTAGTTGTTTCTCTTTCATGAGACCGCAGGTATCTCTCCAAGGAGGGCTCCATGTGTGTTTAGAGTCTGTTCTTCCTTCATCCCCTCTTCTGCAACATCAAAATGATGCTACTGTTCCCATGTACAGAAAAGAACAACAACACAACAGCTGTGTGCAAGTGTGTCGGTACACGTGCATGTTTCCCCCAAGTTACGGGAGAGGCTCAGGGATGAAGGGAGACAAGAGTAGAGAGCAGTTTATATTATTCATGCCCAGCCATGCATTTCTCCCCCTCTCGCTATCTCGTCTGCCCTCTTTTTTCCATTTCTCCTCTCTCTTTATCTCACAAATAGTTTTTACCCATCTTTCCCTGTTGATCATTTACTTTGTTCTCTCCCCTCCACCACCACCACTACTCCCCCCTACCATCACTCAGTTAGCCATTTCGGTGTTAGTTCATATCAAGGTTTGTCATTTAGCACGGATACATTTCCTTTCCTCTATGAATTAATCAGTCCATCTGCCTGCATTTACTGTAATAGTCTTCAGCATTTGCAGTAGATCTAACCACAGGAAAGCAAGATGCAAAACACCATTTACTGTCCCAATGGAGAATTCAGACAATGACTTTAATGCACAAAAAACCTACACAACCCAAAGTGGGGAAACCACAAGTCCACACACTTACAAGTACAACTTTCCTGTTGTTCTTGTATACGCAGTAGTAACTGAAGTTAATGTGCCCTATATAGTTTTTAATTGACGTTATTACAAACTACTTGCTTGTTCTGCGGGTGGACATTGTTTAATCCTAAAATTATGTAGTCATGTGTTTGGGAAGTTGTGTGTGTACTATAATGGCTAAAAGTGAAAAAAGCTGGCTTCTTTTTTCTCCACCATAGTAACTGAGGTTTCTCTGTATGTTGTTGAGATCCTGGGTCTTTTTCTTTCTTTTACCAAACTAGCTGAGGGTCACAATGTTTTTGTTTTGTGGTGATTGAGGATGAGATTAAATAAATGATACAATTTCCATGCATGTTGCACCAGTGTGGCCAAAAACAACAGCAGCTATTGAAATCTAATTTTGAAAAAAATATCATCCCTATTCTCAGGGAGAAACTTTCTTCTAGGGAAAAAAAAGTGAATAAATAAAACACTGAAAATACTGGAAACACCAAAAAGATGTGCAACGGTACTGTTGGATAATTTTGATAATTTACTCTGTCAAATTAGTGCTGTAAATTCTGAATGTCATGTGTGTTATATCACTTTGTTTTAATATATGGTCACTGAGATGGTAATAAGGAACAACTTCAATGACCAATATCTAGGAAGGTGATCCCCTCTGGGGCAATGATAAAAGGCTTTAGATCTTAACTCAGCTTGTCCTGTAGTACAGTGCCCTATGGGGTGTGTGTGTGTGTGTGTGTGTGTGTGTGTGTGTGTGTGTGTGTGTGTGTGTGTGTGTGTGTGTGTGTGTGTGTGTGTGTGTGTGTGTGTGTGTGTGTGTGTGTGTGTGTGTCTGTGTTTATGGTTGTGTGTGTATCACAAGAAGATGGGTGTGTATGTTTTACCAGCACAGAGTGTAAATTCCACTGAAAGAACAGAGGGGGTAACATTTAACAAAAATGAAACCTGCAGCCCCACAAGCTTGAACTTTCTACCCGAGACACGTCTTCTAAGCTTTGATGGCATTCAACTAACTTGAAACATGTCGATTTGTCAATAGGTGTCCGTCTTTTGTCATTCAGGTGTTCCATTCTCCAAGAAGCACTTTGACTCCAACCAGAAAGGTGTTCCACGCCTGCAACACCAACACTTTAAAAATACGGATTTTAAACCAAGGACCTGACTATAGTGTTTATGTTTTATCTACTTAACTGCGGGTCATGTATACTTTACATGGCACCTATAAGATCAACTTAGGAATAAATGCTGACTTAATGTTGTTAGTGATCCATTACATAACTCTTTCATAGGTTTTACGATTTTATTGATTTTATAGAAGCCAAATGAAGATAGTAAAAATTTGAAACACCACAGTATGTTTTGCAAAATGGTTAGTCTAAAAGCCCCTGAAAACAACTTGGTTTCAAGCTGTTGCCTATAACATCAAATATTCATGACAGAATATGGAACAAAACACTCAACTAATCTGCTTCATTAGGGCCATGTGTTTTTGTGTGTGGTTTTGAGGTTTGGCATTTTGTTGACTGATATAAGTAAACAACGCCTCATTTTTCATCAGACTGATTCAAATTTTGCTAAATATTATTGATTGGTGCACGGGAAATATATGACATCACTTTTTTCCAACGAAGCCCCGTCCACTTTACACAGTCAGAAAAGTAAAGGCCAAAAATCTGTCGTCTCAAAGAACTTCAATTTTGGTGGAGGATTTGATGTTCATGTACAGTACAACCCAAATAGCTCACCAAATTCCTTCAAAGTCTTCACTACATATATCTGGACATGGTTGTAAACTGCAACTTAACTGGTCGTTGGAGGCAGTAATTCCAGTTTCTCTGTGTTTTAAACAGTAAATACTGTTTAACGTATTGCCTTGACAACATTTTTCATACAAAGTGACAAGTTTAACTGCTGCTTGCCAGATCACACCCAACTTTGATACACTTGGGTACACAGCTGTGAAGTGCCAATAGTTCACACGCAGTGAAAGTAAGTCTTATCCACAGTGCAGCCTTGCCCTTTGTTCCAGCTGAGCGTTCTGGCTTTTGGGGCTGAACTGTGCGATCTGCAGTGATGATGAAACCACTGTCCTCATTAGTGCTTCTAATCCTGCACGCTAACACTGATCACATGTGCACTGGCAGTGCTCCATGCATATCCTTCTGCAGACATACAGTCACGATTCAGTAGACATGGTGAATCTCATTGTGATTTATTTTTCATGAGGCTAATTTCAGAGTCTGAAGACGTAGGGAGAGATGAAGAAAAAGAGGGAAGAGTAAGATGGATTCAGAGGAGGAATGCAAAAGAGGGAGCAGAAGGGGAGGAACGTCAGTCGCCCTCAGGCTCTCCGCAGGAATACTACCAACTTTTTAACGACTTGAGAGATGTGTGTCTTCTGTATCTAACACTGACCTGTCTCTTTAAGAGACTACCACTTAACTTAGCTCGTACCTGTCCAGAAGCTAATTGAAACAGGAAGATTAGAGTTTGAATCCTGTTGCTCCAAGTGTTTCTACTTTCTAATTAAAGCCACATAAATTATTCTATTTCATGAGTTGCAGCCTTTTTCACTACCATGAGTGCTTGTATTTTTAGCTTGGGTGCCCCAGCAGAGAATAAGGGATTTTGTTAAATTGAAGATTTGGAGTTAGGTCTCTTCAGCAGCTTGAATTGATGTAAAAACATGTTTTCTTTTTTAGTGGGTGAGCTCCCTTAAGAAACGGTGCTATAAAAGTTTCCTTGCTCACTCGTAAGAGTCTTGTAGAACCTTGTTTGTCTCAGGAAGGGAGCTTTAAAGCACAAATGATGTACAGTCATGTGTTATTATCAGGCTCTCCGTTCCAGTCATTCCTCTGGTGCACTTGTCATGGATGGATAGCTGCACTACAGAAAAGGTAGTCTGTCACCATAGGCTTCTACAGCACACACTCTGCTGTGAGCGTCACCCTGCTGGGTGACAGCACCCAGGCAAGACGGATTAAACCAAGAGGGGAGTGATGTGACTCTGTGTGTGTGTGTGTGTGTGTGTGTGTGTGTGTGTGTGTGTGTGTGTGTGTGTGTGTGTGTGTGTGTGTGTGTGTGTGTGTGTGTGTGTGTGTGTGTGTGTGTGTGTGTGTGTGTGTGTTTTCCTGCTTCTGGGTGTGTGTAGATGTGCATTTTTTTGGGGGGGGCACTCTCTCCTGTGTGTATGTGTCTTAGGCCAAAAGCTGTCACATCACTTCTTGCAGCTAAGAATCATGGGTTACAAAAGCCTGTCGTGTAGCCCGGGGCACAAAACACTCTCTGTTACTTTTTCCTATTATACAGCCAGACTGGGAAAGGTTAAGTAACACTTCAGCATTAGATAGAAAAGGGCAATTGGTCTGAAGATGCCATCTTGTTTTGAACAACGCCATTGGCCGGAAAGATGTCTGCAAAACCCATGAGCAGCCATGTTTCATCCAGGCCTAATGGTTATAAAATTATTCTATTCTTCTAGCTCTGTAATAACTGAACATGGGAAAGGTTCGGGAATAATATGATTAAGAACAACGAGATGTATCCTTACCTTATTTTCAGCCATTCAAACTGCATGTCAGCATAAATTGGCTTAAATTATGTAAATTGTGAGGCGTAGGATCATCCAATTTGCACCTATTTCCTAGAAATGCTGTGCTGCTTTAGAAATGCTGCAGGTATGTTCCCATCTGATCAGAAATAGATGTTTGCATTGATAGACCGGCTTTGTTTCCATGTAAAACCTGAAGAAGGAGGTAATTGTACTATGGGACCCTTCATGATGTGTCTGTTTGTTAAAACTATTCCATTCACCTTGCAGGTCATGGCAAAAGACCATTTAATGAACAGAACATTGGAAAGAATTTTGACATGCAAGTTAACACGACATACATTTAAAGGGTAACTGAATGCTTTATTACTGTTATCAAGCTGGGGGGATGGGTGGTTATGATTGAGAGATTCAAAATAATAGTGTTTGAGCTGTTAAATCTTGACTAGTAGTCCAAACACTGTATCCTATGATGGAGCTCAATAGCATCAGACCCTCCCTACCTGATGAACAATGTGACGTTTAACAAAGCTTGAAAAAAAATCCCACTTGAGGCACAAAAGGCATTACAGTATATAACTGTTTTCGCAGGCTGATCTTAATGTGCAACATTGGCGGACTGTCCCTTTAAAACCTCCGCTGTTGCAGGTTCATGGTTTTCCAAAGCAGACAACATGGATGTGACCTGTCACTAACTTGACCAAAAAAACATTGTGTTGAATAGTATTCATGGCAACAAGCACCGGCTAATGAAATAGCTTTGGAAAAACAAAAACAGCGAGTTTATGATCCATGAAGGATTTTACATCTGTGTTTCTGATCTGTTTAGCTCCCCTCCACTTCTATATATCTGTCCAGTCTGTCTGCATTTCTGTTCTTTTCATCATCTTTTTCCATAGAGATCAGGGCTCGACTCAAGAAGATGAAACTGTGGTTCGAAGGTGAATCTGTAAGAGAAGCTACATTCCTCTCTTCTTCCCTCTTTTGGATTTGTATGGCTTCATCCCTCCTGTTCTTCGCTTCCCTCACCCTGTGACAGTCGTGTGTTTGTTTCCTGTTTCCCTTCCTGCCCTCTTTTCATATTCAGACAAGGGGAAGGTGTTCTGCTATCAAATGACCCAACTATATAGGCCATGAGAGTGTCCTTGACTGTCTCTTGCGTGTAAAACAGAAGAGGCTGGTGTGTGTGTGTCCCCTGCTATCCCATCTATCTAGGCCAGTCTTGATGTGCGTGCTCCACGGACCACTTCCCCACAGACCGCTCTGTGTGTGTGTGTGTGTGTGTGTGTGTGTGTGTGTGTGTGTGTGTGTGTGTGTGTGTGTGTGTGTGTGTGTGTGTGTGTGTGTGTGTGTGTGTGTGTGTGTGTGTGTGTGTGTGTGTGAGTGTGTGTGAGAGAGAGTGAGTGTGTGAGAGTGTGAGAGAGAGAGTGTGTGTGAGAGCGAGCGAGCGAGAGAGAGTCTGTATATGTCTGGATAGAGCAGTCCACTTCCCTAAAGACGAGGCTCACTTTCACACTCTGGAGTTATAATGGCTAAAACAGGCTTGTTACAGGACTCCTTTTACTGTATGTATGTGTGTGTGTGTGTGTGTGTGTGTGTGTGTGTGTGTGTGTGTGTGTGTGTGTGTGTGTGTGTGTGTTTTTTCATTTCCAGACCCGCATCTATAACTGAGACTAGATTTAGGAGGGATTTTAAATGGCTGCTTTAGGGTTTTGTGTGTGTTTTTGTGGATGGTACCGTGCGTCATTCGTGTTCACCACTTTTGTGTGATCTGAAAACTGATCCTCTCTTTGGCTTTGTGTGTGAGCTTAGGTACAAGACATACCTTTTCATGTTGAGCATTCTTTTCTTGTACATGTACAAGGCTGTTGCTCATCTACTATTAATGGTTTTCATGTCACACACACAAAAACAATTCCCCAATCACAAGAACACACAGAATGCAAAAACATCTTCAAGTCTTTCTCCTCGCACAATATCGATTCTGCATGTGCGTGACTGTGGTTTATACCAAAGTCACCGAGTATGGAAACGAGAGTGAACACGTACTTCATTTCAGCCAGCTGAAGGTAGATAGTGATTGTGGCAGTAGTCCGGATATAACTGTGTGCTATTCATCTTTCTCCCTCTCTTCCCCTGCATTCCTCTCTCTCTTCTTCTTCTTTTTTTTTTTTCATCTCCTCTCTCCACCTTTTTGCCACCAGCTCATCTTTGCATCTTTGATTTGTATTCCGGATCAATACGTTCGAGAAAAAAAAAAAAAAAAGAGAGACCGAGACAGAGAGAGGAGATGATGAGGAGTTTTTTTGGCGCCTGTAGTGATGTCATCAGAACAGGAGGCGCGACATCGCCTGTCTGTTGTCATGTCAACCAAAGGAGATTCAGCAAGCTCGTAAAGCGAGAGATAGATGGATAAAAGGAGGATGTGTGAGATGTTAGACTTTAAATATTTATGCAGTTTGTGTGTTACATGTGAAGAATGCACACCTCCAGCCTGTTCACCACAGCTGTCCTCAAGTGTGCCTCCCTTCACAGTTTTCAGCACTGTAAAATGTCATAGCCGGTCCTCTGCGTGCATGCGCATAGGTCGCAGTGTGATAAAGTTGATGATTAACGACGTTACCTCAACGTGGCAGACGGGTAACCATGGCGACACCACATTAAACAAACACTATGTTCCAACAGGGACACGGAGGGAGGGAGGGAGTGAAGCAGATGAGATGAGAAAGATGGGGAGGAGAACAGAGAGAGATGGTGAGATGTTGTGATTGTAGTAACGTCCTGAAAGCTTGCTCACTTTAACAACAGCGGAGGTCGTACAGCTCAGATCTCATAAAGGGTCACTTCACTCAAATATAATGAATAGCCAGCATGTCAGGAACAAATGACATAATTGTTTTTCTATTTCTTCCTGGAACTGTTTCACAGTCAGTCACGTACCGAGTGATTCGATGTCCTTTGGTCTTTGAAAGCTGTTATAAACCGAATGATTTCAAACACTTTCATATCTGTCTGTTCCTCATGCTTCCGATCACCTTTCCTCCTATCTGCTCAGCTTTGATGAGTAGCACTGCCCCCGGGTCCCTTTTCTCCCTTTACCACCACCTTTACACCCACCCCCCTCACCCCTTTTCTCTCCTATGTCCCTCCTCCTTCCTTATCCGACTGCTATGAACTCTCCTGTTTCCGTCTCCCTCGTCTTCACTAATGAAGTAGAGATCTGCTTGGGGCCATTTTCCTCCCTATCAATATTCTATGCCAATTACCAGGGTTGGGTTATTAACACTGACACAGGGAACCATGTCGCACTGCTCAGTCCTCACACATGTGTAAGAAGGTATCTCTAATACACACACACACACACAGTGACAGATATTTATGTGTCTTGTATGCACGTGGTTTCCGTGATTAGATGGTGCATCTGGGAGTTTATATATGAAAATGTTTTTAATATGTTCCATTGGGAGAGTCTCCAGAGGCAACATGCAGTCATGTGACCTCCCAAAGGTCACATCAGCACTTGTTTAGGCTCTGTGTTTTACATTATCATTTCTCCAATGAGGCAAACAGAGCTATTGGAGCTGTTGCTGTATTATGTGATAGTAGAACTCTAATATACAATGAAGTATTCTATATATTGAAGTGATTGTGTTGGGGATTATGTGGGAATTTGTACCCACAGAGTTTAAAAATCTATTCTTGGTGGGTATGATATGAACTGATTCCAGCGGGCTTTAATATATTTTTAATGTTTTAATATAAACACATTTTTGGCCAACAAGATAAAGAATCAATGTTATTCCGGGGTGATATCTTGCTGTTTTAAGTCTAAATAGAGCTTTAAAGAACAATATATATATTTTTTAACAGGCATTACATCGATTTTAGACTTTCTAATTTCTGATGACAGAAGAGTGCATGTTTTCTCCGAGGAAGGCTACCAACACCATTAGCTGCTTGTGTCAATCACATGACTCACAAAAGTGTCTCATCTTTCAATTTAGCATTTAAAAAAAAAAAAAGTCCAAGTCATAGGAGAGAAGTGTAAATGGTTGCATATTTATATGGATCAAATAAACATTAAGTAACACCGTATGTACTTCTGAAAATAGCTGATGTAGTCTACTTGAATAGCATCTGGTGTCTTACCACTGAGCAGCTTTCCAGCTTTTTTAGTGATCAACATGTTCCTAATGTAGACAAAAGCCCAGTGTAACAACAGCATGAAAATTCACATTTTCTCACATGTAACTTATGCTAATGCAAATTATTGCCAGCATTAAAAGTTGAACGTGACAGCGGGTTGCTGAGTGTTAATGATACTGGAAGTTCTGTAACAGCACAGTTGGGTGGACTGCAGCACAGATGTTGAGGAACTTGGTAGATTGGTTCCGAAGGTATTTTGCTGAGGTGGTGTGGGACCTCACGGAGGGAAGAAAAAAAAAAATCAATTATACACTTTTAGATATCATTGGGGTAATGGTCTTTGAAGCGTCCTCACCGTGGGATCTGGAATTGAGTTCGCCTAAATATGGATGACTTTCTGCTGGAGTCGGCCGCATTTAAAACAAGCACATCATTTGTGATAAGCTGCAACAAGTGCGGTGCTTTCAGGAGGATCGGGTCCTGAAAGGAAGTCTTGTCCACTTCTGGTCAGCAAGCATGTCGCCTACTTACAATGATATTTGCCAACAGCAGGCTGCTCACACAGGCAATCATACAGAAGAGGGTAATTCAGTTTGGACAAATGTTCTGATAATCAGGTCACAATTTGGAACAGTTTGGAAACCCTGTGTGTTAGTCAGAATTAGAAAATGCTTCACTGAGTACCTCCAGCGCTGCACATGTTTTCTGAATCAGCTCAAATCTGAGAGATGAAGCAGTTGGACTCTGTATTTTTTTTTTTTTTTTATCTATGGATGACATGCCAGAAACAAGACAGGAAACTTTAGGACCTGACCCATGTTTTAAACACTGCCTTCAGTTATTTAAATAGCTCCATATTTAGATTATAGTTGGCTAATTCTGTGCATTCCAGCATTCAAGTCGGTGATATACTGACATCCAACTACAGTACAAGCCATTTCTCTAAACTTTAGTCCTTTCACTGCAAATATTACACTGTTGCTTAAATATATAGTTTTCAAATGCACACTCTTCTGAATACAATAATATAGAGGAGTATATCGCTATTTTTGGGGATTTTTCTGCAGCATTTGTTGGGTTGTTGGGATAAATGAGCCCATGGTTTTGGTGTTTGGCAGTTCAGACAGGCAACACCAGCCAGTCATACAGTTTGAGCCAGCAGTTCGTTGACTGCTGCAATCTGATTGGCTTGATTGATAGCTAGTTTGCATTGAACACACATGCAGATATGCAGTACACACATATCTGCCCACTCCGTCCAGGAAAAGGAACATCAGCATGCACAAATACCACAGAGCAAACAACATCTGGGGCATCTGGCCAATCAAAGCTTTGATCTTGAGGTCACATCCCGGCCGCTTTGAGGAAATGCGACAATCATGTGCCTTCACTCAGGTGTTGTTTGTTCTAAAGAAAACAAACCAAAAAAACAACAAGCTCAGGAGGAAAAAGTGGCATGCCCTTTTTTAAAGTGAGCACTCGCTGCATACAGCAAACTCACAGTGTACACACATGTGGACCTCTTTACTCTGTCTTCTTTATGTGTCACTCCTTTATTTTGTCTGTTTTGCCTTCGTTCAGTCGCTGTCACTCACTGTCTCTTTATGCTTCACTGCTGTCTGTTTCCGTCTGTCTTCTATCCGAAAGTTTGTGTGTGCACGCAAAGTGTGTGTGTGTGTGTGTGTGTGTGTGTGTGTGTGTGTGTGTGTGTGTGTGTGTGTGTGTGTGTGTGTGTGTGTGTGTGTGTGTGTGTGTGTGTGTGTGTGTGTGTGTGACTCTACCTCTTAAGTCAAGCATCTGGTGGCTATCAGAGTTAATCACCCAAGCTTCCTATGACTGCCCGTGTCACACGAGCTCACGCAAACACACACAACGAGACACACACACACACACACACACACACACACAGTATTTATTAGAGCAGGACAGCACATCAGACGGTGTTGGAAAGAAACGTGGACAATGTCAGCGGTGGCTAAAGTGGCAAGATGAAAATATAGAGGTCAGAGAGGGAAAGGAAAAGAATGAAGGGTAGACAGAAGGAGAAAATGGAGGTGGTAGAGAGGTGTTAAATGGGCTATCACATGTTTGGGCATTCAAGAATAGAAGGACTTGATAATAACACAGCTGTACTGCTTAAATGGATGTGAAGGAGAGGTGTGAAATGCCCTGACAGCAAAAGCAGTGAATGAGTCAGAGGAAAAACATAAAAACAAACAGACAGAGCCAGTATCCTTTAGATGAATTAGTGTCCGATTAAATCAAATATTCAGACCCAATACATTATACATATGTAAATACCCATGTTAAGATCATTTTGTGGTTCAATAAGGTTAAGAAATATCTGTAAGCAGAGGTCAGATTCCGATCTAGCCACCTTAAAGATATACTATAATATCACAGGCTCTGTGATTTGGACTCTTCATGGTCGGGGTTAGCAGTAATTTGCAGGGCTGTCCTGTCGGGGAGGACAGGTCAGGGCCTGGAAATGATATATCCACTTATGAATGTTAGACAGGGAGAGCAAGACAGGCAGCTCCTCTCTGTTCTTTTCCACTGACACTGACACTGCCATCTGTAGTCTCCGAGCCCAGCTAATTGTCACCATGAGGAAAGATACGGCACATTGCTTTCCAGGGCCACAGCGAGCTGAAGGTGGACTGCAAGTGAAAGCAATGTCGAAGTTGTTATAGTTGCATATTAATTGTTCTTTGTCTTATGTTTCCTTCCTTTGTTTGTAATCCACCTTGTCTTGGCTTTAAGTGAAATTTTCCACTATATTTTAGCAAAGCTGTAACTTTGTCCAGGCTGTGCCATGCTGTTGTCTGCAGCGGACGAGTTGTCAGCCATAGAAAAGACTGCTGTATCCCATCTCAACTGCTCACTGTCAAACAGACAAGGTCAGGACACCTGGCTCACTCTTTACGTGTCTGTCTCTGTGTGTTCCTCCACTCTTCTTTCATTGGCTTCATTTTGGCATTTCTCCTCCTCCTCACTGTCATATTGTCCGTGTCCTTCTCTCATGTTGAGGATTACAGGGGAAAGTTCACGTGGCACACAGTTCTATGGCTGCAAATAAACTGTCTAGTGTCCGCAGTTGGCCAAATTTAAACACTGGAAAGTCAACCATTTTATTGAAATTCACAGAAAATCTGAATTAAGGAATAATACAATGAAATCATTTTGAAATTGCAGATATTTCATCATGTGTAATCTCCCAAAAATCACATAACATCAACAATAGCATTAAATTCTGAGCTTCACAACACAGCACAAAGTGACAGGAAATTGTATGTAAGGATTTTTTTTCTTTCATTGTTCTTCTTAGACTGAAACCCTTCATTGGTTAGATGCCATCTCTTCCCCGTGTGTGTAGTATGTGTGTCCATGTGTGCTTATGTCCCGAATTGTCTCCATGGCAGCCAGATACACAACATCAAAGAGTGATAGCTAGCATCACTTTTTTTTTTTTAGAGAGAGATCAAGTGTTTCTTTATGCTGCAGATTGACAATCTCCACCTTCTTTTGAAGCTAAAAATATCTGAAAGATGCATTGCCACAATGTTGAAAACACCACTATTTTTCATCCCAAATGAAAAGATGAATCTGATTGAAATTGATTTCACAGGACCGCACTGTCTTTTTTCTTGTTTTTTCACAGTTACCTCAGCAGACACAGCTTCGGCACTGCCATATACAGTAGCGTTGGTACAGTGAGAGTAAAACATACTCACCAGTATCATCGTTTTCTCACTAAACACAGAAGTCAGTCTGAGTGTTGGACTTGGATTTGGTTTGAAAAGCGTCTGCTGTTCCAGCAATAAACAGAGAGAGACACAGTCAGACGTGCTGACATCGCCAGAGGCTCTCAGAGTTAGTGCAATATGGAAGAAATACTGACTGGTCCCACCACTACTGTCCACCTTATTCTCATCTCTGCACAAATACATTAACATAACACACACACACACACACACACACACACACACACACACACACACACACACACACACACACACACACACACACACACACACACACACACACACACACACACACACACACACACACACACACACACACACACACACACACACACAGCTTCCTCCAATCATGACACTCCCTCCTGGGATTAGTGTGAGCAGCTGTGCTTGCACTGCAGTTGTAGTAAATCAGATTTTTTTTTTCTAATTGACCTGCCTGTTTGAATAAATGTAAAAATGAAAAAGAGCAGACTGAAAAAAGAGAGAAGGTAAAAGTATTTATTTAAGTCACATTGTCTCAAAACAAAAAAGTCCTTTATACAATTATGAGATGCAGTTTTAAATGATGATTAATATACTGAATTAAAATGTGAATTTATTTCAATTCAGTCAAATGAAGTTGTGTTAAGTTGATTGAGCATTCAGCATTTCAGTGTTGGCAGTATTTTCACTGCTGATAAACAAGCTTTACTCTGTGCAGTAAAGGGCTTTTGTAATAGAGTCTTTTTCTAATTCCACAATGACAATATTCTTTCTTTTCTAGTGGTGAAAGGCGTTCTTGTCCAACATCATAGCTAGCTGCCTTGGCATAGTTGCTTCGAGCAATGCACAGTGATTTGATTGGCAGATTAGAGGCGGTGTGACTTCCAACACTCAAAACCACTCAAAAACAAGGCTCAAAACTTTTGTTTATACAGCCAAATGAATGGAGCCTGTCTAGATGAAGCCAGAAAGCATTCCTGTTTGGCAAAAAGATGGCTTTTTAAATATTTAAAGCTTTTCACCACAACAAATATTTAGATGTAGCTCCTCTGTAGTCACCAACGTTTAGAATAGTAACTGTAATTCAATCACATATTTTTTTTTCACAATAACTGTAACGCATTACAATTACTTTTACTCCGTCTTATTTAACTTTTTATTCCCCGTCACTTTGTATAATTACCATTCACAGTATAAGAAATATTCCGTCTTGTAAATTTGAGTGGTTGCATTGCACCACGAAGCTTGAAGATTAGACAAAGTGTACAGTTGCTTGTTTTCTCCTGTTTGTATTGGTTGTTTTTATTTTTTAAATCACCATTTCCGTATTTCTTTGATTCGTTGTATCTGAGACTGTTGTTGGAGGTGTCTTGTGCGTCCCCTCGCTCTGGGCGGGCTCACTTGCATGACTTTGATTGGGTGGAGAGACACACCTTAGCAACAGCCAGCTGATGGATTAAAGCCATAATTGGGAAGAGAAAGTCGCTGTGATTACACACACACACACACACACACACACACACACACACACACACACACACACACACACACACACACACACACACACACACACACACACACACACACACACACACACACACACATAGTGTCACTTGATTAAAATAAGGCGGAAGCCAGAGGACAACTTACTTTCTCTCTTTGTGCGACAGTGTTGTTCCTGCACATACAAACACAGATAAACTCAATCATGCTTTCGCTCCCTCACCTTCACTGGAGGAAACAAACACAGAGGCTTCTTCCTCGGCTTCCGCTGTAGTATTACCAAAGGATAGATGCAGAGTTTTCCCCCATGGCCCTCCATCATCTGTGGTAATCAGCACCGTGTGGAGCCACTCCACATTCATTACTCCTTGATTAATCCATTAATTATGAGAAAACTCTGTTTGATTGTCACTGAACAATATGAATGCGTGTGTACGCATGTGTGTGCTTACGTGTATGAGTGTGTGCACATTGGCTTTATGTATATGTGACTGTGTTGGCTGACATGACGGCGTGTGCGCAGAATACATTATGAAGCAAATGTGGATGTAATTTGCGGTGGGCTAATAGAAAGTGGTTATGCAGGCAGGCTTAGCAGTGCATTGCAAATCATTACAGCTGGCCTCTTCAAGGTGACATTCAGCATTGTGGAGCTCACCTGAAAAGGTGTGTGTGTGCATGTTTGTGTGTGTGTGTGTGTGTGTGTGTGTGTGTGTGTGTGTGTGTGTGTGTGTGTGTGTGTGTGTGTGTGTGTGTGTGTGTGTGTGTGTGTGTGTGTGTGTGTGTGTGTGTGTGTGTGTTATGGTCATTTCCACATTTGCTTTGAACTCACTTCACAATGAGAAAACCTGTGATTTGTGAGAGCTGTTTGTTCGAGCTTACTTGGAAAATTATTTTGTGTTTTGTCTTCAGTCTTCAGAGCAGTTGTTGAAAATGCAGCAGACGAGGGCAGCAGGCCCCAAATTCCTTCTTTGTGCGACATTTGAACCAGCAGAATAATCAGTCTTCCCTTCTTTTGCACAGCAGAATCAGCAACAGCAGCTTACATCCTTACGTCCCTCTCCTCCATGTCTCACCGTCCTCCAGCTAATACGGGAGGTTTTTGAGGCCCTCCCAGGCAACAGGCCCCAGTACGTTCTTGGTCCACCCTGGGGTTTCCTACCCAGTTTGACCTGGCCTGAATACCTCCAAAAAGTGACATCCAGAAGGTATCAAATATCCAAACCTCCCTCCTTGTCATTTTTGGAAACAAAAGAGCAGATATTCCACTACAAATTGTTTCTGGATGTCAGAGGTTACAGGAAAATGTGAGATAGTCATGCTTTGAGCTGTCTAGGTGTGAAAGTTAACGTTTGAGAGCTGGAGGGCAGGAATGGGTGGCTTGGTGGCATTAGTCAAAGACTGCCATGCGGGTCGACGAAGTTTGAATCCTAATACCTGTCAATGTTTTTCTTGAGTTGTTTTTTGTTTCCAAACCCCAACCATCTGCTTATTTAGTCAGCTCAACCACCTGTTTTTGCTAAAAGTTTTATTATCCTGTAAATCACATGGCCACAAGCATGCAATAGGTTTCATTTTTGTCCACTACAGGAAAACGTGTAACTGTCACACCTGGACAGTGCAAAGCTTGGCAATCTCACATTTTGCTATAGTGGACCAGCGTGTCTATTTCACGCTTTGCCGTGATACTGGGTTGTTTGTACCCACTTTCACTCTCAACTTACATTCCAAAGATTGGGACATAGATTACATGATGAATTTTACCATCAGACTCGGCTCCCTCTTTTGCCACGAGGCCTCATATGTCACCACTTGTGGCAGCAACCAAAGATTGCAATCCACCATTTTCTGGCCTCATATCTGGTAACAGTATGAACTGCTTCACACACTGCTAAGGAGTATCTCTAAAAGCAAGAATACCTAATTTGGAATAAATATTTGACTGTGTCTTGTCTGCATTGGTACAGATGTATCAGCCGGCATGAAAAGGTACAGCAACTGGAAACAGGAATGCTAATAAATTCACACGCAGCCGAGAGTGTCTCACTGCAGCACACTTTTATTTTCTCTATCCTCAAACTTCTCTCTGTCGTTCTATCTTTCCTTTCCTTATCTTTCCCTCTCTATCAATTTCCCCGTTAGCTGTTCTCTTCTCTTTATCTGTCGCTCTCACCCTGTTTTCTCTCACTTCTCCCCCCCCCCCCCCTCTCTCTGGCGGTGGATTATTTTTGGGCTGCCTGGTTAATTTCAGTAGGAAGTCAAGCTCAGTGCCAGGGAAAGTGGAACGCATATAAAGAAGCCAAACGACAAACAGAGACATCAAAAAGCTTCTTGTCTCTTTTCAGCAGCTCAGCAAGACACTGCGCTGACGCTCTGTCTCCAATGTGTGCGTCCTTGCATGTGCGAGTGTGTTTCAAAAGTTTTTTTGTTTGTTGTTAAATAATGCAATTAAATTACCCACTCCTCTCCTTATGAGCAATGGTACCTTTAAGAACGGCCTCTTGATCACATTATCATTTCAATATGATCTGTATTTAAACAACATTTTGACCTGTGCATTTGAAGCCGCGCCAAAAATAAAAGCCTGTATTACATGAGTCAGTCTGTATAGTGGTAACAGGGTTGCCTGGTGTGTTTATCCTGCACAAACTGACACCTTCAATCCCAGACTTAGCCAATCTGTCCATCAAGTGCTGCGCAAAAGTGTCCTTGAGCAAGACACTGAAATCCCACTAAATCACTGTAATTAGCTTTAGAGAGGAGCATCAATTAAAGAACTCGAATGAACTCCAACAGTTTTATAGTCTCTTCACAATTACTTTTTTCTTTTTCTTTTTGCTCAGTAGTACCAAGCTTTAGGATGTAAGAAATGTGTGTATTTAATAATTCAGCCAGCGGCGGGTCTGATACTGATGAATGTCAGTGATCCAGTCAACAGTCGGAGTGGTCTGAAAGCCTGAGCAGATTACAGCCTCCTGTATTATAGGCAAAGAGGATGATGGCGGTTATTAATTTAATAACAGCTAATGGAAAGATGGCATGTAGTGTTTGAGAACGGGAGCGCGATTTGTTGAGTATTTATCATGTGTGCATGTCTCGTTCACGCGTGCGTCCATGTGTGTGTGTGCGTGCGTGTGTGTGTGCATGTATGTATGCATGTGCGTGTGTGTGTGCGTGTATGTATGTGTGTGTGCGTGTTTATTCCCCTGCTGGTTAATGCTAGCTGTGCTTGTGGGCTGTGGCTTTGCGCTGTATGCTGCGCTGACCTAGCTTATTACTGACTCTGCCAGTGTGTGTGTGTGTGTGTGTGTGTGTGTGTGTGTGTGTGTGTGTGTGTGTGTGTGTGTGTGTGTGTGTGTGTGTGTGTGTGTGTGTGTGTGTGTGTGTGTGTGTGTGTGACAGCCACAGGTTGCACTTTAGGTGATCTCCGTATGTAGGCAGCACATGATCGGCTTAGGGGACAATACGCTGTAGGACACACACTCACACACTCTCTCTCTCACACACACACACACACACACACACACACACACACACACACACACACACACACACACACACACACACACACACACACACACACACACACACACACACACACACACACACACACACACACACACACACACACACACACACACAGGTGTTAATATCCTCTTGGGCAGGTCTGACTCACACAGTCTACTCTCTCTCTCTTTAACTTGGTGACTCACAGATTGCCCTCAGGTGTCATGGCGTAAGATGAATAATTCACCCCAAGGACCCCTCCCCCCCCCCCTCTCTCTCTGCCCTTTCTCTCACCTACTCTCTCTCACCCAGTCGGTCTTTCTCTCTTATTTTTCTTCCTCCTTTCTCCTCCTCCCTTAATTAGTCTCTGTGTGTGAGGGAAGTGGCTGCATATGTTGCACTGAATCAAACAGAGAGAGGCACAGAGAGAGAGAGAGAGAGAGCTTGCTTTAAAGAATAGAGAGGCTAACGTCAGTAAAAACGAGTGAGACTTGACCGAAAAGAAAGAAGCAAAAGAATGGAGAGTGACGAGTGTGCAAAACCGGTGAAAGCATGCTGGGAAAGTGTCAGTTAGTACCTGGTCAACAAGTGAACAGAACACACACACACACACACACACACACACACACACACACACACACACACACACACACACACACACACACACACACACACACACACACACACACACACACACACACACACACACACACACACACACACACACACACACACACAGCTCAATCTCCCTGTTTCCTCTTTGTCAACATACAGGAAGAACAAGAGTGCAGCATTTTAACAGCTGAGCCAGCAAGTTGTGTTTGGATGGCTGTCAGAAAATACATTTACAGGCATACCTGGACAACAGAGCAGCTGGATACATTTGGCACTCTTAAGTCACACTTTAAGCTTGTTGGAAGAATAACAAAAACACTCTCCTGTCTCCCATGCAGGCCTTGAGTTGTGCATATTTGCACAATGTCTACAACACACAGTGATGTCCTGATTCATTTGAATGAGACTATTGCATTGGGTTAATTGTTTTGTAACTTGACACAGTCATCAAAATTGAAGATGAAATGAGTAAAATCATTGCATCATAAATCTCTGCAGTTCGGTGTCTGACAAACCTTCAAACATATGCACATGTAACTCAGATAGTAGTTTGTGGGCTGTATTTCATTAGCTCAACACTTTTTGGAAAATCGGCATAGTCTTTGTTGCTAACTTAATTTTTTACCACATGTCCGGTTTTGGCCACCGTCATTCACCCAGAAAAAGTTTACTGAGGCCCGTTTTCCTGCTTCACATTCACACAGTTACCCACATTCAAATCTGAGAGCTCCTGTTGCACTTGTTTTTTGGTGTGATCAGCAGATGCACTGTGCATATCTGGTATTGGCAAGTCATCTTCTATATTTGTAAGTTCCCTCTTCACACACAAGTTATTAGATATGGGCATCAGCTAGTGTGTTGAAATCTTACAAAGTGACTACCCACAGGAATGCATGATGCTAAACAGCAATGACATCTTTTATTCCATTGTCACTGCAGAATTTTATACTTTCAACAATCACTTTCCTGCTTTTTGATAGGTCTGCTGCGCTTGTGTTCCCATTTTGCGTTCTTAATGCATCAATAAAATGTCAAATACAAAGGAAAAACAAGATAAAAATATGTTTGGACAACTTAAGATGCTATTTCAGTCAGTTTGCATTTCACCTTAGCTTTGAAGCTACTTGAAAAGCCTGCTCTGTCATTTTCTCCTCCTTATTCACTCAAAGATCATCTCGAAGCGAAAGCCTCGTCTCTCTCTGTTTCTCTCTCTCTGCTGATCAGACCTCAGATACTCAAAGAAATGCACTTTACAGTGAATCCACAGCAGTTCAATGCAATGCAGTGTGAACAAATACGGGTCTAAGAGAAGTCAAAATGAGTAGAAGAAGGGAGCAGACCGTGTAGACACAGAGAAAAAAACATGTAGATCAAAGAAAAGAAAGGTTTAGACGTGAATAGTGTTTGTTCATTGTCAGCATCCTTCCATGTGATTTCACATTATCTACTTAGAGTTCACAAGGTTCACTTCCTGCCTGCCTGGCGAGGTCACATCCTCCCTGCTGTCACATGATTGGGTGAACAGGTACCATCCTCTCCTACCACCTCGCTCTCTTCCTCTCTCCTCACCCTTTTTCCTTTCCAAAAATACCTTTAAATCCAATTAGTGGAATTAATTTCACTTATAGCAAGTTAATTATTTTGTGATGGATTGTGAAAGGGAGGAGGTGAGGAAAAACGGGAGGAGGATAGGAGGACAATGAAAAGACCAGAGGAACCTGAGAAGAGTCCTCAGGGGAGAGCTAAACTTAGTCTCTCTTTTGAGTCTTTCTGTCTCTCCGTCGCTCCTCTGCTTGTTCTTTGTCCGATCACTCTGTTTTGTCTCTTTTTCAACCTGTCTGTAAACCAGTTTTTTTTCTGAGTCTCTCCTGCTCTTCCCATCACTCTGCGTTTATTTGCAGTCCAATTTGGTGAGTCACCCCAAAAGGCCTGACAAATTATCGATAATCATAACAACAAACCCAATTATTTATGGTTTGTACATGACGCATTAAAGAGTGGTCATACAAGAGATCTGACCGGGGCAGTTCAGCTGCAGGACAAAGACCATAGCTGCACGAGGAGAGTTGTCTATTGAGTGGACATTTAAACAAATTTTTTTTTTTTAAATGTAGTGGGGATTCAACTGTTTTTAATGTATTTAACGTGGCACTAAGCTTTGCGTCTTTGATTGACAGGGTTTTTACAAAGTTTTTACATGACCCGCAGAGTAAAAGATGTCATTCATTAATATATAGATGACAGATTGGTTCAAGTCTCTGGAGCACTCTGGATGAGCAACGTATCCTCTAAAAGATATTCACTCATCACTTCAGTGTGTTTCCAACTGACATTTGAATCCTCTCAGATTAAAAAACTATTTCTGTTGTGGATGTTGATGAAGGAACAAAATTAAGCCCGTGAAAAGACATCCATTCAATGGTGTGTGTGTGTGTGTGTGTGTGTGTGTGTGTGTGTGTGTGTGTGTGTGTGTGTGTGTGTGTGTGTGTGTGTGTGTGTGTGTGTGTGTGTGTGTGTCAGAGATTTCCTTTGACACCATGGGTCATAGTCAATACATCATTATTGATCGGAGGAGAGGATGCTGAGGTTTAGAGGTCAGAGGACACAGTGAGGGGTAGTGTTGTATGTTGTTACATAATGATGTTGACACACACACACACACACACACACACACACACACACACACACACACACACACACACACACACACACACACACACACACACACACACACACACACACACACACACACACACACACACACACACAGAGTCAAGTCTTTCTATCCTCCCGAGTACATTCATTGACATAACGCTTTCCCGAGCACCTTATCTTTATCCTGGCTTTATCCTGCTCACAGCTTCAGTCTTTACTGTAATTATAGTCTGGTAACCCTGTTCAAGTGAAGGTTTGCATCTATCATATGCCAGCCAATGCTGATTGGTTAAAGGCTGGGCTGTGCCTATCAGGATGCAATGACTGGAAACAATCCTCAATGGAGCATTGTCAGACCCATCTATTAACGCAGTGAATTTGAGTCTGGTGTCCCTCACCTTAACCTCACCTTAACCATCACAACTGAGTGCCTAATAACAAAACACTACCATCGCCTAAATCTAATTCTACCCTAAAACCAAGTCTTAATCCTCAAATTGCCCTTTAGAGTTAAGAGGACCAACCTAAATGTCCTGTTTATACCTAAATTTGTCAACATAATAATAGAAAATCATGCAAAAACATAATAAACACGCACACACTGTTTGGTGGATGGTGAATAGATCTCTTAAGGAGTCCTTGAATTCCCTTCGGCACTTTCCTTAAAATCCTCACAGTGACTCCCAAACCATTCTGGATGTTATAAACTCAGTGATCAGCTCAGTATTGTGCACTGACGAGACACGTGGAGGGTTGACCTCTGTGTGTGCTGCATCCGCTGCTTTACAGTGCCGTATGCCGCATGATGATGGTGAGCAGCCTTATGTCTTCCTCTAAAACAAACTTGATACACAAGGCAAGACGGAGCAGATTAATGTGGCACACACAGAGGTCAAACTGCCTCCAATCGCTGCGTATTTTCTTTGAACAGAGGAAAAAAAGTATCTTGAATGGAAAGGCCATTACACCATTAAAAGTCTTATGCAACGTCTCAGTCTGGGCTGTTGGATGTAGAAAGCTTTATACTTTCCTCTTGTATGTGCTTTTCTGTTTTAGTGGAATCAGTGCTCGCAATTTCGTTCTATTGAGCCAACTTTATCTATAAGTCATCGAACTTCTCTTCTCTTCTCTTCTCTTCTCTTCTCTTCTCTTCTCTTCTCTTCTCTTCTCTTCTCTTCTCTTCTCTTCTCTTCTCTTCTCTTCTCTTCTCTTCTCTTCTCTTCTCTTCTCTTCTCTTCTCTTCTCTTCTCTTCTCTTCTCTTCTCTTCTTCTTCTCCTCTCCTCTCCTCTCCTCTCCTCTCCTCTCCTCTCCTCTCCTCTCCTCTCCTCTCCTCTCCTCTCCTCTCCTCTCCTCTCCTCTCCTCTCCTCTCCTCTCCTCTCCTCTCCTCTCCTCTCCTCTCCTCTCAGTCTGGGAAAACTTCCAGTTCAAAATGCCACATTACTTCCCAGTATTCCAGATTATTTCGCCTGGAAGTCTCAAATTGCAGTGGAAACGCAGCTTGATCATACCATTACTGCTTTAGTCGAGGAATGCCTCTGGGCAACGCTTCAGCCTGTGTGTGTGTGTGTGTGTGTGTGTGTGTGTGTGTGTGTGTGTGTGTGTGTGTGTGTGTGTGTGTGTGTGTGTGTGTGTGTGTGTGTGTGTGTGTGTGTGTGTGTGTGTGTGTTTGTGTATGTGTTTTATCAGTTATCCCATTACTTAAGCAGGACAAACTGATGACAAACAGAAAGAAGAAAGAAAGAAAGAAAGAAAGAAAGAAAGAAAGAAAGAAAGAAAGAAAGAAAGAAAGAAAGAAAGAAAGAAAGAAAGAAAGAAAGAAAGAAAGCACGTTAGCAGAGAGCAGTATGAACTTTAGACACACACACATACATCCATACAAAGTGAAGAATACATGACAGAGCTGATGACACTTCAGTGTAAATGTTTAGAATGAGGCTCGTTGGTTATGAAGGGAGGAATGCAGGAGAGAAAGAAGTCTGTTCATGGCCAGCTATCTAATAGCTTTATGACTCAGAAGTACTGGCAACCATGAGGTACAATTGTTCCTTGCGTGTGTGTGTGTGTGTGTGTGTGTGTGTGTGTGTGTGTGTGTGTGTGTGTGTGTGTGTGTGTGTGTGTGTGTGTGTGTGTGTGTGTGTGTGTGTGTGTGTGTTACAGTCAAGCCTTGCACATGAGCGGTAAATGAGAAGTCACTTTTTGTTTATTGAAACATCAAACCTCCCAACCACTTAGCCACATATATACACACAACTCATTGTGACACATTATGGTTTTCTTCTCTTGTCTCAGAATACCATAAAAATGTGAACACACACACACACACACACACACACACACACACACACACACACACACACACACACACACACACACACACACACACACACACACACACACACACACACACACACACACACACACACACACACACACACATCGAGGCAGGGGGTATTTTGCCTCGGCCCACAACTCTGTGTGTTGAAAGTGCTCCAAAGAGGCTCTTTTCATACCAAGATGATCTGCTCACCCTAAACTGTGTGATGTGATTGCACAAGCCTGCATACAGGCCTACCCACTCTAGAAACAGGGAAAGACCCTCTGAACTCTGTGTGTACTTGTTTGCACAGTCACACTGGGGGGTCCTGGCTTTCTTTTAGGGACAACAAGCAAGTCGCCAGAATGTAAATTTTTGTATCAAGTTTAGGTTCAAATTAGGGGAAGGGTTTGGGTTAGGAGAGTTGTGGTTATAGGAGGTTAAGCAATCAGGAAATTAATCTAAATAATTTTTTGTTTGTGTGTGATTTTCATTTATTTTTTATTTATTTGGGTGGTTTTTTTTTTTGTTTAAACTTGAATAAGTTATTGCTTAAGGTGCTGTAGGAAAACACTATGGTTAAAGTCATTTGAATTATTTAGCCCCTCTAAATGGCTGTGGATTTAAACATTTGATATATATTTTCTTTTTACTGCCTTCAGTAAATAGTGAAATATTGTTTTCTTTTTCATAATGATTCAACAATTTGGCATGAAGAAAAAAAAAATCTAGTAAATAAATTGTTAATTAGGGTTCTTAAAGGAAATCTACATTTTGGGAAATACACACTTTTACTTTCTTTCCAAGAATCAGAGTTTGAGTACCAGTCTTCTTTCTGTATAAGTGTCAAGCTATACAGCCAGTGTTCAGTTCACTCATCTGAGCCTAAGGTCTGAGCTGGGAAAAGGAAGAAACAGAGCTAGAGGTTTCATCTGGTGTTTCACTTGTTGTCTTTAGACTTATATGTATTAAACAAACATACATCAATCAGCGACAGCATTAAAACCACTGACAGGTGAAGTAAGCAACATTGATTATCTTGTTATGATGACACCTGTTAAAGGGTGGACTCCACGAGGAGCAATGGAAAAGTTCACTGACTGCTTTTATTGTGCAAGAATGGAACGTTTTGATTGCCCTTTGTATTCTGCAGCAAGTAAACGGTCCGTTCTTGAAGTTGATGTGTTGGAAGAATGAAAAATGGGAAAGCAGAAGGATCTGAGAACTTTGATGAGAGGCTCCATGTGATGGCTAGACGACTGGGTCAGAGCATTTCCAAAATGGCAGGTGGTTGTGGGGTGTTTTCGCTGTGCAGTGGGTAGTGCCCACCAGAAGTGGTTCAAAGAAGGACAACCAGCAGTGACAGGGTCATTGAAGCTCATTGATGTGCATGTGCAAAGGCTGGCCCATGTGATCTGATCCCACAGAACAGTTACTGTCACACACGTTGCTGAAAACCTAAATGATAGAAATGATAAAATGGTGTCATAACACAGTACTTTGCAGCTTGCTTTGCATGGGGCTACCAAGGTGGCCTGGTTTGATCAGTCATGTTTTCTTGTACATCATGTGATGACATGGTGGGCGTGTTGTCATGCCATGTGTGGCCAATGTTCAGCTGGGAAACCTTGAGTACTGGCATTCATGTTGATCTTACTGTGACACCAACTACCAAAACTTTGTTGCAGACCATGAACACCCCTTCATGGCAATGATATTCTCTGATGGTAGTGTTCTTGTTTGACGAACACGACAGAGTTCAAAGTGTTGATTGTTGGCCTCCAAATACCCAAAACAGATTTATTAGTCAGTCTCTTTTAAAACCGATAAATATGATGTGGAATATGACATCATCTTTCGTGTGTGTGTGTGTGTGTGTGTGTGTGTGTGTGTGTGCGCGTGTGTGTGTGTGTGTGTAGTCCTGGAAGTATGTGCTTGAGGCAAAGTTTCTAGCATGTAAAATGAGAATAAAAGAAAGGAGCACACACACATGATCTCAATCAAACATTGTGATTACGGCAGGAGGGGCCAATTTGGTTTTATTGCTGTAAATATTTTAAAAATGAAGACAGTAGGACACAAAAAGAAAGCGAGAGAGAGAGAGACAAATGAGGAGAGAGCGAGAAGGGATTCGAGAAAGTGAGAATAAGTTAGATGTGCGACGAAAAGAAAGATGCTACTGGAGTGCTTGAGGATGACTCATCCATAAGCTAGTGATGCCTCACAGACACACTCACACAAGTACACACAAATACTCACAGAATTGTGAATCCTCGGACACACACACACACACACACACACACACACACACACACACACACACACACACACACACACACACACACACACACACACACACACACAAATGCACACACAAATATTTAGTCATACGCTTGAACACATAGGCAAACACACATTTGTACACACACCAGTACACCAGTCATCCATTAGTCTGATACTGATTCAGTGAGACATGCATGTTGGTTCAGCAGCTTGTTCCTAATGAGCCAAAATGGCCGCTACCGCGCCACAGTTTCCAGGCCAGAGCAGGGAATGGCCCCTGGGGCAGAGAAACTGGGCGAGAGGAAGGATCAGAGGGGCTGGATTTAAATGGAGCTCATTAGCTCATGGTAGCAGTGAGAGGTCCCTGCACACTAAGGAGAAGCACGCACAGACACACACACACACACACACACGCACGCACGCACGCACGCACGCACGCACGCACACACACACACACACACACACACACACACACACACACTCACTCAGGAATGACTGCAAACACAGATGGATTGCCTTGTAAGTACGGTACGTGCACACACAAATGCTTTTCTGTTAATTTACCGCAGAGACAAGAAGCAGCTCGGCGAGCAGGACAGGAAAGAGGAAGAGGGTGAAACAGAAAGACAGAAATGGGAATTTTTGGTCAGATAGGACAACTGGCATGGTAGTGAGCCCTGCAGATGGCAGAGAAACTTGCATGCGTGTTTGTGTGTGTGATTTTTGCCAGTCTTACCCCCTTCCCTGCCTTCCCTGCTTGTCCACCCACTCAACATATGTCCTCCTCTCCTCCCCCCCTACCCCTCCCCCGCCCTCGACTCGGTCCTAATCCCTCCAATCATTATCCATTTTGTTGTGTCATTTCCACCGGTTTTCTGAGAGGAGTATTGTGGGTGGTACGCATATTTTTTTAAATTTTTTTCTGTCACCAAAAGTGCTTCAGCTTTCTGATGTATTTATATCCATAAGCGCACACATACACACACTGTGCCTTTTTCACTCTGCAGCCAAACTCTCATCAAAGGGGTGTTTGATTTCTTCTTCTGTTGCCCGGGCCCCACATGTCCCAGTAGGCTGGGGGTATAAAGAGCAGGGAGGGGCTGAGCCATAAGCCCGGCACACACTAAGCCTCAGAACTACAAATCTGCAAAAAAAAAAAAAAAAAACCCTATTAGACATTTTGTATTTGTCAGTCAAACATTTTGCTAATCTTTGTCGAGGAATTTCACATGAGATTTGTCATGCATCTGCTCTACTTTGTCAGGATTTATAGAATTACACATTGATCACTGGAGAAATGCAGTTAATGTGGAATAAAACACGTATCATATTCAATAAACTTGCAATTTTGCCTCTGCATCCGTTGCATTTTAAGAAACCTGTTTAGATTTTGAATGACGGTAGACGTTGATGAGATTTATGTGCTGGTAATTTAGCGCAAAGGTCAGTTAACAGTTCACGAAATGGCACATTCAGTTTCTTGAAAGACACATTAAGAAGAAAGTTTCAAAAAGTTTAAACATTTTTTTACTTTTACCACCTTACCAGAATGTGTTTTTGTCCACATTCATTTACATTATCCACTCAGCTACCACGCACTTAACAGTTTTTCTTTCTAAAAGTGTGTTTGAGTGTGTTTTTAAAAATATGTCTACTTTGTGTCCAGCTTTCTGATTCGCCAGGAAGCGTTAGCATCTGTACTTCTCTATACGTCACAGGATATTGTACTCTGGCACAGAGTGAATATGCTGCAAACAACTTACAGGTCATACAAATAGCTAATAAAACAATACTAATACGGTTTGTAGAAATAGCACTTTAGAAAACAAACATTACAAGTTTCCCCACACAAAACTCAAATAAATAAACAGCAAATTACAAATACAAAACCAGCATTTTGCAATATCAAGTAAATAAATCATAAGATATAAAAAAAATTCTAAAGGGTAGATTATATAAAGCAATATTAAGAATTAGTTATAAAACCAATACAAGGTTAGGTTTTTGCCCTTTTATGATAGCAGTACATAAATTCAGGAGAGAGAAGGGGATGTGACATGCAGCAGTTTTATGTTTCATTATTTTAACGATGGACTACCTGTCGCTATCACGATGATGTCGGTAGATTGTATAAACCCCTGGGACAATGATAAGAAACAAGTCCAGGACTTTCTTTTTCTGTTGAAAAAGTCTGATATGTTGCACCATTTAAACATTTTTATTGGAGTGTTGTCAATAAAGCTAACTGGAAACATTACATCTCAAGCAATATGAAATAAGACAGCGATTTAGCGATTAGTTGAAGAGTGACTAGAACACTCTTGAACTTAGTCATATGAACAACCAGTGCCTCAGGCTGCAGGCAGTTCGGCAGGAGGAGAGGAGCCTCCAGGATTGCAGAAATTTATTGGTTATGGTTCCAGCAGTCCAGCAGCAAGGCATCTTGTTGGCCATGTGGCTGTGACGCACATGGACCATGGCATTGCTTGGGCAGTTACAGCTTTGGACCTTTGTTGCGTCACACCCCCCATTTCTGCTTTACTGTTTTCTCTCTTCACACTGTGACCCCTAATAAAGGCAAAACACACACGTATACACAACATTTTAACATTCTGTGCAAATTGGAGCCTAAAAATCATATTAATTTTAACGTGGCTTTATTAGATTTTAGAAAGATGACTGGAAATGAGAGAGATGAGGAATGACATGTCCCATGCTTCAGGTCATGGACAGTATCTTAACTTAAGCCACAGACGACCCCAATGTTGGAGCCTTTTAAATGCTTTTGATTTTATCCATATTAAGTGACTAATGGCATTTTTCATACTTGGAGACTTAAGACTGGAGTACTCCAGTAAGTTTTCTGAATATATGTACACAACAGCTTTAGGAATAACAACTATTAACCTTTTTCTAACCTTGCCTTTTTCCCCCCCGATATTTCTAAATTACAGCGTGTTGCATACGTTGACTTAAAAAGGTGCTTCGCTCCTACCTCTGTTCCCATGGCCCCACATCTCCTGACAGGGGATGTGCAGGATGGGTAAGAGCCTGAGTCGTAAACTTAACACTCCCTCTGAGACTGTGGCGAAGCCAGACTGTCGAGCTAAACTACGAGAGCACATTCATTAGCGTTTTATTGCCTTGTAGGCACGTCGATTAATCACAGACGTGGAAAGATACAAGCACATACCCTTTTTATTTTTTTATCCGAAACATGTCAAAGTTCAGCCTTGCCCCTTAGTTTGAAACACACAAAGACATTACCGCACATGTGCTTCATTTGATGGCTCCCTGGTGTGTTGTTCTGGAGACCACAACTTCTCTCTTGGTCCGTATCCCTGCTCCTGTGAGATCACAAACGCACACACACACACGTAATGTATCTGCACCTCCTGTGAGGACACTTATTGGCTCAACAGTAAATGTGGCGTCACCTCGGCTCTCCTCTTACTCTCGTGATGAAGGTTTTATTGAAGGAATCTTAATAGTGGTTAATTGTAGCTTCATTTATAGTCTCAGGGCCATCTGCATTTGTGGCCGATCTGCCGATAATAACAAATGTTCAAGAATATTTTTATGACATGTTCCTCTTAATGACTTTAGGAGCAGCACAAAGTTATTAACCGTTTTACAACACTTTTGATTTGCAGGGCAATATTCTACCTTAATGAATTTCACAATTCAAACCGCTTGTGTGCCTTATTGGTTATACCTTTCTTTTCTTTTCTTAAATTATCTGAGAGCTTTCAGACCATTTGTTACTATGTCAAATGTCCATGACCCAGTTACTCAAATCCAATTCTGTTTTAAAACTCTAAAGAAGTTGACACAAATAAATAAAGTAGCCTGTTTTGCCCCTGTTCTCTCCACAATCTTTGAATCTCATTAAAGTGTTAGGGCTTGTTTTAATCAAGTGTTAGATAGAAAATTGGAGAAGAATGAATTGGTCAAATACAGCCGTAAAAAGTAATAGACTTGGAAATATTCTTGTCTAAATCAGAGCAGGGCAGATTTGCAGACTCAGTTACAGGCACCAAAAAGACGCTATAAAGAAATATGTAAATTGTCCAAATCGAGGCAAAACGTGACACTGACACGGTATCCTATTTTTGACTGGCGGGTGTATTACACACTTGTTGACATGATATCGGGCTGCTGAGCCAGAACAGGCATCAGATTATAATGTAACTTTCAGTACATTCAGAACATTCAATCACGCTTTTCATGAAGAACGAGTGTGGTCGTTGTACAGTGGTGCCGCAACGGCATCAATACATCATGAGATGTTCAAGTGAGCATTATGGAGCATGAGCATGGCTCTCAAGAGCTCTTATGTATGATTTTGACAGGAGCTTTTTGACAAAACTTTATTCACAACAAGCTGTTGTTTGCGTGATATTGTGAGATGAGAGCCCAGGAGCGAACAACTAACCATGTGGCGCAACGTCACTGCTGACATTTTTGGCAGTTCAGCATGAGCAAAGGCATGATAAAATGGTGGTATTCAAAAAGAAGCGTGAAACATGCATGGAAAATGTAATACAAAGAATTTTATATTCACTTCAATGTTGGCTTAATTAAAGGTTTCTAAACATGGCCCAGCTAGAGGGCATAATGATAAATACCATGAAGTGGATACTGTGCTCTGATCAGATGAGCTGCATTTAATAGCGAGTCTCGCTAGATGATGCTGTTTAAAAGGGCCATCAGAGATTCATGTTAATCCAATATTATTGCAGCCAATGCTGTTTGCATGTTCTCCCTGTGCTTGCGTGGGTTCTCTCCGGGTTCTCCGGCTTCCTCCCATCATCCAAAAACATGCACCTCAGGTCAGGTTACCTGGCGCCGCGCTAGTGGCAGCCTGCTGCAGCATCTCCCCCCTGAGAGCCCCCCTGCTGTAGTAAAGAAATTTCCCCTCGGGGATTAATAAAGTGTATAAAATCCTAAAAATCCTAAATCCTAACACTTTTAAAATGTACTTATACAAGCACACAATTTGTGTTAAATTGTTTGGTGATGGAGTGCATTTAAGAAACCTCCTCCTTCAGCTTTTATCTTTTTGATGTCTTTGAATAAAAAAACAAGGGTTATGAAATGTATACAGTTTAAAATATTATATTATTTTCTTGTTCCATCCATCTCAGATTATCTCTTGTGTGTTGTTGTGTGTTGTTTTGTTCGCATAGCATACAGAATCATTTAAAGGACAAACACAAAATCCTTTATGTTGACAAGTTTTTCTCAAAGAACCCCGTTGCCCAAATTTACATTTCATTTAGGAAAAGTGTGAAAAAAACCCAATCCGATTCAGGTCTTAAAAGAGGATTAAAAATATCAGACTGAATGTGAAGCTATGAAATATTCATTTGTAGCTGCTTAGATAAACACAAAATATTGATTTTTGACTTGTTTTAGCCCCGCTAACAAAAAGCAAAGTTTGTTGACAGTTTAAAAAAATACCCCAGATTTGCACATCAGAGAACAGTAATGTTTTAAGTCTGTTTTTTTTACCCCAACAATTATGTAACATCACACATGGAGTCCAAAATCAATACGGCTGACATCACAACAATATTTTCTTTTCAAAAACACATAACACATTTAAATGTCTTTTTCAATAACATCTACTGTGTGTGTTATGTCTTGCGTGTGCATGTACATATAAATGTTTATTTTTGTCATTAGTATGCAGTGCAGAACTGATATTTCTGCAGGGATCTAAACACCAGCACATCTGGGATGTTTTTCTTATAAGCGACGCTAAAACAAAAATCAACAAAGGCTTTGTTCAAACTCAACAAATTGTATTATGATTGTCAGGGGAAAGCTTTGCTCTGTCAACACTTGAAGATCCCTCACCCTCTGAAACTTTACAAGACTAAAGAAGGTGGCTAAACGTTTCTTGAAAAGACTGACACCTTTGTGGTTTTTTTTGGTTTTTTTGGTCACCCTGAATTAAATCTCTTTCCGCTTTACAGCAAAAGAAAAAAAAATTAAATGTGTTGCTTCAGATTAATGCAGCTCCACACACTCCCTCCTGGCAGCTACCCAGAGCAACCACAATCTCCTGCTGTTGGCTGCTGGAGCAAATGAGGGCTACATTCCTTGCTCAAGGGCAGAAAGGCAGTGTTAGTCACACTTTCTCCATGCAAATTTGTTTTAGTCTTTGATTGTAGCATTTTAAAATGGCTACAAGTCCTGTTCTTTGTGCTCCACTGGAACCTCGTGTTGACCTTGTAGCAACTGCAACAGTAGCAACAAGCTTTGTTCACAGCTGCAGGCTTTTTTAGAAGAGTGAGACTGGTGAGTCCTGCTGCCACATTTGGCAAAGACTTTAAACTATAGCAGAGAAGTGAAGCAAAACAACAATAATGAAAGTGAGATTTTGATGTTGGGGGTGACGTAAAGCTACTGCAGGGCATTTTTCTTGTTTCTTTTGACACAAAGAAATTTGCAAGTTGACTGTTGGTGGGTTTGGAGATTGGGCTCCACAGACAGATAAGTACCAAATGTGAGGAATAATCACTATATCGTGCCATAAATACAAAATGTGCTGTGTAGCCTATGAAGTCTATGTGCTTTAGGTGACTTCCTATTGAAAACATGCTTGTGATGTGCATTGGTTCTTAAAAGGTTGGATCATATCCAGGTCAAACTGTATATCTGCAATTCGTCTGCCATCAGACAGAATCGTTTTCTATGTGGACATTAGATTAATTACTATTTAGTTAATTAAAACAAGCCATGGTGGTTATGTTCATCCTTTATTTCATTCCAAGTGCACTGATGTGTTTGCATTTCAACAAGAACACCCAAGTCCAGATAAATTGGGAGATTTTACATACCTTACTGTGTTTGCTAGAATACTTGAGAATGTGAACGATACAGTGGGCAAATGATGGTTTGGTATGCTGCCAAAATGGCACTGCTAGCAGCCAAATCAAGCATCCATCCATGATGGGATTGTACCTGATGATATTTTCAAAGCCTGACTGTAGAATCGATACAAATACAAGAATGCAATGGTCAAACCATAAATAAATAAATTAAAACCTGACATATTTTTTGTTTAAAGGTTACTTGTCCTCTGTTTGTGACCATTTGTAAAGAGGGCAATGAAGGCAGAAAATAAAAACAAGACAGAAAGTTGGCTGGACAAAACCTTTATATGTATAAATATACCATGATAAAAATGTCACATTGTAGGCAGTTCGAGGGTGGTGGTAATATTGTAAGGCCTTGACCGTGCCATGTAAAGTGCCCCAAGGTTACTTGCATCGTGATTTGGCGCTCTACATAGATACAGTTTAATTGAAAAGTCGAATTGATGGTGGAAAAGTTACAATGTAAATAGTGAAAAAATATTCAGGGAGGCTAGTTCTAGATATAGAATCACAATCCACATTCAACAGGTGACATTTAGACGAAAGTAGTAAAAAAAACAACCTAAATAAGTGGTCTAGGTATACAGCTTTATTCTGCTTAGTCGATTTTTCATTATATGACATTGTCAAGGTTAGGAGTTCCATTCAGAGGGACTACAAAATGTACGCAATTACTTTATAGAAAGGCACTTTAGATGAAAGCACTGTCTGAATGCCATCTGCTATAAAATGTAGGAGTCCATTGTGTCCTATAATGTAAAGAGCAGATATGAAGAGGGACAATAAGACAGTCAGAATAGAAAGAAAAGGATTGGGTGGAAACGCTTTAGACCCATCACAGCGTACATTTTTTTTTTAAACTAGTTAAAAGGTAAAGACATGGTCAGATATGTTATTTTACCCAACATTTGGGGGAATTTAAGTGTTGATATTTTGGATTTTGACCCATGGCCTGCAACAGAGATGTGGGTGTCAGGGTATTTTTGTGGTGGAAAAGAAAAGAAGATGTTAAACTGTTTTAGTCGCAGCGAACTGCATAAAAGTGTCACTTAAATGGTTAATATGTACACTGCCTGAGAGCCTGATGGGGATCATGAACATCAGATGTAAAGAGCAACGCACAGAGAGAGACAGGTAGAGAGACGGTTTGTATCTGGGTTACTCTGGCCTCACATCTCTCCACTGCAGATGAATATTAATAAGGAGTTATTAATATCTGCTGCCTGCACTGTGCGCTTCAATATGTGTGTATGTGAGGTTGGCATGGAGGCGCAGTGTGAACAAGCCTTCCTCCTCGTGCTTCTCCTCCTTCTCCTCCTCTTCTATCTCTATCACTTTTTTCCTCTTCTTTCCTCCTCCTCATGCTGACTTTTCTCTTTTCTCCAAGTTCCTTGTCTTGTCTTCTTTTTATCTTTCGGTCTCTCTCGTCCTTCACCCTCGTATTCATAATTTGTGTCTATCACAGCTCCTTATGTTTCAGGGAAGGATGCTGATATCGATGCTGGCACTAGTCTTGTCATGAATCAAAGTACAGTGACTTAATTTTCCATTGATTGTCAGCTATTTTGATACATTTTCTCCATTTGGATTTTCAAAAGAAGAAAATGTATGCAGTCTGAGTCATTTTTGTTTTGTTTCTTGGCTTATACTGTACCTCACTTAGATGGCATTTGTTACCCTTGCTGTCTTTGACACTGTTCAATGTTGGCTGTTTGTCATGTTGAGTTCTAAGATTTAAAGTGTGGATGCTCAGCTGTTGCATTTGTGTTTTAACATCTGGTCTGGGTCAAAAATATACAAGAAAAAATTAGCGTTTCCTCTTTTTTGCCATGCAAATTAGCAGTCAAATCCAGCCAATCAGATTTGGGGATGGCACTCATGTAGTCCTATCACAAGTTCCTCTCTCACCAGCTCTCAAGAAACAACCCTGCCTCCTTAAAATTGCATATATGTACAAAAAATGTTCAAGAACGACAAGTTGTAGTTACAGTCACAACACAATTTCAAGAAGTATCTACACCTGAGCAAGGATTACTGCAAATTACACGTGTAAAACCAAATGTTTTCTTTTTACACTTCAGTTTTTGTACATATTAAGAAAAACAGCTGTTGTGTGTGAATTATGAAGTATAAATGTACTAGTACACAGGATGTGATGCCCTTGAACAGAGTTAGGCTAGTTGTTTCTTCCTATTTCCAGTTTTAACTAAGCTAACTGGTTGCTGCCTGCACTTAGTGGTGTTTATCTTCTCCTTTATCTCTCAGTGAGACACTGAGTAACCATATTTCAGACGTTGAACTATTCCTTTAAGGTTAGAGGTCGATCATAGTTTTCATTAAATAAATAAATTAATAAAAAAGTGCAAAGTGCTCCTGTTGCCGCAACATGCAAACTCTGGATGCAACAAAGCAACCTGATGTCCCTCCTTCCTACACACGTTGGAATCGCTTTGCAACTGAAGCCAAGGGATTTAGTAACGGATTTGAAAGTGTTTTGACCTCCACCAATTAAGTACTGTGTGTTTCCAATCATATCAAACTTTAAATCCATTTCTTGATGTTATCAGTGTTTTGGTTTGGTTTAGGTCCTTTCACAGTAAGAGAAATCATTTGAGAGAAACCTCCCCGTGCCATGAAAAACTCAGACCTTGTTGGATTTGGCTCAGCCTTTTCAACTAGCAGCCAAGGGGCTGATTTGACCCGAGTTCTGAAGTATTAAACAGCTTAAAACTATACAGTGTTATCTTTAGCTTAAAGTTAGCCCTCAGAGGATTTACTATAATAAGTCATTGTTTCAACAAATGTAACTAGAATGGGGATAAATGACAATTAGCTGAATTTCACAATCCCTGTGTGCGACTTTGATTAATTTCCTGAAGTCACAGTTTTATGATAACGAGGATATTTTCTAATGGTGACTCATACTGTGGTAAATCCTGACACAATATCTCAAAATGAACTGCAATATACACAGGTGCAGAAAACTCACCTTGATTTTTTTTCTTGACAGGAAGTTTCCAAGCCATAAATTAGAGCCCCATTTTTCGCTTAATGTTTCAAAGACAAACAATCTATTCTCCCTGACCTCTTACAAGTATAAGGACAACAACCAATCAGTGCCTCAGAACCATGATTGACAGTTCGAGGGATGGGCCATGCAGGCATAAACCACAGTGTGCACATGACAGGGAACAATGTGCTATTGAATATGGAGCATGAGTGCATAATTCATATATTCCCATGGCATTTTATTGTCATATGCGTGGGGAGTTGTTCGTACACACACACACACACACACACACACACACACACACACACACACACACACACACACACACACACACACACACACACACACACACACACACACACACACACACACACACACACACACACACACACACACACACACTTTCTCATTTCCCCTCCACTTCCCTTTCAACACCAGATATAGTAAGTTACAGTTTAATGAATACATCCATATATGATAGGGTTTTCATAGCCACCTCCTATATGCAGCGAAAAGTGCAATAACAGCAAGGAAAGTGCTACAAAGAAAAAAGTGTTGAGTAATATGAATACATGTACTTGTTGTTCGAATGACCTTATTTATGACAAAAAAGAAAATGAAATGGGCCTTTCTGTCACTTCTTTTTGATGGCAGTGCTAAATGGGACAAACGGCCTTGGTTATAACAGGCAAGGTTGTGTTTACAGCTCACACAAATGAGAGGCATTTTATTTTCAATGTACAGTAAATGAGCAGTAATTTGCCCTGACAATTTGTAAATTTTTTTGCCCTTTTGTCCATTTACAGTGACTATTCTGTGCTTTATGAGAAGTTTTCGGTCTGGTTTGTTGTCATGTTTGTTCAGCAAGCCTCTTCTGCTTGGATTTGCTGCTTCGTGTGTTTTCCTCGTAAATGACATGCATGTCCTGCTCGTGCGGCTTGGCTTTTGTGTGTGCGCGCACACCTCTGTGTCAGTGGATACTGTAATCGTCTCTTGGGGGTGGAGAGATTCATAGATTAAGAGAAGCAGGTGTGTGTGTGTGTGTGTGTGTGTGTGTGTGTGTGTGTGTGTGTGTGTGTGTGTGTGTGTGTGTGTGTGTGTGTGTGTGTGTGTGTGTGTGTGTGTGTTGTCTTTTGAGGGGAGCAGGTGTGTGTGAGCTGTGCATGTGTGTGCCTCGAGGGCAGCAGGTGTGTCTGTGTGGTGTGCTCACTCGGTCGGATAATGGGCACATATGGACAGAGCGAGAGAGAGAGACCCGCACGCACGCACACACACATATATATGTATATATATGTGTAACCTGCAACATCTATGCACATGTACACAACTGATACAGAAGCCTCTTACTTTGCTTTCGTGTCTGTGAATGTACTCTCTCTCAGCGTGAGTGAATGGATGACACATGAATTAGGTGAAAATTACAACTGGTATTTATGGTGACAGCGATAATGAGGGTTAAGCTTGATGGGATGTCATAAAAGCCCTGAGAAGCATCGAAGCACTGGCAATCCTCGCGATGAAAATAAAACAAGAGTTCACCTCCTTTATGCCCTATTTCACGGAATGTTTTAAATCTGGAAAGTAGCTGTTGAAGGCAGCGAGGAAGCAACGGGCTTGTGGATCAGATTGGTGATGAACTAGACTCTCTTTGCAGCTGTATGGTTGGTGAGAGTGTGTACGAGGGAGAATAATTGTCAGCTATTTGAAAATGACAGAGGGAAGTAATGGGAGAGAGAGTGAAATGCAGCAAGGCAAGAGAGATAGAGAGAAATGGAGAGATGAGGAGGAGTAGATTAATGGCGGAAGGAGGAAGGGTGCAAGACTGAAAATGAACTTGTCTCCTGCTGGAGAGTCAATGGAGGGAGTGACAGCTGTATAGATTAGGGAGAAGAAGGGGTCAGAGGAAGAGGAAAGGCAGCGTTAGGAGGAGGGAGGGGGACTGTTAATGCGTGTAGAGGAATGGATGGGAGAAAGATGTAGCAACGTAAAGGAAGAGAGGGAGAGGTGTGAAGTATTTGGCAATGATGATGAGGAAGAGGAGGAAAAGGAAGGTGCAGAAGAAGGAAAAAGATGTACAATAGCAAAAGGAGGTCATCGTAAAAAAAAAAAGACAATTTAGCCACAATGCCAAATGACTTTACTTTTTTACGGACCTCAGTAAGGGTGTTGCAGTGGTTTTTTTCATCTTGTTATTAATGCTGCTGTGAATTATGTTTGTGTGTGGGCCTGCATGTATGCGTTCCCCATTAATTAGTGTCTGATCAGGTGTCATCATCAGTTAATTGACTGATAATAACATCTTCATTGTCCACCCAAATAGATCCTTGTTGGAACAAGTGGAGGAGAAAGCAGATGGAGGGAGAGTGTGAAAAAAACAGAGGGATGAATGAAAAGGAGAGGAGATGAGTCGCGAGACTGATTTAGGGTGGGGTAATCTGATTGGTCCTTGTCCTTTTTCATTATCTGTTTGAGCCAATTAAAGGAGCAAAGCAACGTAGGATTTTGGAAGATGTTTTTTTTCCACTAATAAATTTTTTTTTTCTTGCTGCTGTAATTTGTAGTGGAACTGTGCTTTACCTCTAACAGATTGAACAATTTTTAGAGTACTATTTGCGAGCATGTGCAGTGTAGCAATAACATTTTGCGGCAGAGCAGAGTTGCAGTGATAACATCTGTCTCTGCCTTTATCATTAAGCAGATAACAGCTCCACTGACTTGAGTTTGTATCACAGCTCATTACAGTCTGCAGTTCAGTTCACACTGAAATTCGGCTCAGTTAGGTTCACTTCAAGTTCAGTTAGAGACAGTCCCTTTACAATACGAGGACTGATGTAAATATGTATAATATTTTACGCTTGTACACCTTATATTCAAATTGAGCATGTGTATTTTTCTCTGGCTTCTACACATCTAATTCAATTTTAATTTATCATTACATATATCATATAATAATGCACATGCATATTGCACTCAGGGTAGAGTATTATTTATTTTACGCATTATTAGTAATACTGAAGTTATCCTATTACAAAGTCTGCTTTGAAAATGGCATATTGTATCATTTAAAAATGATCAAATGAGCTCAGATACATGTAAAATAGTGCAACTACGCATAAAATGACTTAAAAGAAAATGTTAAATTAAAGAAAAATGCACCAATGCACTGGAAACCGTTTGTCTGTGGGCCGACTAACTTCACTGATCATGATACCATTCAAGTGAATTTCAACTGTGAAGTCATATGATGGGTGGATACATGATTTGATAAGGTCCTGTCACTTGTGGTTAATTAAACTCTTAGATTTAATTTTTTCCAATCCCTTTTGTACATCTATCCACAGTCTGTATTTGTTTTCCTCTTCTTTATTCTATCAGTGTCTTCCTCCTCTCCTCTCCACGCCACTCCAACTCCCTCCCTCCTGCTATAAACTTCCTTTATCCTCCCTTTTCTCCCTCCATCCCTTCATCCTTTGCCTATCCTCTCTCCCCACTTCAGTCAGAGTCATATTTCCATGGGATGCTGCATTTCTTCCTGCAGAATAAAGAGCTGCTAATGGAATTACAGTCAGTCACATGAGAAGAGTCTATCGTGTAACACGCACACATGGCACGACTGCGCATATGTGTGTGACGGGACAGACACACGGAGAGAGACGAGGTCAGGCAGACAGACAGATTAGTGAGCTCTGTATTATTCAAGTTTTACTCTCCTCTAATCCTCACACACTCTCATGCAGCACGCGCACGCATGCACGCACACACACACACACACACACACACACACACACACACACACACACACACACACACACACACACACACACACACACACACACACACACACACACACACACACACACACTCTCTCTCTCTCTCTCTCAGTGGGGTACACCCTGTGAGAGGGTCAGGCTGTGTGAGATAAACTGATCACGCAGCAGTACAATATGCTGAAAGTGATTATGTGTGAGTGTGTGTGTGTGTGTGTGTGTGTGTGTGTGTGTGTGTGTGTGTGTGTGTGTGTGTGTGTGTGTGTGTGTGTGTGTGTGTGTGTGTGTGTGTGTGTTTGTGAGAGATAGGGAGCAAAAGAGGAATGGGGATGTGCAACAGCAGTCAGGAAGCAGATTTGAACTCGCACTGGAATCGATGGTGGAGTGAAACAGGACGATATTTTCCAGTATAAGGAATCATCTGGGACAGATGCACACCCCATATGTACATGTGTGCGTATTCATGCTTGTATGTTTGATAAAAGCCAAGTTTCGGCATCTTGGTTTTCTACTTGTAAGTCACGGGAAACCTCTAAATTTAGCCACTGTGTTTTGAGAAAATGAAGAAAGTATAGTTTTAGCCAAGTAATGAGATGAAAAAGAATGAAACCACAGTGGTATTTCCCATAAGGCACAGCTGCATCTGATACCGAGTGACTTCACAGCTGGTAAATGTAAAGATTACCTCCTTGGGCATTACTGCTCCATTCAAAACACACTGGTCCTAAATATTTGCAGACTTATCTGGTGTTTGTTGTTTAGTCAGTGCATTTCTTTTAACATTACACCTACCTTTAGGGCATTGCCGTTTTATTTTCGCTGTAATAAAAACAATAAAGTTTATTTCTACAGCACTTCTCCAAACAAATATTACAACAGGCCTGGCATAAATTACAGGTATAAAACCAGCAAACCACAATATCACTAAAATAAGTCTAAAATGGTGAATAGGTTTTATAAACCAATGTTAAAATTGATGAAAACATATTTTTTTAGGAAGTTCAACGTGCCTTGACACATTAACTGTTCTCTCACCTGGTGACGTGAGCAGCAGACTGCTCAGGTGGGGAAAGGAACAACAAGACTAGCTATTAAATGGTGGCATGTGAGCACAAAAGCAGGTCTTGCGTCCAAGCATTACGTGGCGTAACCCTTGGCAACAAACATACTGCCAGCTACTTAGTTGCAAGTGTGTCCCTGGCTAAAATCATATTTGACAATGGCACATTCCTGTTTGGAGTGATACTTGTCAAACCCTGGTTCACCTTCACGTGTCTATAAACATACCATGCAAAGTTAAATGCTTCAGTGATGTACTTTATGTATGTGCACAATATGATGTACCCCTGAAGGATGTCATGTTCCCAAGGCCATCACACGCTGTGAGTGCATATGTAGAATCTTGTTACACAGAAGTGACAGCTTTCAGGAGATAATGCGCTGTAATTGTACGAGGCAATCAGGACAGGTCTTCTTCTCTCCTCCTGCTCCTCCTCCTCCTCCTCTTCTCTGTCTAACCCCTGCACTCACTTTCTCACATTTTCCTCTTTCTCTCTCTCTTTCTGTCACCTCATCTCTGTTGTAACAGCACATCTTGGATTCTTAAAGTTTGGTATTCTTTTTCCCCTGAAATATTTGAATGAATTTGCCATTGGGTTTAGATATCGAATGTAATTCCCCCCCCCCCTCTATAAATCAGCATATTTATATGTTGGTCAGAGCAGTTCCTGCAATCCTGCATGTGCTGTAATTGCCACTGCGAAAATTATGGTTTTCATTTCCACTGAGAGCTACTTGTGTTAAATAATCTATTGATTCTTGGCACTGTAACGTAAAACTAATGGTATATTAATCAAGTTTGTAGCTTTATAAGCATTGAACACAAACAAATCTAAGGTCACACAATAATGTTTTCAAACAAAAGTAGAGATTTTGAATTTATTTTGGTCATTACTAAATCTGCTCTGCTGATTTTTGTTGAAATTGATATAATCTTTCAGAAGTAAACATTAGTTCCCATAAAGCAATGCTGTTCTTCTCCATCCTGAGGAAAATTTCATTTGTGCTGACATGATTAGCTTTTGTGTTAATACTAATTTTTGAAATAAAGTAGCGCAACTCTGCACGGTCTTAAACCTGGAAATGGCAGGTTTTCGGTGTGTAATCTTGCGCATGGTGAGAACATTTGTGGAATCTTTACTAAGATGTCAGAGAGAAGTGGGGCTAAGAGGATATTATGATTGCCTTTAATCTGGCTAAACATACAGTATGGATAATCTGCTCTCTCTTGCTTGTACTTAGTCTTACTCCTACAATTTCTGTGGGTGAAACTATGTAATCGCACAGAGATTATTGTAGTTCTGCCTGTCTCTTCCCTCTAACATTCTTTGTATCTTTTATTTCACTACGAGCCTTTGTGGTCTGCAGTCTTACGATGTTTTCTCAGACCTGAACATACTCCTTCATTTACCCCCACTGAGCAAATGTGTGGTCTTTCACTGCGGGTACCTGTCAATATAACCATGCTAGTTCTCTATTATTACACTACTTTCCTTCTCAGGTAGATTTATTTTTTAAGCAGGGATTTTTAAACTCTTGACTGCAGGGCACCAGACTAAAGTTTCACTCTGGTGACACAGATGGTCAAGAACTAAACATCATACAGTTAGCTGTGTTGTATAACGTACATGGTTGACACATGGGAGTGTTTTAGGGATTGGTCTAGTGTGCAATAGGCTAATCGCCCATATTTTGAAACATACATGTTTGAAGGTGTGTTGAAGTCTCCAAAGTAAACTACCAAACCAGATAATTTTAACTACAGGGAATTATAGAGATACATTACATGAACAAGTGAATCACTTGCTCATTGAAGGAAGTGATGTATGAGTTTACAGATAGTTCTTGTGTGGTTTGCTAACTCTTTGTCTCCTTTCTCCTCTCCTTCTCTTCCTATTTCTCTCCACTCCAGGCTCCGACTACTCTCCCCCTCCTCCCCTTCCCCGCCCTCCTCCACCTGGCCTGACCAACGAGCACAGTGGCGGCGGTAGCGATGGAGACCATGGTGGAGGAGGGGGCGTGGTCAACCATGAGGTGGGCGTGGTTGGCCTGGCTCCGGAGCACATCCCCACACCGGGGGCAGCCCTGAGCTGGCAAGCGGCCATCGACGCTGCCCGGCAGGCGAAGATAATGGGCAATGCTGCATCAGGTGGAGGGACGGGGCTTGGGTCGGGAGGGGGCGGGCCCATCTCTACGGCCAGCTCTACGCAAAGAAAGAGACAACACTATAGCTCCAAACCCAAGAAACAGACCACAACGACAGCCACAAGGCCACCACGGGCCCTGCTCTGTCTCACACTCAAGAACCCCATCCGCAGGGCCTGCATCAGCATCGTAGAGTGGAAGTATCCTTTAACTAACCATGAGCGGAGGATTGTTTTTCTAATCCTGTTGTTTTTCTGCTGTTTTCTGCTATTGGTTATGAAATACTTTTTTTTTTTTTTTTTTTTTTAAGAAGAACAAATCACATTCTGTATTGATTCCGTTTAGTTGCGTAGCTTGAAGGAAACCAGTTGAAAAGAATCTGTCCTCTCCATGTCAAATATTTGGCTTTAAGTTGTGCTCATTTTGATCTAACAAGGCATAATATAACAAACCCAATATATTAGGGAGTCAATTCTATTATCTAAAGACAACAACTTTTTCCCCCTGTGTTTAGTAGGGCTGCTACCAAATGTATTTGTCAAATATTTCCTACACTAATTATCCTTTAATAATAATTATATAATTTAAAATGTAAAAAAAAAAACATACCAACTTCCATAAGCAATAAATTGTTTGTTTTATCTTACCAACAGTTCAAAACTCAAAGCTCCTCAATGTAGAGTAAAACCAGTAAAACTCCTCAAATGAGTGAGGCTGGATTATGTTTTTGGTGGTTTTGTATAATTTTCAATATAATTATACATTAATCCACTTGTTTCCACTTTAAAAAACAGTTAAACCAAGAAGAAATAGTGTCTAAAATGCAAAAACGTCAGGCTGCAGTTGTTACCTCAATTTAGTTAATCTTGTAATGTTAAAAGCGTATACAATCGCATAATGTCGGTGCAAAATATAGGGCATTTTTTCAATGAGAGGCCATCTTAAATCCATACATTTTACAAATCTTACAGATATACTGTCAAACCGTATTACATACCCCATTTTGGGCTTGAATGGGTGGACATATAATGGGTGGAGAGATGCAGGTAGAAGAAGACGAAAGAGATCAGGCAAAATGACAGGAGGGCAATCTATATGCCAATTTGATGGAATCATGTTAACACCAACCGACTGGTCTATTTGGGAACCAATGAGAGGCAGGAGAAGTCTACTTTTTAAACTCATTAATAGGTTGTAATGTCAGCTATAGGTGGAAAATGCTGTTCTATATTCGATTACATTTTGTCAAATTGGTGCCATTGAGGTATGCTTGCTCAGTATGCTGTAGTGTGTAAGTGGATGTTTAAACAACCATCACAGGAGGATGTTGACAATGATGAGAAGGTTAAAAAAAAGATGCTTGTGCATCTTTTTTTATTTGATTTTAAAGTCGATTTATGGACATTTATTATGGACTACTTTAGTTTTTCCTGTTCGAGGTCCATGCCCATTACAGACCATTTCTTGTAAATTCACAGAGTTTAAAACCCCGTCCGGAATGATGCATTAAATTGCTGTGGACCACAGGGAATACTTTATTCTGCACCTCCCTGCTGATGTTAATCCCCTCCGTATGGGCTTTAATCAATCTCTCTTCTGTCCTCTTGCCTTCAATAAGTGTGATTCCCCCCCCCCCTTAATCTTAATCCCTTCTCCCCTTCCTCTGTCTGCCCTTCTCCCTCTTTCTTGTTCTGCTCCCCTCTTTCATTTTCCATTTTCTTCCATTTTCTCACAGGAGGATAAAACAAATTATGTAATTTTCATCCCTCCTTCACACCTCTTTACAGCATATCTTTCTCCCCTCGCGCTTTCTAACCACATTCATCCTCTCTCCCCCTGGTCCACCCATGCCCCTATCCCTCCTTTGCTCCCTCCATCCTCCACCTTGGAGTCTCGCACAACATTCATTATTTGTATCTCCCTCTGTCTATTCAAATCCCCTATTCCTACTGTTCTTCCGTCCGCTCTTTCTTTCTACCCTTTTTATTTTTGTATTTTATTTTTAAGCCTCTGAGCGTAATGACTTGGTTCTCCCTCAGGGTGAGATAGAGAGACAGAAATGGTCAGTGTCACAGTCAAAGCAATCAATAATAGGCGCAGGTCTACACGAGCAGCGACTCAGCAAAAGCGGAGTCACATGTCGTCCTGACGGACACAGAAGGAGCGGCAGAGGAGGGGTCAGGGAAATGAGAAGGGCAGGGATGTGGGTAGGACGTGGATGTCGACAGGACAAATAATGGAGCAGAGTGGCTGAGGATGGAGGGAAGGATGGGGACTATAAACAAGAAAAATGATATGGCAGGGGGAGGGCAGATAATGAGTGGGGACGGGGAAGGGATGGAGGTGGAGGAGATAGAGGGATCATGGGGGAAGAGAGGAGTGAAGTGAAGGACGTAATAAACTGGTTAGGAAACGAGATGAATTTGAAGTGTGTGCATGTGTGTTTGAAGAGGGCTGCATTAGGGAATTATCAAATTACAATAAATCAGTGTTCATAACATTGTTTGCGCTAATGGACAGAAGTACCATGGATAGGTCCTAACACATTCATGTTGTAAGCTCCAGCAGGATTCCTGAAGTGTGCATATCTCAAAAATACCAATTACCAACATGCATTCTGGTTCTTTTTTTTCAAGCTTCAAAAAGTTGTTCTAAAGAATTATATTACATGTCGCATTTTAACACTGAATAGGATTAATTGGAAAAACAAATTTTGAGTTAGTCTCAAAGCATTTATCTATAACATGAAGGTTGTATTAGCCTTTGATAAACGATGGAACAATTTTTTGAAACCACCATGGTTTAAAAATAACAAAAACAACAAAACAATTTCCCATGGGATCAGCCCTGCATTTTTAAACTCTGTAAACAATGAGTAGGGACAACCTTCCTGCGGTTTGCCATGTGTATTCAAAAGTCATCAGTATTCATAATGTCAGTAGCCCACCTTAAACTGTATGATCCAGCTGCGCTGAAGCTGAAAACTATAAGACAAATTAATTGAAAAAAGCATGAATAAACCGTCAGGGTCACTGGAACAATCTTATCCAATGACTGATGAGCGTTCAGATCATTACCCACAATTCCCAGAATCATTCATTTAAACAGCTGTAAAGGGTGGGAAGGAGGAGAGCGAGAGAGAGCGTGATAGAGATAGGAATGAGATAAATGAAGGAAAGAGGAAGGACATTAATGTGGGCTGTTACGGAAAATGGCAGCTAAGAAAAAGAGAAAGCAAAACAGACTGAGCATCTGATGGACAAGGAAACATGAATGAAAGTCAATCGTAGTAAAATAAACACCATTAGTTATCAATTATTTGTTTGGTTCCGTGTCTTTATAGCAGTTCTACAATGAGATGTCCTTCCATCAGGATGGGGATACGTTAGAACAGTCTGTGGGTGACTCATTTCACAGTATGTTTTTATTTGTTGTATGTATATTGCTGCAGTGATTTTTTTGTTTGTTTATATTCTATTGGCTTTATATGTGTTTGTACGCCTGTGTGTGTGTGTGTGTGTGTGTGTGTGTGTGTGTGTGTGTGTGTGTGTGTGTGTGTGTGTGTGTGTGTGTGTGTGTGTGTGTGTGTGTGTGTGTGTGTGTGTGTGTGTGTGTGTGTGTGTGTGTGTGTGTGTCCTGTGCTCTGTGAGTACCTCCGTCTCCAGAGATAGCCGATCCGAAATTTTCCTCTTTTCCTCCTCTGTTACCATGACAACAGCTACTGCTCTCAACAGGTCGATGGGGCCTGTCTGAGCTCACACATACAGACACTCAGATCAGAGAGCACACATTAACACTTTTGAAGAACACACACACACACACACACACACACACACACACACACACACACACACACACACACACACACACACACACACACACACACACACACACACACACACACACACACACACACACACACACACACACACACACACACAAACATACACATACTAACACGCAGATGATGAAGGACTGAAACACGCGGACACACAGCACTCTCACATGCTGTGTAATTATAGCATTTAAGCATTACCTGCTCGCTGCAAGGTCAGTGTGAGAGACAAGGAGAGAGCAAGGGCACGTTTATGCCTAACTACCACATTCTCCATATGAAATCACACTAAGTGGTACTTTTGAAAAGGTGTCATCGAGTGTATTTAACACACACACACACACACACATACACACACACACACACACACACATACACATCCTCTGCCGAGCAGTTTATATGATATATTGCATCAGGTCACACAAGGGATTGCACTATTTGTATGGATTTCCAATTCAATAAGGAAAACAGATAAATATTCTCAGCCTAACAACAGAGTGCTGAGCTCGCTCTCCCAGATAATATCAGTATATCCCAGGTTTCTTATTGGGTTTGTCAAGATAAGAGATTATCTGTGTTATTGTGAGCTGCATGTGGTGTTTATGGGAGCCAGCTGTTGTATGCAGAGAATCTCAGAAATTAACAGTTTCCTGGTGTTTACATGGGTGCAATCCCAGTGTGACAGTTTATGCTGAGGATTCAGTTTGCTTGTAACAATGCTGAATATATATGTAGAATCCCAAAATGCCTCAGACAGTAGCTCCATTTTATATCAGCTGTACAACCTTCTTAGCTGGCTGGATGCTGATTTGACTTTTGTTTGATTTATTATGTTTTTAGAGCTGTTTAGAGCTGTTACAGTTAACCCAGTTTGGAGCAAAATCCTGATTGATTCGCGTTGATTTTTCTTTTCTCCTATGACGTTGCTATTTTTGTTAAGCTAATTAAGGTACCGGACATTACTAATAGCCTTAGTTTGATTCTTCGCTCAGACCTCCATGTGCTGTTTTGCTCTCAACAGCACAGCAGACAGGAGATTTATTATCAAGTTGATGGAAGCAGACCTCAAGGGTTTTCTTAAATTGTGGGTCAGGAACCCAGAATGAGTCACAGGCCTGTTTCTCAGTGGGTCCCCACACATCTGAAGTGAGTTTAATGAGCCCTTGGTACAAGGGTGAGTGATTAACTTTGATCCATTTTGGTCCCAGGCTGAATGAGCGGAATGATATTGTGGCCGAACATGTTCAAGGGTCAATCCTTAATCCAAACATAAACAAAACAGTATCTCCACAATAAAAATCAAAAGAATTGTTCTTCCTTCTTGCTCATTCTCTATCTGCAGAGCCATTTTTAAAATGGTAGTTAAAGCTGAGATGGACAATGGGTCTTTATCTTGTCACAGTAAGTTTGCTGGCATGATTATTGGTAGTTCAAGATAGTTGAAATTGTTGGGTTAGACTTTTCTTTTCTGAACCTTACTTATTTGTCAAGCCTTTTACATTGCTCCTCTATCATTCAAACCTATAAGAAACCATACTGGATAATTTCAGAAAATTAATTATGAGATTGTAATATTGCAAATCTCTTTGTGGTGCCTTATGGTGGGCTTGGGATTTGAAAATTATACAAGTTGGTTTATTTTTCACATCTGTAACTCTTATTCTCAAACTTCCTGTATGTTTATAAATGTTATGATGAGGAACGTCTAAAGCTGGGAGTTGTACTGCTGAGAAGTTTATGACTTTTAACTGTTGAATGAATGTAAATAGATGACATGAAAACAGGACAGTTAATTACAGGAATAAAAGGACTTTCAGGCAGTCATTGCTGGCTTTACTTCAGCGTGACCTACCTGTAGACCAGGGGGAAAAAATGGTTTAGATACATCTAGGTATAGTAATCCATTACATTGGACATCTTGCAGTGCTTTATTTTTTTCTAAACTAAAATGTATGCCAGCATGCTTATAGTTTGGTTTCTGGATTTAAAGTACAGACAGCACAACTCTTGCTGTTTACATTAAACTATGAGATCTGGTGTCTAAGACTAAATTGACATGCAACCAAGAGAGAAGGAAGACAGGAGGGGAAAAAAAGGATGGACGGAAGGAAAGAATAGAAGAAGAGAGCAGAGGGAGGGCAAAAGGAGGTGGAGGGGAGGTGACAGCAGTGGCAGTTTGTAATTGTGTTGATGAAAACCAGACCTCCTCTATCTCTCCTTCACATTCTCTCTATTATCCCTCTCTCTCTGAGGCCCAAAATAATGAGGTCACTCCCCTCTCAAGGACCGTTCCAAATAAAAACCTCTCCTCTTTCTCATTCCGTCTTTCTCTGTCCACATCCCGTCTTCCACGCGACAGGCCTGCTCCTTGCCGCACCCATATTAGGGCATGCACTGTCTCTGTAACCCCCCTCCTGCACACACAAAGAGGTCCCTAACTTACCCCATGTGCCTTATTGTTAACAAAAAGACAAACTCAACAGCTTTGATCTCTCTTCTTGTGTACACTGCTTGTGCACTCTGCTGTGTGTATATATACCTCTGCTTACGTAAGGTTGTATTAGCTTGTTTATAAATACATCTTTGTTGAAATAACTTGCCTCGTATGAAAACTTTTTTCTATTCAAGAAGATCAGAGGCCAGAGTCTATAATATTTAGTATTTTCTACTTTATCTTAAAAGACCCACTTGAACCCGACGTGTATAGATCGACAAAAAAAAAAACAGTGGAAAAAAATTTGACCCAATTCGACTAAATATTGTCCTGACCCAGCTGAATGCTATTTAAGCGGAACCAAGTAGACACACACAGTTAATGTCTCTATACCTTTGTTTTGTGTATTCTACTCTTCCTTAACCCTTCGCTCAGACCATTTGAGATCATCATCCTGATGACCATTTTCGCCAACTGTGTGGCCTTAGCTGTCTACATCCCCTTCCCAGAGGATGACTCGAATGCTACCAACTCCAACCTGGTGAGTATCGCTCAATATTTAAACTGCTCTACAGCTGAATATGCTCGCTCGCTGTTGGGTATGATAGTTGTTGGTGTAAACAGCTGCTTGGTTCATCTTTTTAAAATCCTGGAAGTGATCTTTGTCTTGATTTTTGTTGCTGTGGTCTGACACCTGAGCTTTCTCTGTAGATTATCTTGACTCATGTGTTTTGGGGAGCTGGGTAGTTTAAGATGTCATTAGCAGCATTTTTCTGTTTTCATTAGCATGTCATTTACACATATCAATCTGATTCCACATTGTGAAGCTTTGACATGTTCCTGAATTACAAGAAAGGTGGAGTGAAAAAAATGCAAAGGAAAGACCGTGGAGCAAATAAACATAGGAGCAAGAAAGAATAAAGACATGGAGTGAAAGAAAGGATGGGCCGTCCTTTGAATGCTACCCTCTTTGAGCATCATTCCCTCTTCATATGACTCACTTGTTGATTTTAATATTTTACTTAGTAACCTGAGGATGGAGAATGGAGGGTTTCAATTATTTTAAACGAGGACTCTCGAATTGTATCAAATGAAGCCATGTGAGTTATTTTGATCAAAGTCAAAGCATCAGTCTTTTGTGGGCAAAATCATATTTTTGGCTAAGGAGAAAATAACTGTTTGGATTGAGGAAGTATGAGCTTTTTTTGCTGGATTGACTTGACTTGTTGGGGTTAAGTGATTTTGTTGGTCTTTGATCGAATGTACAAAATGTACTACACAGTATTTCTTAGTAAAACAATTGACGAAATGAAGACAGTTATTGCAGTTGATTTTCATAGATATTGAATTATTCATTTGTATGTTCAAAGTTACATGACACAAAAATGTACATGATTTTCTTACTATCTTTGTGTTTTGTTTGCCCCTCCTTTTGTCTTAATAACAGCAGCACCCTAGTTGTATGAATGCCATCAGTTTGTTCAAACCAGATAACCCATGTTATCTAATCTGACAGTGTTCCAAAGAACTTCTTGTGATGTCAGGAATGTTGGGCTTTCTCTGTCTTCAAGTGTCCCCATAAATGCTCTATGGGGTTGAGGTCAGGTGACTGTGGAAAAAAGCCCCTGACAGTAAGCACTCCTTGGTCTTTTTTGGTCTTCAAGTAGGTCTTGCGAAGCTTTGAGGTGTGTTTGGGCTCATTATCCTGCTGCAGCATCAATTATTCACCGCAAACCAGAGGGTAGAGCGTGTCTCTGAGGAGTAGAGTGGTGCTTCTCCTTGGTCATGGTGTCGATTTAGTGCAGGTGTTCAACAGGGAAGCAAATCCCCCTCCCACAGTTGAATATTCCCACCACCATGTCTCATTCTCTCTCCTGTTTGTCCTCTAACATCCACCCTTCTGTTGCTGCCACCAATCTCTAACTTGGATTCATCAGAAAATAAGACTTTTAGAGGCTGTTATTCATCCTCTAAAACAGTCTTACTTTGACAGGACTTCAGCTGATTGGAGTCTCTTGATCTTTATTTAGAAAATTCTGTATCTGTGATGAACTTGCTTTCCTATCTCTCAGTGAACAAAGCTTGATGTATTGATCTTCTGGTTATGTGATCACTCTTGGTCGGCCAGATCGTGCTTTTAATCCAGTTGATCCAGTTTCCACAAAGTGTTGAAACCTTCAGTGTAGCTCTGATTAGACGCTGAGAAAGCCCTTCTTTGCTAAGAATAACAATCTAACTTCTGACACATTTACTTAGTTCTGATGCCACTATCACAATGCTAGTTAGTAAGAAGTGTTCTTCTGTAAAGTTAAGGCACAGCTATATTTATTACAGGTGAGCAATGGCTGCAGGCCATTATCAAGCCTCTTATCAGTCGATCAAATCCACCTAAGTTTCATCTATCCACATAGAAGGGATACATCTCGAGGAAATCTCACCTTTTCTATATGGGAGTTACCATGATCAAAGCCACAACTTTGTTTGTTTCCAACCTATAATAGTGCCGAATTTCAAACAATTCTTTATTTTACATGCCAGAATGGCTTGTGTTTTCTATATCCTCAGACCTTCAGACTTTTTCCAGGTTTTGATAATAGTATGACCGATTTTCAATGTGGACTTTTAGATCCCACGGTATGTACAGTGTGATTCATGTGCGGTATATACAGTTCGAGTGTGTGTGTGTGTGTGTGTGTGTGTGTGTGTGTGTGTGTGTGTGTGTGTGTGTGTGTGTGTGTGTGTGTGTGTGTGTCAGCTTGCAGTTGTATGCCAGTGCACTAGTCAGAGGAGGACACTAATCCCTCTGAGTCCATGTAACATCTGTCACTCTGTCTCTGACTCTTTCTTTCCTTCTGTCTAAGAATGATTCTGCCACACTTACTAGTTCTTGAGTGCTTGTGCTGTACTATGTGGCCCTATTCACCTGTCAACATGTCCACGCATTATTTATTGACTTTTAGAGAATTTGTTGGTATTAAAAGTTTCACATGTTCTGGATAAGAAAAAAATAAAAAGATAGATTTTTGACCTCACTCTACAATGTTGTGTTGGGCTTGAAGTGTACCTGCGAGTGGAGAGATAACATTTGTTTTACTATGTAAGTATCCTCTGATTTCTCACTTAATGATGCAGTGTCAGAGCAGGTGTATGAGTCAGTAGAGGAGTAAACACGACCGAAGGAAGACAGCTGTTTTCATCTTCTCAATCTGTGTCGGTCACCCACTCTCTCTGCTGATCTCACTCTGAATCCTGTAAGAGGCATGCATACATTTACTTCTTTACTTTACTGAAATATTGCCTTTACCGTACATTACTGTCACTTTTCTGTTTACACAATTTAAAGTGTTCTTCAATTTCTGTCTGCACGCTCTTAGTTTAATATCGTTGAGAAGATCCTTCTCCACTTCCATTCCAAATAATTAAGTAAATACATTCTATACAGCTCTGACAGTCACAACTTGAAATCTACCTTTCCAAGTCATCTTGAAAGCTTTGAATGATTAGTGGGTTTTTTTGTTTTTGTTTTTTTGAATCAAAAAGTATGGGTAAATAATTGTATTTAAGTAACTTATCTATTTTCACTTTACAGTCTAAATTGGATAATAGTAACATGTCTTACTGTCTCTCAATGTCTGACAACACAATGGGAAGAATTTTGCTGTTTTGAAACTGTATACAACATGAAGCATTGGCACGCACACATACAAACACATACAAATACACATATACATAGACACACACCTATATTCATGTCTCATATTCTTGCTGGGTTATTTTGGACCATGTGGGTGCCCCCCTTATCCCCACCTCCCAAGTTAATGAACAGATAAAACACACACAACCCACTCACCACCATCACAGCTGTGGTCAATTAGTTTGGTAACCTCCTGACAGACAGGAAGCTGCAGCATGCAGATGTCTTTAATATATGGTTGAACCATGTATCTCTGTGTGTGTGTGTGTGTGTGTGTGTGTGTGTGTGTGTGTGTGTGTGTGTGTGTGTGTGTGTGTGTGTGTGTGTGTGTGTGTGTGTGTGTGTGTGTGAGAGAGAGAGCTATTAGCAAGTAGACAAGTTAAAAACAAAAAGTAATTTTGGGGAAGGAAGGGGAACTGTTGCAAAACTGCCAGGCTGATTAATGATACCGAGGCATCAGTGTGAGTCTGAGCAGGTTTTGGTCAAGCCGTAGTTGTCAAATTTGTGATCCCACAAACATAATTGTGTACTCCCACATGATTAATCAGAAAGTGCAAAAAAAGACATGTACACATATAATATTTTGCCAGGCTAGGATGTTGCCCAAAACATTAAATTATTAGTAGTTAAAGATCATTTATTTTATACCTTCTCAACAGCAGTTTTTAAATGGATTAGGTCCAACCTAACTTTCCGTTTCAGCTTAAAATAGTTTTGCAGGTTTGTGTTTGTTGTGTTTGTTGTGTAATTGCTATTTTTGTGTGCATACATTGTCAAAACTGTCTTGTAATCTGAGTCAGAATGAAAACATCACATTTAAAAACAGTTGCCATTGCCAGAAGTGCTGTTGTATGTTTACATTATTTTTGCACTATGCATTTACTTTGACAATTTACTTTATTGAGTTCTTTCAGTGGGCAGCACAGTGGTGCAGCGGTTAGCATTTAACCCTGCCTTCGCCCAATGTGAGCTGGGATAGGCTCCAGCCCCCCCGTGACCCTGTTCAGGATAAAGCGGGTATAGATAATGGATGGAGTTCTTTCAGTGTGTTTGCAAGACTGTAATTAAAATCCCAGAGTGCCAGGATCCATATTACTTCCCATTTGTTAATTTGCCAGAGTGTCTATTGTGATTCTCATTAAATTCACATTCATCATTCAGATGATGGGTTTATCCAGAGCTGCCTGACTGTTTTGTTTAAGGACAATCTAACAGACCGAATGGCTCATCATACACATTTGGGAAGATTTAACCTGTGACCTTGTTGTCCTACCTGTCGTCTGATCATTTCCCTTACACTGTGATACGTTATTTCTTACGGTGTCATCTTTGCATTCCTGTGCTACAAACTGCCGGGCAACTCTCTCATTAAATATAATGTTAGTTTGAGCTTCAGGAAGCTTTTAAATAGTCCCAGCATCAAAGCTCACCCTGACCCTCTTGTGTCATTTTTGTGTTATTCTCCCCCCTTGTTGAGTATTGTTGCCCTTTGTTTTCTTTTTGTTATTCAGGGAGACAAGTTGTGGTTTTGTTTGCTCGCCCACGTGTTTTTTATTTCTTCCCATGTTTGCAATTTGCAAACAAACTGCAGGCTTCGACAAAGGTGTATTTTTAATGAAGTTTAAGATCAAAGCAGCAGCATCATGGTTCAGTATCCTGGAGATGCTCTTTATGTTTACCCCGGGGCGTACTGTATGTGTGATCAAGCCTGAATTTTATAATCAATATGGCACCCCCTCGCTAGATTTGCACAAGTCTTTCTTATGTAATACCAGAGATCTGTTGTATTGCTTCCAGTACAATATTTCTATTTCTGTCTGCATCCCATAATGTGCTGCTCTGTCTCCTTGACGACATGCCCAATAATAGCAACGGGAGAGGTTGTCATGGATATGGTAACCGTAGTGATGCTCCTCATCTGTCCTTGGTTACAGGGGAAGGAAGGATACTGTAGGAACCAAAGTGTGAGAAAAGTCTCTTCTGTCAGGGAGGAGACACATGCTGCATTTAGCATTGTTCATTTTAGTGACAACATTTTTTGACGTAAACCTTTCTGTATAAGTGTGTGAAAAACTTTCCCCACTGTTTCTCATTCTCCCTCTCCCTGTTTGTTCTCCAGAGTCACTTTCTTCCTCTCATTACTCCATCTAATCAGATCAGTATGGATACGTTCAGATTGACAGAACAATGTTGGCATAACCAGGCAATTAGCTAATCAATACACCTGATTAGACACTGACTGATGGAGGAGAGGCATGAACACATACTCCTTTCCCCCAAGCCCAAGCAATAATGCAATTTAATGGAATTCATAGTGATTGAAGTCTGAGATAATGTCAGAGGGATTTTGTTGGTTTGTTTCAGGTCTATCTCGTTTGTTTGATTTCTGTATTATGTGTGCATACAGTACATTTGTATAGTATCAGCCATATTTGTGCATCATTCATAAATATGTGTTTACCGGAGTTCATGGTTGTTCACAGTCATTCATTTGCGTGTGATGAGGTGCGCTTCTGTGTATCAGCAGTAAGTGACAGGGCGTTCAGTGTTAGATGAATTAGCTACTGGCTCTGCAGAAGGCGTGTGAAACAAGCTCCTTTATATAAATGAATCACCTCTTTGAGGGTAATGGACCCCTCCACAACACACATGCACCTACCCACTCTCTGTGGCTTCTCTTTGTTTCTCTTTTTTATATACGCAGCAGTATTGGCCATTTGTTCAGAGGCTAAAATTAACCTATGTTTATGTTTTCCCGAGAGGCAACCTCTTGCAGCTGTGTGAATTTGACTGTATAAAACTGCAAAACGTATTAAAGAGAAGGTCAGGGTGGATAATTGAGGGTACAAAGCATGTGACTTTGAAATAAGCCACTGCCTTACTCCTACAAACTATTTGTAGGTTTGTAATTTGCACTGTTTTATTTTTTGGTTTTTTTAGCCAAGCAGGCAATATTTCTCAAGCCCTTACCAATTGTTTGAAAAACTTAATCATATCTAGTGACTTAAGCATTTTGTTGTATTTATACCCTGATTTCTGCTTTTCAATTAAAACTTCCTCTTGGAGTGTTTCTGTTGTATTTACTGTGTTGATTTTGCTGAGACTGACACAAAAAGTTGGAAGCTTCTATAAGTGAATTTATACTACAGTCAACTGAAACCCCTTGACTACACAGTAGTCACAGTATCCATTAATTTAATGGAAGTTCTTAAATCAGCTGACGACACTTGCGATATCCTACCTAAATTGTATTGAAGTCGGTGAATACCTTTCCAAAATAGTTAAATTTGTAATTGATTTAGATGTATTTCTAGAGATCTGTTTTTACTTTGCGGTTAAAGGGTCTTTTTTTGTTGATCTGTATAAAAAACCCACATTATATAGATTGTAATATAGGCTATTGTTATAAAACATTTAAACTTCCATGGGTGGTGATGCTTTATATGGGAACTGTAGTCAGATGTTTTGGTGAATTAAATTATTGCTACAACACCAACTTCATTGTTTCATCTACATTTAACCTCAGAATTGTCCTATGTGTTTCCTTTGGATCCAATGTATCAAATTCCATTAAACTGATGAAATAGCTTTAGTTTGTTTACTTATAAAAACTCTGTTACACGTATTCAACTCCAAATATTATCTGGAGTGTTGTAGAGTCTCCACATGTCCTCCCTCATCTTTCCTCCTCCCCGTATCATTTCTGCTGTAGAGGATCAAGTTAACATGCTATTCCTTTGGGTGCTACTCTGCTGGTTGCTCTGAATGTCTATTTATAGATAAGAGGAATGATCACCATCTAACTGTCTATCTTCACTTATCTAAACAAGTTAGGTCCATGTTTTCTCATGGTGACGATGGTGTCTGACTGTGTGTGTGTGTGTGTGTGTGGGGGGGGGGATGTGGGTCTACCTTAAATAGTCTCAGTGGAATGTAGCCACTCAACGTGCACCAGGATAAGGATGTAGATGTGTGTGTGTGTGTGTGTGTGTGTGTGTGTGTGTGTGTGTGTGTGTGTGTGTGTGTGTGTGTGTGTGTGTGTGTGTGTGTGTGTGTGTGTGTGTGTGTGTGTGTGTGTGTGTGTGTGTGAACAGCTACAGTGGAATTTGATGCAGTTATTAAAATATTATATTTACCAATAAGATGACTAAGTGTAACAGCGTGTGTGTGTGTGTTGTGCATATAAACAGACAGAGACCTCCATGATTCATCAGGTCTCACACATATCAGTTGGCCCATCTACTCAGTATAAAATCTCTTTCATAGTTTTCAAACCATGATGTAGCCTGGGGAGTCATTATTGGAAAATTATAAATGCTGTTCCCCATTTTAGTTCCTACAAGAAACAAGGAATACCCCAGTTACCATTTGTGTTAAAAGACATGAGTGCTTTCCAGTTCCAAAGTTACAGCTTCAACCTATTGTTTGGTTTCTGCTCCAATGTTTCCATACTTTGGAGCCATTTTTAAGTTTTTATTACGTACTGTTTAAGGGCTTTAGTGCTACTGAAAAGGAGCCTTAAACGTCGAAAAAAAATTAAAGCGTTCGACATGACTTTTAAGGCTGCGTACCGAACTTGATATTTTTATGGTACAGACTGAAATGCGTCAGTCCTATCTAGAATTTGAATGCCTTGTCATTCGGTACCAGACTTTGATACCCTGGCTTCGCCCACGCTAACAAGTGTTCTTTTTAAAGCGCATAAGATTTTCTACATTTATGCAAGAGTAAATCTCATCAGAACCAATGCAGTATTTACCGCTCTATTTGGCCGACCTACCCAAGAAAATAAGATTTTTCTGTTTCAACTTGGTTAAATCTTTAAACGCCTTAGTTAACTCCTTTCAAACTAATATTTTGCCTCACATATTTTCGTTGTGTGCATTGCAGTAACTGAGTGGGGAGAAGAATAAGCACACGCGACATGCATGCCGTGTGCGCGGCGGTCACTGTATGTCTTGATTTTCATTCTGGTGCCCATATTAATAGGTTAGAGCAGCCATACGGCCTGTGTGAGACACACATGTCATGTCTCTCATGTCATCTAGAGAAAAGCTGTCTCTCCTCTATTTTCCACGTGACGCATGCACCGAAAATAGACTGATAACATGTTTGATATAGAGTCAAACCAGAAACCCACTGTAGCTCCTAATTATATTATGACAGTAATTTAACAAGTGCAAGGCAGTATTATTTGGTGCAATCTTCCTCAATTTGCTTTTCAGTTACAACTCTTCACTCGCTGATTGACATTATTGAAGAGAAACTCAATGTAGAACGACAGGACTGGCAGTAGCAGCTGCAGACAGTGTGGACACACAAACGTGAACAATCCGCAGCAGCAGACAGTGTGTCCCATGCCTTTGCCTGTATGTGGGTTGTTGACAAGACATCTGTAAATTATAGCTACCGAAAATACACTGGGTTACATTCTCCCGCTCTAAACTCCGTGAAAACTGAAGATTTATGCCGTAATGTGTCATGTAATTGAATTTTTGTTCAAATGGATTCCATGACTTGTTATTGGTATCTAAAACTTTGAACAATACCCAGCCCTATATGGCATGTTGGCATGAGTAGTTTCTCTGCTGGAGCAGAACACTTCTCTTTGTCTGTCTTGTTCTGTTTCTTTCACAAAAGTCACACAAATAAAATGTGAATTGTCCCCATCACCAGGGTGAAGCTAAATGTATGCTTTTAGTGTGTTTAGTGTAGCGTTTTTTTTTTTTTTTTTTTTTAAAGCAGTTGTCAGTTTTCCAATACATGGTCTTAAGACCCTTAAAACACATAAAAGAGATAACGGATTGTGGTCGGTGTGCAACAGGAACCATGAAGCCACTTTTTAACATTGCTGAACATGATCTATTTCTCATCGTGTCAGGTTGTATTGTTATTTATTTCACCCCTTTAAACTTGACACCTTATAATAAGCATAAAAACTACTTGTATTGAAAAGGAAGCTTTTTGCCACTATGTTTATTTTCTCGCTATTCAGAGAACCTTCATTGGCATGGCTGTTAAACAGAAACTATTTGACGAAAGCGTGACATTCTATTATCCGCTTTGGTGATATGATTATGCAATTGTTTTGAATTGAAAATACATTATAAGAAAGAATTTTCCTTGCTTGAATAGAACTTGCTGCCTCAGTCTTCCCCTCCCTCTCTGAGTCTCTCTCGTCTGTCCCTCGCTGTTCTCCTCCACCTCTAATAAAAGTGAAAGATAAAGACTCCTAAATGATGGCAGCTGTGGCACCACATTCATTACAACACCATTTCCTCTTCCCTCTCTCCTCCCTTGCTTTTTAATAGTCCCATTTTGATGATAAAGATAGGGAGACAAACCTCCTGACCTCTGCCTCGTTCTCATCTTTATCTTCACATCTTTAAACTGAAGAACAAGTGACCATGAATGTAGTGTTTTCATGCATCAGCTTTTGCATTTTATTGTGTCTTCCAGTCCAAATTATCTACAGCAAGTCAGTATTTTTAGGTTTTTGTAAGAAAACTCTCTCAGGCACGTATCCGATGATTCCCGAGCAGATCCGTGGAAATTGTCCCAACTTACGCCCCCTGTTTATGCCAAACCTGCATATCAGACCGCTGTTCATTTTGAAGCTACAGTATGTTTGTGTATGTTTGTGTGTGTATTCAGTGTGTTTTTGTGTGGGAGGAAATATATAGGATCTGTGGATGTAGAACTATAATGCATGTGGATTCGTGTTGCCGCACTGGTATTCAGCACTAGAGAAATTTGGCAAACAAGTCATGTTAAATCGGGTCAAATGAGCCTTATGAAACTAAAATAAAGTTTTCCTAGTGCTCATGCCAAGGCAAGAATTATTAACATTACATAACTGTCTGAAAGAGGGAGTAATATAGAGGTGCAGTTTTGATCGTTTGCATGAAGCTCCAGATGTGCCAGCGGTAAAGGCGAGAGAGGCAGAGAGAAGGAAGAGAAAGAGATATTTTTACTGAGCTAAAAGTGTCCACCTCTGCCTCACATCGACCCACATTACAGCTCATAGAGCACACAGGGAGATGAGGGAGTAATATCTCTGTCCATCACTGAAACTTCTCAGAGCCACCTTACCACAGGGAGTGATGTCAGTCTTAATGCCCTCATTTCTGTCAAAAACATTCTCGTCATAGTTTGCTATCACGATAAATAAAGTCGACTTAAGTTTAATGGGTTTGTTCAAGACAGCTTCTTTTTCCAATAGGAAAACTAGCTCTTAATGGGTAAGGCTTAAAAAAAACAACTCAGGAGCGTGAACAGAGTCAGGCGTAACAATGGTAACTGAACATATTGCAGCATACAACATCATAGAAGTTTTAAGTTTGCATCTGGTAAACTCCCTGTGGGGAATTTTGAATTCGACCCTTCTCATATATTTGATCAGCGGACAGCCACAGAGCTCTTTTATAGTTCAGGCAATGTCATGCGTACCATCACCTACAAGACTGACAGCCAATGAATGACATTCATGCCTTTACTCTAAAGTCTTAAAGCAGTAGTGGCAAATGACCCAATTGTTTACCATTCAATACTGCTCTATTGTTTTCTATTTTAGTCACACCTGTTCAGTCTCCTTATCTCCTCTTTCAGTTATTACAAGTCTGTCATCTTTTACGAGACCATCTTATCGACCAAATTGTACTCAGCATTGCTAATGCACAGGTGTTTTATATTTAGTGACATAAACAGTCTACCCCTCTATAGGCTGCACTGACAAATTGTCTCGTATCTCCATTACACGATTGCCTTTTCTTCTCTCTTAGTCACAACATGTTTCGTGCTCTGCTATGTAACTTTATACTGGAAAAAAAAAGTTTTATATATACAATAAGATCATCCATCCACTGGCATCCCAGTATTATACACACACAATGAATTGTGTACACAGTAAGCATTAGATCTATGGCAACAAAGGTATTGGAAGTGCACTGTGGATCTCTGGGCAATTTAGGGTAGGAAACAGGTGTACGTACGTATGTGCATGTGTGTGTATGGCTTTTTATTTATTCCAGACTAATATTTGAGCAGCCGTAAAAGCTTGGTGTGACATCACCAGAGGAGTAATGCAAACTCCACACCAGCTACTTTCAGCTAACACCCCGCACATCCTCCTCCTCCTCCACCACCACATCACTGACTCCGCTGAGCTAAATCCAAACGTGTCAGGTGATTTATTTAATACTAGAAACAAAAACAAAAAACAAAAAACAAAAAATACAAGAAGGAAGAAGACTTCTCAACAAGAAACCTTCAGTATTGTATCTATATATATATATATATTTATTTATTTATTTATTATTTTTTTAAAGTGTTAGTGATGTACAGTATTAAAATGTTGTTTCTGTGACACCTTATAGTCACACTCCTGCTGATGGACACCTTTTTGAAACCATGAGATCAAAGACGATAAGCAAACTACCTGAAATCAGTGCAGAAGCCTCAGCTCACTTGCTCACTGCATTAATAGGTGATGCTGTGTTGCAGTGCTGGTTCTGTTAGAGAGAGCTACGTAGCAGTCATGTCGGTGTGGTATTCACTGACATTTAGCCATCTGGTCTCGGATCTGGCAGCTACACACTCTTTTTCTCTCTCTGTCTTGCTCTTACATAAACACAGAGACACAAGGTAATGGTCTAAATAGATTTACACACCTTGGTTGATCTGTTGATAAGCTGTCCGTATGATGCAGAACACCGGTGTGTGTGTGTGTGTGTGTGTGTGTGTGTGTGTGTGTGTGTGTGTGTGTGTGTGTGTGTGTGTGTGTGTGTGTGTGTGTGTGTGTGTGTGTGTGTGTGTGTGTGTGTGTGTGTGGGTGTGTGTGTGTGTGTATCTGCACACTTGCTCGAGTGGTTTGCGTGTTTTGCCTGCATCATCAAAGGGCCGGGTTCCCATAGAAACAGATGTTTCCGTTTTCCTCCTTGGTGGCAACATGTGACAGACTGTCTCGATGTGTGCATGTGTGTGTATGTGTGATATACACTGGGAAACATGCTTTTGGGTTAAATACAGTAATTTGGTGAATCTGGTCCTTAACTCTTATTGATCTCCCATGTTAAATATATTCCAACCACAAAGGAGATACAGATAAAGCCACACACATAAAGGACTTTGAGATAACTGAGATGTGGATTTTGCAAAAATGGCTGCAGCTCAATATCAGAAAGAAATCCCTTATATTTTGTACATTCATCATTTACACCCACCTGACAGGTAGTCAGAAGCTCCCGTGTTTGTTTTATTCTTATGATGACTCATCTACTGAAGAATAGTGAACTCAAATCAAAAGATGAATATCAGTTAGTTTTTGCTTCTGGGTCTTTATCATTTGTTGTTGAGAGGCGGGTGGGAGGCAGATTGGTCCTGATCAATAGAGTAGCCTTGTTCATACTGTAAATTGCTTCTTGTACTCATATCTATTGACTCAAATCTGTTTAGTGTGGAATCAATAGGTATGAAAAGGAATGGTAGTGCTTTGAGACAGGCAGAAAATTGGGAGAATTTATGAGTAATGTGTTTTACTCAATTTGAACTGTTGAATTTCAAATGTGGACACTGTGCTTTTTATGTTTTCTTTATTGACATTACCGCTGATTAAAAAGAGACTGCTGTAAATACCAAATCAAATTGGCACTAATTGTGAACATAATGTCATCAAACATCTAGAGTTTGAGTTAAAAAAAAATTGTAAACTTGTATAGGATGCTTGGGTGTGTGCCCTGGAACATGGGACTAAATATAAGTCCAGAGAATCACAAGTGATGCAGTAGCAAATTCTTTCTTTGTTGAGTGTATTCAAGTTTAATGTTGTGCAGTCAAACTAAGTTAACACTGCACCACAAAAATCTAAACAGCTGTGCGTGTGAGGGGAAAGTGTATAAGAGCTTATGTGTCTATTCAGCCAAAAGGTTCACATACAGTCACCGTGTCTGGGACATTGATCAAACCTATTATCTCTCATTCCCTACTGTTCTCTCTCTCCTCTGTCTGTCTCATCACACTTTTCTTTCCTGTCCTTCTGCTTTGTAGGACAACTGTCAGGTGCGTCTCTGCGTGCATTTGTGTGTGTATGACAGCGACCTCCCTCTGCTGCACCCCCACACACACACACACCCTCCTGCTCCTGGGAGGTGACCCAGTTTCCCATGATCCAATGCGGCTGCTTATGCTGCGTTGTTGCCGTAGCGATATTGCAAGGTCCTTTAATGCCGACTGTGACTTGCCCATGAATAATGGATAGAGAGAGTGACAGCGTATTAGACAGAGGGGGAGAGAGAGGGAAAGACGAATGGAGAGACAGAGGTAACAATAAAGAAAGGAGAGATGTAGAGTTGCGATATTAAAGGAGGATGGAAATGTGGGATAAGGAGTCACAAAAATGAAGCAGGAAAGAAAAGAAAGTACAAGGGGGACAGAAGGAGAATTGTGAAAGAGGAGAGGAGTGGAAGGATAAAACTTAGCAGGGAGAAGTGAGAGACATGAAAAATTTGAGTTTGTTTGACATTAACATCTACAGTCAGTTCAAAAACAGTGATTTGAGGGTAGCATGGTGCTAAACAATCAGCTATTACATCTACTACTTTTAGATGAACCCTTGTTTCTGTTCCTTTGGCCTTTTTTTATTGTTTGCATGCACGTACCAAATTCTGCAATAAAATTATGGAAAAGGTCAACTGTCTGGTTCAAACTGGTTTACCTAAAGATGTATCCCTCCCTATCCCGCCATTAGTAAAACTAAGTTTTGTATGAGATTTTACATTTTAGGAAAATAAACTTGTCAGTGCTCTGTAGTGGATAAATTCTCTAATGCTGACATTCTCTAGATTACATCAAAACTACTGACATTTTCAATGTCTGTGCTGACATTTGCAGTCACTTCTAGGCAATCATTGACTGTATGGAGATACACTGAAGACAAGTTATTGTTGTACGAAGCTGATTCATCAATTCCAATGGTTATGAAATGGGTACAAGTGTTACGGTTTATATGTTGGTAAACTAAAATTGTTATTGTCATTTGTACATGAAATAAAAATTTGTGAAAAGATATTTTCATGCCAGTTCAACACTTGAAAATACTGCTATAAATTGTAAAACTATAAATTTTCCATCTGACGAAAAAATAATTTCATGTCAGCTATATCTATATTAATGACTTGACGGCTATGAAATATTGAACTGCTTTGGAAATGATTATCTAGAGAATAACAAGAAATGGGAAAAAGAACGTTGTACAATCACATGAAAAAGTTAAATCATTTACATCTAGATTATCTATTATAAATTGACCTTTTTAGCAGCCATCTCTATGCCTTGGCCAAAAGGTAAATGTGGCATAATGTAGTTATTTTTTTTAAGTTTAAGGCCAGATGTACAGGCGAAAGAGAATAACTATAAAGTCAGTGAGTCAAACATTTGTGTGTGTTTTCACGTGTGACCATTGTGCAGCTTGTATTCAGTCTCTCTGTTACTGCTGACTGCAGCACACACCTGTTGAATAGCATTTTCTCTCTCTCTCTCACACGCACACACACACACACACACACACACACACACACACACACACACACACACACACACACACACACACACACACACACACACACACACACACACACACACACACACACACACACACACACACGCGCACACACACACACACACACACACACACACACACACACACACATGCTCACACTCTTTCTTTGCAGCAGACGCATACATACAGGGGCATGTAGAGGTGGCCGCCTATTACCTTTCTGCCAGAGCTGTCAATCCTGTGGCTGGCATTGAGTTTGCACAGCAGCAGGGTTCAAACACACATAAATACACACACACACACACACACACACACACACACACACACACACACACACACACACACACACACACACACACACACACACACACACACACACACACACACACACACACACACACACAGCAAAAACCCTCTCTGTCATTGGCTGCCGTGAATAATATATTTCACTTTATCTAAAAGGCTTTTAAAGTGCCCACACAGCCTTTTTTTTTTTTTTTCACTTCAAAGGAGGACGTTAACACAGGCATGCATATATTTGCTCAATAGAAAAATTTAAAGAAAAAAGGACAACATGTAAGCAACCAACCATTCTTGCTGAACGGATGTTGTGGCGGCTGAAAACATGTCTAGTCGCTCAGTTTTCCTGTTGTAAATGTTTTAATTGCATTGCACAATTATGAAGAGCCAGCTGTAAGTCTGTAATGACCTTGTTTTAAACCGAGACCTCTGTAAAGAAAGAGGGGCGTGAGTGTCACTGCGAGATGCAAGTTTACGTGGAATTAAAAATTTGAGCAGTCTGCAGTGTTTTGTTGCTTCATGCAGCCTTAATCAGTAATTTGTTCAGTTACCTCAAATTTTACAACATTATATCGTTTTTTGCAATAACCATGCTTTTTAAATATCCCGTGTTATAATTAAACCATTTCTATTTGATCCATTCCACCATCTATCTTCACACTTTTTAATCTCAGAGCTAACATATGTCAGATTTTCGTCATTTCTGAAATGGCTGTTAAAGCCTTTAAGTCTGATAAAGATGACATAAAGCTGTAACTAACAAACATGTAAACTTTCTGTCAATCTGTTTTTTAAATTATGACATTTTTCCATCCATTGATTGATTGTTTAACCTATAAAAATGTCAGAAAACAGAGAAATATCCCCCATATTACATTTTTCCAGAGCCAAAGGTAACATCTTGTTAACGTCTTGTCTGACAAGCTGTACTAAAAACTTTTTTTTTTTAAATTTTTTTATAGATTCCACCGGTTTCACAAGGATGACCTGTAATACATTTGCAGCACATACTACAAACAGACATACACACACACACACACACACACACAGCACATCGTTCAGGAGGTTAAGCAGCACATGGCTCCATATGTTAGCTATTAGGCTTTACTGTTAGTTTCACCAAGTCTGCTTGACAAGGACTTTGATGTGTGTCGGGGGAGCTGAAAGAAGGATACACAGACAGACAGAAGTGCAGTATACTGTATAGCTCAATATAGCTTGGAGTTTGGGAAGTGGATGAAGAGCTGAAAATAGATAAAAGGTGGATGAGAAAGAGAACGGCACTGGAAGGGTGAGGTTGTTCATATTAGAATGATTCAAATACTGCAAGCTTTTATATAAAGTATTATATAAATACTGCTATATTATTTAACTTTAATTAGAATGATAGAACGGGCTCTAAGACTTATGAAACACAATCAGAGTTGGATCAGAACTTGTCTTGTGACCAGAGATAATGAAAATATCTGTCGAATATGCTGTCTCGTGGGTGGTCGTTACATGGCAGACCATAACAGCACAAGGCTGTATATGCATCGAAGATCTTATTTGGTGCATGTAGCAGCGCTTCAGTGAGCATACATGTAGGACCTAAGTTCATTAATGAGCAGTGCAAACGTTGTCCAAAGCATGTATGTTCCACCTGAGGTCTTTTTTTTAACTAGCTGCTGCTTCTTGTCCTAGTACCGTGTTTTTCAGAGTGTGGAGTTGCTTTGTGGTAAATCTCTCATCTTTCAGACTTCACTGTAGTTATAAAAGGATACAGATTGTTTCACAGCAATATTGACTTGGCAGTGAGATTCAAGCCAAACTTTTAGGTTGCCAGGCAACTCGAGCGACACCAGCGACCGTATATGGGCATTTCTGTTTTTATCTTTGCTTTAGACTTCCTGTCGCTGTGACTCTCCCTTTCTTTGTTTACACACTTTCAGTGTTTCCTTTTCTTTATGTCTTTGACTGCAGTCGGGTGTTTTTGTCCTTCTACAGGTTTTCTTCTTTTGGTCTTATTCCCAGTCTTTCTTGTGCTGTTGTCTTTCTACTTCTTGCACTGTTTTGAAGTCGACTTACTCATCTGCGGGGGCTTTTTTGTTGTTAAAATTATGAACTCATGACCTTTCACTGTCCTCTAGTTATTACCTTCTGGTCATACACTATAGTAAGTCACTGCTTTCTTACAAACTTTGCTCTTTTTCTATCTTTCTCTCATGATAAAGACACCAAAAAAACAGATTAGCTATTTGTAGTTCCAGTCTAGGTCGGTACGGGAAGTAGACAGTGACAGTAAAAGGTCTTTATGTATTTAAATTGTTTTCATAGTCATTGCATTTAGCATTGGGTCTTACACAAGTTGAATCCCCATGACTTACCGGAGCAGATGCAACCATCCCTGCATAGACCCGCCCCAAATGACGGAAGAAAAATTTAATTCAAAACTTTTTACTTTTTTTTTTATTATTATTTAATTTTTTTTATGTGTCCTATTTTAATGCAATTATTTAGAAATATTACAAGAAAGCCAACAAAGTGGGAAATTTCTCAGCCCAGTAAGCTTAGTTTTTTGGTAATTATAGCTTCAGATATCCCATCTTCGGCACAAGGTCGGCAATCATGTAAAGCAGCCAACCTGTTTGGTTCAATACAGTGTTACAGCTGATAATTACGGAGTTATGAAAGGAGATGCTTTTCCCACTAATTAAATAGCCAAAGGGTAACAGGCTAAGATGCACATGAAAGTGCGCTCCTTCTCTTTTCCCTCCTCCTGTTCCCGTCTTCTCCTCTCTCTGCCTCTTATCTCTTTCCTTCTCCATCTCTTCTAGCCTTGCTCTTTCTGCTTCTGCTCCCTGATCTAATTAAAATGCCATCTTCAATTCACTGGTGAGCCCCCTCCCTTCTTCTCTCTTTGCTCTGCTGCAGTGTAAACACGCTGTGTCATATTAAAAGTCTGAATCCGCTGTGTCATGATTTGGAAGCTCAGCGGCTGATCCGCCATGTTTGCCAATTTGGCTGCGCGTTGTTAGATGGGACTAGGGCAGGGATTTTGAAAATACGTTATGTTTAGGACTGCTGCCTGGGGCCATTACCGCCACCTTGGAAATGATCTGCTGGTGTTAGCAGGTTTATGTCACACTGAAGGCTGCTTCTAGATTCAATTCCCATTTCAAATACTATATAATAATATTTCTGAAATCAAGGTGGGTCACACTGATGTACTAACACTTTCAGTGTGTCCCAGTCTTTGCTGCCACATTTTAAACCCAAATCCATTCAAGTAAATGTGTGCACAGAAAAATGTTAAAAGGAAACATCAATCAAGCTCATGACGATGCCCACAGATTAATCCACACACAGAGACACACCAGTTTCTCCACCATACTGTGTTCATCTGCTGATATCTCATCAGTGCCTAATGAAAGCTGACAGATTGACAGTGTGAAGCACCATTCCTATTGGTCCAGACCTGTGATGTAACCTTGTCTGTGCGTTGCGTACATTGTTGAATGAGTGTTAAACTCTAATCTAATTCTAATCTTCAGTGACCTTGAAGCTACATTTAATTATGAACTCAAACACTTAACACAGACAGATTGAAATGCACACCCACATCCACACACAGGGATGTGTTGTGGTTGACCACTTCAGCTTTCTTCACTAAAATGTGCATTGGGGTAGCAGCATGCTTGATAACTAGCATTCAATTAGTTCTGCTGTACCTAAGCCCCACCCACAAGATGTACTTCATATAGAGAAACATTTTCCAAAAATATGCCAAAGGACTTCACTCAAAAAAATAACTATTATGACAGACAATTCTAACTTGGAGGGTGTTTCTCACATCTGTCTAATTTAGTCTTTCTGTCTCGCTAATTTTTGTTTCCTCTCCTTTCCTTTCTTCTCTCTCTCTGTTGCTACCTGGCAACAAGCTGGTTTCCTTGGTGATGGAGCTTAGTAGCCTCACATTTGCAGAGATGGGAGTGTGTATGTGACAACTGGTACACATGGAGAGCATGTAGCAAACACATGCTCATACTCATGCATGCACACATGCAAAATTGCACAAGATAATGCATTGTTTTTAGAGTGAATGTGTTGCAAAGCAGGCTAAATGAGGCAAATGTGGCAGCAGTATTAACTTAATAACAACAATTATAAATCAAGTTAAAAAAGAAGCCCATTAAATTTCATTAAATGAAAATGTCTTGTGCCTAAAGCAATGATTTAAGTTGATGTAAAATAACTTATTGAACACATTTGGGATGATTTTGAATGCCACCTGTGGTAGGGCTTTGTAAAAGAAAGAGTTTTGCAGCCCTCTACCGTGGCCAGGTACCATCACCTGATATGAGTGCCAGACCTCAGTGATGCTCTTGAGGCTGAGGGAAGTAAATCCCTGCAAGGTCTCAAAATCAAAAAGACTGACGGGCACAGTAGTAGCATATTGACACCCATAGCTTTAGTGTTATATTTTCAGCCATCACAAACCGGGGTTAAGTTTGGTTATCCAGGGGTGCCCGCGTACTTCTGGTCATTTAGTTGCTTTCCTACTTTTGTCGGCTGAATTCTGCACAAAATGACAACAAAGTGATTACAATGAACAGTATTGATATTTTTTAAACACCCAAACCTTGTATAATATTCATTTAAATGATCTGTCTCATACAGCCAGACCAGCCAGAAAGGTGCCTAATAATTAGTTATTATGTGATTTCCTGCTTGCTAGAAGCATTTATTTGCTGTTATGTGTATTCAGCTTCTTCCTTCTTCTGCTTTCAGATTGTGTCCCAGCTCTGCCTTTTTCATTCCTCGGGAGCAAGGTTTATTTGTCAAATGACTTGTCCCAGAGGTGTGCTGCAAATTTTCAAAATTGTAAGTCAGTGTATAAAAGAACTGTGAGAAACGATTTGCTCTGTGACTTTCACACTCAAGTTTTAGGTTGTAGTCACAAAGGAGGCAGATGGGCTGTGAGGAAGATGGGCCTGGTTACAGTGTGTCCAAGAGAGATGTTTATCTACCACTCAGCACCAACACACACACACACACACACACACACACACACACACACACACACACACACACACACACACACACACACACACACACACACACACACACACACACACACACACACACACACACACACACACACACACACACACACACACTATGCTGGTGCAGCCCTGTTCTGTTTACCATGTTTGGAGAAAGAAGGTGAACAAGTGACACAAAGTCAGAGGGAGAGAAAGAGAGACAGAGAGGGAGTCTCCTCAGCGTTAAGATGACGTTTTAATGAGTCAAAAAGGCACAGAGCGATCAAGGAGGGAGCGCAGACAAGGAGATGGTCTTGTTTCTGTAAATTTAGCTTCTTACGTTTGAATGTATTCATTTCATCAATCAGTAAATGACCAGAAAATTCATTTTTGAGGAAAAACGTCCAAAACTATAATGGGTTCATGTTTTTGAATGTCAAAGTTTTCTGTGTTATCTTGTCTTACAATATAGCAAATCAACTATTTGGAGGTTTGCATTGTTGGCCATGCAAAACAAGTCATTTAATGACATCACCTTGTGCTCTAGGAAATGGTGATGTTTTATAGACGAAACAATTATTTGATTAATCAAGAAAATAGGATTAATCATCAATTGCAGCCCTAAAGATACCCCTAAAATACACAAGTATTTACAGTTAAAGACAGTTTCAGTTACATATCAGAATGACGTTTATTTCTTTTATCAAGACATGCTGGAACGGTATGATAATTGCAGCCTCTATAGCGTTCCTTAAATGTCATTATCTTACATGGGCTAGCCCTTCCGCTGCAATTGTCATCTTTGAGCTACTTGACTGTTCCCCGTGTGTAAGTTAATTGAAGAGGCCTATTTCTGTGGATCTGAAAGAGAAACATTGTTACAGTTCTTGTAGCACTGTAGTAGCAGTTGTATTAAGAACAGCAGTAAGTTGAGCTGCTTAAGAGGGATCAGGTGAGATTTGCGCACGAGGGTGGCTTCAACTCTGAGTGGCGTCGTCTTCCCCTGCTCGCTCCTTAACTGGTCCTCGTATCACAGAGAGGCTAATTGGAGAGGAATTACCTCAACAAGTCTTAATGACATGCTAGCAACAGACACAGAGGGCTCTCTCCTACAACGGTAATGAGTCAAACTCTCAAAGTGTCTCAGTGGTTTGTTCTGATTTACCAGATTTTTACAGCTTTTTATACTTCCATGTGATTTGTTCATTCAGGGAGAGCATTGAAGCACAGGTGATCAAATAGCACAGCCAGAATTTATATTTTTTTCAACTGATTTAGGGCTTTACAGTTAAGGACAGTCACCTCCGAGAGATATAGTGAAACCAAACTACACACACAAAGCCTCTCAGCGGGTCGCTGACCTTGGCAGAGAGGCTGGTATGATTGGCCGTCTCCCTGTGGTTTGAGTGTTGCGTGTGTGTTATATGTGTGTGCTTTGCCTGTACGGTCCTGTAGGCCATGTTGTTGCCCTAGCCTGGTGTTAGAGTCCATCTGTCTAGGCTGCTAGCCAAGCAGACCTCTCTGCTCGCTCTCTCGTGATTTCATCTTGATGGTTGTTGAATATGTGCAATGTAAATGATACGGCCCTCTGGTGGAAATCCATGCCTTAATTAAAATATGGTCACTTTACCAAGCAGAATGGATCCTTATCAAGTGAAGAACTGGATAGAAATGTTATTTTACAAAAGAGTTTTTTTTTTTTTTAATTATTATTATTATTACATGCATTAATCGAACAAAGGTTTGTCGAAACACACCACTTCCCTGTTTCTCTTCGTCCCTCTGGCCATTGAGCTGACACACAGTAACAATTTTCTGACATTTTAAAGCCCAAACATCTTATGAATGATTCGAGAAAATAATCAACAGATTATTCGATAATTCAAATAATTGTCTGTGACAAATGAAATGCAGTAAATAAATGAAATAAATTAAGTGTAAGGTAGAATGAGTGATAATAAAATGTGCTTAAATATCCTCTCTTATACATGTACTGGCTAAATGTAAAAACAAAGTTGTCAATCTCCCATTGATAGATTTGATTTAATGAAGGTGTCAAACTATTTCATTTCATTCACAAGTGCATAATGAATTCAGATCACTGTGTGATGTGAACATTGGTATGTGAAGATGTGATGATTCAGTGATAATGAATCATTCAAATTTGCCTGCTGGTGACCATCATCATGGCAAAGAAACACAAACACACTGACAATATGTTCTGATAAGTATGATGGTAGTAATCCACACAGTCTCCCCGGGATTTTGAAATGTCTCTTTGTCCAGTAAGTATATTAATTATACTTAAGTATTGGATAATGTGGCTCTAATATTGCTGTATAATGTGTTTTCATACAGCTCATGAGTGTGTGTGTAGAAAACGGTTCTTTATTCACCCATGGCGGATCTGAGTTCGCCTGAGTTCTTTTTTCACTGGCTTCAGTTTGTGGGAGGCGACATGATAGAATATGTGTCTTTGTGTGTTGTGTTTTACACAGCAATTTATCTCAGTGCTTAACTTCAGTCTGTGTCCGACAGTCACCTCTGAACTCCTCTCACAGTCACAGAGCAAAGCACACAATCGTACTCAAAATCACAAAAGCAGAATATGTTTTGTGTTTCCTACTGAAATGAATTCACCCTCTACATAAACTCCTTATGGATATATTTTATTTTCTTCTAGATGCCTCTATGTAGATGCAGGATTTATTGACAAATCTCCTGCAGTGATGCAGTTGTTCAATTGCTCATACTAGAAAATGACATGTTCGCTCAATAATTATTTTGCAGATAACGCATGGACAGGTATACACAGATGTAGGCTATTGCATAACCAAAAGGAAGCTCAAGGCTTTGAAAAGCGTCCACACACATCATCAGAACATACACAAGCCCAGGCACACATATTTACATATTCACATACAGTAGTGCACATTCATATTACACTGATACTAGAGTCAGGGGTTCTTTGAAAACCTATATTTCAGAGACCTTTTTAAGCTTGCTCATGCGTTTGTTGGTGTGTCTTCAGTATGTGTGAGTCACTGGGCCTTTGTATCTGAACTGACCTGTGTGAATAGTGACCGTGTGTGTGACCAGTTGTTCCATCACCTCCTATTTACTGTCACTTCCCTTGACTTCCCTTTGTTTTGCCCAAAGGGCATAAACTACAATTTCAGTAGACAAGAGTATGTCATGTCTTGTTATAGAAACGTAGGCTACACTTCCTGCCTGACAAAACACACTCACTTTGTGTCATTTATTGTGTGTATACATCTTTTGTCAGCTAAGCTCCCATGGAAACTATAGGTCTATTTCTAAAAAGAATCGTTCTCACAATAAGGGAAGGGATGAAACCCCCTAAAATGTATAATACATTTTGTCCAAACCAGAGTTGATCTCAAAAACGTTTTCAGTAAAACTTTGTAAACAACGGATTAAATATGACTCATAAGTCAACTAGAAACCCACAATGAAGTTAATTTTCATGCCAGCTATGTTTTAAAGCGTAGGTGTGAATTTTTCAAATGCCGGATATTTTGTTTCTTCTAAGTGCAGAATTGTATAGATCATTCTTTCATCTGCAGGACTTTTAAAATGAAGCTCTTCAGTTGGCTTCACCAAAGCCCCTTTTTTAGGGTAATATACATCCAGGCAGAGGATGAATGTCAGGACATTTTACTGCCACATTTTTACATGAAGTTATTTTTCCTTCTCTAAAAATGCAACCCTATCTCCTGGCAACAGGATCAAATGGAACTCTGTTCAAACTGTTGGCCGCCTGTCTCCGAGATCACACACACACACATGCACACAAAAACACAAAAAGAAAAGGGTAAAAGGAAAGAAAGAGTAGGGAGAATTACAAGAGGAAAGAATGAAGCAAGATGTTGAGACAGAAGAGGGAAAGGGAAAGAGATGAAGGGAGACAGAGGTATGCCGGGTTTTCTATGAGGCTGACCTAGATAGACAGAGAGGATTGGACACACTTTGTCTCTGGAGGGACGCCGTCACAGCTGCAGTGGACTGTGTGCCTGTGTGTACGTGCATGTTTATATATGTTTACAGCAGAGTATGTGATGTGCAGTTGGGCTCTTTCTTTATGGTATTTAGAAACCTTTGAAAAGTAATACGTTTGTGTGAGTATGTGTTCTGCACTCTCTCTCTGTGCGTGTGTGTGTGTGTGTGTGTGTGTGTGTGTGTGTGTGTGTGTGTGTGTGTGTGTGTGTGTGTGTGTGTGTGTGTGTGTGTGTGTGTGTGTGTGTGTGTGTGTGTGTGTGTGGGGAGGAAGGAAGTGAGACAGAAAGATGAAGTCAATGAGCCAAACAGAAAGCCCAAGTGAAGAGAAGGATATTCGGTAAGCTCTTTACATCAGATGAATACATCGAATGAAAATGAATTCTGTCATTCAAATTCTGGCTCATAGTTCCTCCTTCTTTATTTGAACCAAATATTATATACATATATGTTTTTAATGTTTAATAGTAAGTACCTGGGTTTACTAGCTCATACGCCGTTGCAATTTCAACTGTGTGTGTGTGTGCTTTTGTGTTTCTGTACTTGTGATTTGTACCTTCATGTCCCTTCGTCAAGCTGGTGTGTGTGTGTGTGTGTGTGTGTGTGTGTGTGTGTGTGTGTGTGTGTGTGTGTGTGTGTGTGTGTGTGTGTGTGTGTGTGTGTGTGTGTGTGTGTGTGTGTGTGTGTGTGTGTGTGTGTGTGTGTGTGTGTGTGTGTATATTAGCTGTCTACCCACTGAAAATCAATACTGCACCACAGCAATTTACTGCCATCATGGAATTGGCGGGTGGAGGACCACAGTGTCCAATCAGAATCTTGGAAAATCTGCAGTTACTGTATTGGGTTTACACCTAAAACTGGACAGGAGTGTGTGTGTGTGTGTGTGTGTGTGTGTGTGTGTGTGTGTGTGTGTGTGTGTGTGTGTGTGTGTGTGTGTGTGTGTGTGTGTGTGTGTGTGTGTGTGTGTGTGTGTGTGTGTGTGTGTGTGTCTGCTCAGACTGAACACACCGACCACATCAGTGTGTTGCTCTTAACAAGATACACATGCTTTTGTCCCGACTTCATCTGTCAAGTGGTCAAATGGTGACAGACTGTTCTCCTCTCCGTTCCACCACCGTCCTTCTCTCTGCTTGGCCTACGTTGACTGCAGCAGACTGGAGGCTTTTAATGTTTTATATGCTGAGTCCAAGGTTCGAAGGGATGGAGGGAAGGAAGGCAGGTGAAAGTTAGGCAGCATTTGGCACGCAATGCTTTTTTTTTCTTTGTCTCTTTCTGTGTCTTGTTTCTTCCTTTGGTTTGTTGTCTCTCTTCATAATATTTCAATTTCCTCATAGACCTTTATAGCATCTCTCCATATTTTATTATTCCAGATTCCTAAAAAGTGTCTGTTACCTGTACCTTTCTTACTCTCTTATATTACCTGGTCTAAATTGTATTGAACTACTAATGGACCTGTGTTATGACAATTACATGTGGCCTAACAAAATATAACTTGGTTGGAGTTGACCCATTGTTAAATTATTAGGCAATTGTTTCTACAAAAAAAAGCAGCAGCAATATGTTTTCTGTCAACTGTACTCACAGAATTTCCTTTCCTTAATTCCCTTTCCTAAATTATTAACTGATCACGACTCAGAAAAGCGAGTGAACAGGAAGTTAAACATGGTCAAATATGGCTGCCGGCTCCTGCTTGCTCCTCCGTGGGGGACTCTGGGTAGAGGGGCTAGGAACGGATCTTGGCTCTGTGTGTACATGTGAGAGTGTGTAAGTGTACGTGTATGAGTGGGACAGGGTGACGCATCATGCGGCAGTAGTCTGAATATTTTAGCAGGAAACATTAGTGACGCTTTCTCCTCCTTCTTTCATCATTCTCTCCCTTCCAATTTTCTACATTTGCTTTTTGTCTCTTTCTCTTCTTTCCCACTCGGTGTGTTAAAAAAAAAAAAAAAATAAACCAAAACTATTAGAACAGTGGTAACAGACTTTGCTTTGAGTATAAACATATGGTTTTCTAGTAGCCTGTATATGCAAATGAAATCAGGGGGTAGACACACACACACACACACACACACACACACACACACACACACACACACACACACACACACACACACACACACACACGCGCACTTAAAGAGGTTTCTCAGTGGATTTCTGGAAGACTGCTCCGAACCGGAGAAGGAGCCCTTCACCGAGGTTTCTTCAGGGGAAGAAATTCTGCAGAGCAGTTTATGCAACTGACTGACAACACGTGCATCTTTAGTGTAATTCTTTCAGCAAGTGTCTATGCATGTGTGCGGGTTTTTAATGCCAGCATAATCCCTGTATACACTATACACATTGTGAAGTGTTTGCTTCTTTTTTTTTTTTTACTGAGTATTCAGCATAATAGCCTGCAGCACCCCCACATGTCAGAGCCTCTCGTAGACCTGATAAATAGAGTTTTATTCCAGCTGTGTGTGTGTGTGTGTGTGTGTGTGTGTGTGTGTGTGTGTGTGTGTGTGTGTGTGTGTGTGTGTGTGTGTGTGTGTGTGTGTGTGTGTGTGTGTGTGTGTGTGTGTGTGTGTGTGTGTGTGTATGAGATAGAGAAAGAAAGAGCAGAAAAAAAGAGATTGATAAAGAGAGAATACAATTTGGTTTGATTCCTGTTTTGAGTTTATGTGTGGAGAACTTGCCAGTAGAGACTCTTTAATTACTTACCACTTGAAGAAAAGAAGACAGCTCAAGGTTTAAACCATGTGCACACACTTAAACACACACACTTAAACACACACACACACACACACACACACACACACACACACACACACACACACACACACACACACACACACACACACACACACACACACACACACACACACACACACACACACTCAAGTCTGCCTGGACTCTCCCTCTCTTGGCTGACCATACTGTGACCTTGGCTCATCCATACTCTCATTAACACAGTCACACACTTATACCGTGTGCACACGCAACCTCGCAAGCCAGGAAAAACAGATATCTACGTAGACTTCATTTCTCGTACCATTTTTTTCCGCATTGTTTTCACTAATTGTTTTTCCTCTTAGGCTTCATCTCATGGTCCCTTCTTTGTATGTCAGTTTCTACCATCTTTTCCAGAGCAGTTCCTTCATTTGTTGTTGAAGTGTTGGTGCCTCCTCTAATAAGGACAAACAACACTAACCATTGTGCCTTACGTTCTAAAACTGCCCACTTGCGACTTGACAAGCTGAGGTGCAGGCGACACAGTCAGCTGGCTTGAGTCGAGCTGAGACGGGCTAGTTCCCACTGCTGCAGCTTTTCGCTGCAACGATATAAAACTTAATTTCATTGCAAATCTTTGGTCTGAACTGGGCTTTAGATGAACGTTATGAGAGCTGTTTCACTGGCCTTGGGGTTGAGTGCAACAGATATGGTAGGGAAATATGAGAGTGTTGAGAGATTGGCTATCATGTTGTTATTCTGGTCTTTTCACAGGACTTGTTTTGTACAATAAAAAAAACATCCACAAAAACAGCACTGTTATTCCCCAGCTGAAAACACATTAACAGCATTAACGTTTGAAGTAATTTCTGGGAGATACAGTGCCAAAACATCACTGTAGAGAATTACGACTTCCACCACACATCATCTGTTATGTGTGAATTTGTCATTTACACAGACATGAACAACAGATCTGTCAGAGCAGAACGACGTGTATCAGGATCTGTTGCATTTTCATATGTTTTCATTATTGTTTTCAAACAATATCCACTCACACATGCACACACATAATGCACAACAATATTGCTAAATTTACAAACTTGTTGCCTTGGAAACACTGAGGACGGCTTTCTGCCAGCTAGTTAACACAATGGAATTATAGACACGTGTGTGCGTCAGTGTATGTGTGTGTGTTGGACACAGCAGTGGAATTGTGGGTATGTTCTCTCCACGTGCTGTGTTGCCTCTCTGCTGTCTTGCTGCCAAGGTACTGATAGCTTCAAGATGTAAAACAGAGAGAGAGACTAAAAGGAGACAACAGCAAGGGGAAAAAAATGACACAAAGTGGACAAAATGTGAAATAAAATGAGGCAGAGATATCTTGCTACTGCTTGCTTCACTGAAACCAAACCCTAACAATTCTCGAGAGACTCACAAATCACCAGCGCCGGTTTTAAAAGGCAAAGTCAACCTTCTCCAAGGAGACTATTTAAAATGAGCTCAGTGCCATTACATGACTTTATTACACAAGCAACATGTTCTTGTGGCGTGTGTGTCTGTCTGCAAGAGGCCACTCAGAAAGTACAGGCTTCGATGTGTTGAGAATTTCACAATTTGAACAAAGGTTGAAGTCATTGGAATCTTTATCTTAAATATTAGATTATATTAAATTGGATTAGATTAGATTAGATTAGTTTAGGTTACGGTGTATTATTTACTACATTTCCAAAGCATTAACACTCAATTGCATGTGTTCTTCCAAAATTATTGGAAATAACATTCTGCTACAACATTTTGGTTTACATAAAAGTTTAAGGCATTTGTCAGGTCTGGCAGTGATGGGGGTTGATAAATCCTGATTTCCGGTTTGTTTGCCATGTGCAGACCAGTCTGGTTTTTTGTAGGTTTCTGGGGGGCTTAGGTGCTCAGGGGCTGCAGGGAGGGGTGGGTTGGGTGAAGGGACTTGAAAACTATGCAATTGTGGACAATTATCATTCGATTATTTATTTTTAACAAACACTCTGTGTACCATACAAAATTTTAATCACAAAACATTGGAAAAACAAAGCTTATAGTTAATGAAGTTGCACCGCAATTTTCATCCTCCCATATTTAGCATTCTAAATATTTTTTTCTGTTCATTTGGCTTAGGTGCTTTTTCATAGCACCTAAGTTTTAACGTAAACATCTGACATCGGAAACATAAAAACTAGCCTTACATTAGCCTCCGAGCATGGGCGCTATAGATATAGATGGCTTTATAGGCTATTCACAGGGTCTTGCTTTGTGTGTGCGCTTGTCACATTGATACGGCATATTTTCATGGTTTTATATTGCTCTGTAATGTAGCATAGTGTTAACATTGTCACTTACAATATTCTTACCGCAACAAAAAATATATATTTAAATGATATATATCATAAATGTGCCACAACTAGTCAATTATTTGGCTCGAACTAACAACTACAAGTTGACAAGGAGAATCTTTATTCAGGGGCGGCCCCACCAAAATATCCCTGTATTTTGTAGCATTAAGATTTCCCTTAACTGGAATTGAGGCCCTGAACTAAACCAGTAAATACTGCCCCAGACCAAATGCACAAAGAAGTATGCTATGAACAAGCTTCTGGCTCTTTTAGGCACATCGCACTCCCTAGTTGGAGCTTTCAGTCTTCCCAGGATAAAGATAAACAGAGATGAAATCTGACTATTTATCCTCAAGTATATTCTCTAAAGCTGATCTCCTGCTTCAATGAGCCAAAACCTGCTAAAAATATTAAAATATATATTTAAAAAAGTGGCAAGATCATGCAGCTAATCCTGCTAAGCTTTGAACAACAGCCCAGAATGTACTATGTGTCCCTACCCACAAGGGGTAAAAGAAAATGAGAGGGAGCGTGTGTGTGTGTGTGTGTGTGTGTGTGTGTGTGTGTGTGTGTGTGTGTGTGTGTGTGTGTGTGTGTGTGTGTGTGTGTGTGTGTGTGTGTGTGTGTGTGTGTGTGTGTGTGTGTGTGTGTCTGCAACTGTGTGTCCCACAGGTCCTGCTGCCCATTGTTAGTCCAGGCCGCTAGTCTGAAACACATCCCAGTTCCACCGTTCACTTGTATGCATGTGTGTCTTTGTAATTGTGTATGTGAATCCATGCATGCAGGCATATTTATTGCACATTTAAATATATATTTTGCATGTGTTTTTATGCACATGATCCACCGTGTTTTGTGTGTTTGCTTTTTGGCAGATGACAAAATATGATTCTTCAAATACACCAATGTCCCAAATCACTCACACACTTACAACAGGGAGCAGAAGACTTAACGTTATTTAGTGTGTGTGTCATCAATGACTCATCAATGCAGTGCTCAGTCTTAGAAAATAGTAAGGCACAGAGAGACAGATTTTGTGTATGTGTTTTGGTAATTGTATGAACAGTGGGGGGAAGTACTGTATGTTGCTCATTTGTCCATGTACATGCTTTCGAGATATGCTGCGTTCCCTGTTTGTCAATGTAAATCAACCATTTGGGCCCTGAATTGTTTGAACTGCATAAAACAGTAATTTCCTCTTTAGCTTTGGGAAACTGATATTGGTATTTTTCATTATAACGTACTTTTTACAGAATTATTTATCAACAATGGCTAATTTCCCTGTAAAAGGACTATCAGGCTAGGAACTTAAAGGTTTTTTTTAGTTCTATGGAGAAAAGTCAAGGTGGTAGCAGCCAGGCATTAAAAGAAGCAGGCTGGATTGTTGGCCCAGACTAGTAGGGAAAGCCCAGGCTGGGAAATGAATAAGCCACAGGCCCTGCTGGATCTGTAAGTGTGGTCGAGTGGCCCTTGAGCAAGGCACTTAACCTCAGCTGCTTCACTCACCCTGCTTAGAGGCCAAACATAGAGGACTGTGGTCACATGGACAGCTCCCGGAGGTGAATGTGTGGTATGATATCATGACTGTAAAGCAAAGAGGCTGTTGCAGAGAGATATCTGCTGTGCTCAGTCTGACCAGATGCAATATTTTTGGATTCAATGCCAGTGTCAATATTTTAGGTGCAAACATTTCCAGCAAATCTTCATTCAAAGAGTTAGATTAAAGCAAAGGAATCCATAAAGTTAGCTTCCACAGACATTCTGCTTTAATGCAGGCTTGCTTGCACCGATACCCCTCCCTCTTCCTCTTTTATCTTCCTCCTATTCTACCCCTATTTACTCATGTTGTGTTAAAGTTCAAGTGGTGCTTAGGTGACTACAGAAACTGCATTTTTGGGATCCTTAATGTGAATGACTTTGTACACCTGACTTGTGTGTGTGTATTGTGTCGTGTGTTTGTGGGTATCTTGGGGGATTACACCAAGCCCTATAAATCCATTTGTTGAATGCTTATTAACCCCGGTGTCCTTTACTGTGCCTTTAGTGTATCAGCTTAATAGCATGAAATCTCCTTTTTAGCTCAATGTTTGCTTCTTGCTCTCTCTGACACACACACACACACACACACACACACACACACACACACACACACACACACACACACACACACACACACACACACACACACACACACACACACACACACACACATACAGACAGAAGAGATGGCCACATGATAACTGCTGAAGGGTTTGTGAGAGGGAGGAGGGAGGAAAAAAACAGGTGCTTTCTGTTATTGCATCTAAGGCTAAATACCACACGCACATCCCCTTTTATACAGTTTCACAAGCACTTTCCATTCTCCATGTCTTTGCTTAACTCCTTTCCTTTGTTTCTCTGTTAAGACCTGTATCTGCCATCTGCTTCTGTCCTCCCTTTCCCTTTGCCACCCTGTCAGCCATCTTGGCTTCATGTGGCCAGCAGGGACCGTGCCCCTTGGGTCAGTTTCCTGCCAGCCACAGGGAGATTGATGAATCAGAGGTTTCTCAGCGGCTCCGGCAGGTTCTCTGAGGGGGCCGGTGTGGCGGACAGGCTCCATCGAATTCCAAGCAAGCAGAACTAATGGGCATGCTCTGGAGGAAAACAGAGCAGGAAGGAGAGAGAGAGGTGTGCTTTTATATAGGTGAATATGGTTGGTAGGTTGACAGACAAAAACACAGACATGAGAAGAAACGGAAAGAGATTTATTTATTTTTTTAAATTAAAGAAATGTTACCACGTTTATGGATAGATTGAATGAATAAAGGAAGGCTGTCAGTGTGGTGACAAAAAAAAAATCTGTTGCATGGGATACAGTATAGGGCCAGAAAAATTACAGATGGATGGAAAAACTACTGCAGAAAGGAGGGATGGAAAAAAAGGATTCATGAGGAAGGTGTTGGATTAAAGGAGAGATAGAGGGTCAGTGAAAGACATAAAGACAGATGTGACAATTGACAATCCTACCTGGAATGAGAATGAGTTTGCAAAGTATACAGCAAGCTAATATTTATATGCATTCAGCCTGATTTGTACATGCAAACACTAAATCCAGATGGATGCTCATATTTAAACTGAGGTTAATGCATTTGCAAATGCCATGCCAAAGGAAGCAATATAATGTTAATTGTATTGGAGTCTGTCATAGATCCTGCCACCCTCCTGCCCTGTCTTCCCTTCGCTGCTTCCTTTCCTCTTGTATCTCCTTCCATACATCCTGTGTTCATTTTAAGCCTACTATCCCCTTCCGTGGTTGTTGTTTGTCCTTTTGTCTTTGTTCCGTCCTTCGCTTGTCCTCACACAGGGACACAGACTGAAGGACAGGCGTGTTTATGTGTCTTTACTATCTGTGCAAATGTTTCCATGTTGGGGTCTGCGTTCGTGTGTTTGTAGCAGTGTGTTTGTACGACCTAGCCGCTGTATATCTGCGTGTCATTGCGTCCAGACGGGAACAGTTTGTTCTCTCTTGGGAGGCGTGTCTGTGTGTCTGGTCAACCTTGTGACATCACCCTCAAGCAGACTATTAGGACACTTTGTCCTGCAGATGTGCTTCCTATAGACAGGTGAGGTTCAGGTTGCCATTGGGACTAGCAGGGCTCCAAAGTGTTATTTGGGAAGCAGGCTAACTAGCTAATTAGCTAGGCGTATGTACACGAAAACAGCCTCTTTATAATGTGATTAAAGCCGTGATGCTGCTAAGGTGGAACCCATAAACTCTGATCATGTCAATCTGATGATGTTCAATATAGGTGAGGTTTAAGTTGCAATAGGATATTGGAAATAGTCCCATTTTAATTATAAAAGGGTATTATTGACTTCTTCAACAGTTAATTCAAGTACTGTATAAGTGTCACATATCCATGCATACATGTGACTATAAACCTAATGTTTCTATAAATGATGAATGAAAACATCTTGATGGTGATGCTTTCCTCTAAATATTCCCTGTACTCAGACTATTAGTGCATATATGAAGGTGTGCCTATTATAATGTGTCGATGCGAAATACCTGTTTATAGTTGTCGCCAGGTTTTACACTTCTATATATCAGTGTGGCAGAAATGTGGCAGCAATCTTCATCATTTAGGTGAAGAACTGAGCTTTTTCAAATAGAGTAATAATCCGAATTGTCTATGGTTGCCCTCAAGTAGTCGGTTAAGCGTTAGTCGACCGAGTTTTCACTCGCTGCTTCGTTGTAGAAGGAGAAAAACCTCACACTGTGCCTTGTGAGAGATGTTAGAAATTATTTATAGAAACCATTGTTAATAGATATTCCCTTCAGGAAGGTGGCCTTGTGTGTAACAGGGAACACCAGTTCAGTAGGACTTTGTTGTGGAAAGTGAGCAACTTTAACGTGTGACAGATAACATTAGCAGCTCGTGGCTGCAGCCACTGTGGAGTGCAAGCCGACAGCGGTGATTAAGTTTCTACAATCAGCCATAAAGTGTTCGGTGCCACAGATAAGGGAATGAAGGCCCAGTTCCCTCAACTTTATGACGGTGTCTCTGCCTCTCCTCATCACTGCAGAGTTGGTCCTCTAGTCATACAGGATAGTTACCAAAGACACACATTCACACATGCGCACCTGTTAATAGCCGAGACCCAGAGACTATTAGGATAAGACACAACATCCTGTATTGAAATGAATTAACATTATGTTCAGTCTCCTTGCTGGTTGCTCCGACACATTCAGAATCATTACTGCTTTTGCTGTTAACATTGTCGTTAACAGGCAGATTGGTTCATGCATGTGCTTGCTTGTCAAAAGCTCATTATTACAGTTTTGTATTTCTCTGTAATGAAGCACCGTGGTAACAATGTTACTCATTGCATTCTTTGCAGCCCTGAAACCTAAACCCTTTTCTGATGCCCTAAATATGTTTATATTGAGAATCATTAGTCGAGGGCAGCCCTAGAATTGTCTTTAGAAGATTAAATCTACGGTGTGCTCAGTGATGCTCTTGCTAAATATAATGCTGGCTGGAAAACATTGACAATATTTTGCTCATGGCTTGGTTTATGCACAATCCAAGTTTTTGTAAGTGTTCTCAATCAGAAGCACTTTTATGGCCCATGGTAATGGGAATTTTAACAATGGCAAGAGACACTGGAATAAAGAGGAAGCACTATGCAAGAGTTGGCCAATGAGACGTTTTTGCCAGCAGTCCAGAGCAGTGACTCATCGCCACTGTGACAAACTGAGGATCTCTGGCTCTGTGAGTGCCAGCAGCATGAAACCTTCTCAAACCTTGTCAAATATAAGTGCTGCACACTACAAGACGTTAGAGTAAAACAAACATTAAACTGTAAACATAACATAATTTCCACTGGCATGTTGATTTCTTGTTGATTGCACATAGTCCCCATGCAAGATGTCAGATACAATATAAACATGTAGTTTGAAATAACTGGTATAATTAAGTCTGGATAATTTAATACAAACACATATTTTTTAATACTAACTCGTCCTACAAAAGGTTCAAAAGCTGCCCTTTGGGCGAACTGCAGTTTGTGAAAATGAGTATTGAACCGGTAAACAAATTACATAAATGTAAAAGTTTGTTTGTTTTGGCGAAAAAGAAGAAGATCCATCCTGTATTTTTATTTGGAACCATCCTTCTCAGAGGCAGTAGAGAAATAGCAGAGAAAAGTCAAGCAGAGGAAACAAAGCTTGGTAATGAGGGAGGGATGAATGGTCAACATGCCAGACTCAATGGGGGTTTGCATCACAACACGGGTGGATGGTTAATGAGAGGCCAGCTCTCTCACACATTCGCAGATAGACACCCGCACACAGGGGGTTCGTAGCTGAGCCAATCTAAATGATTCAATCAAAAAGTAATGTTGATGCTCAAACACAGCTTTTAACAAGTCACTGGTGCTGACATATAACCCCCCCTACACGCACACACAAACAGGAAGACCTAAAGGCATTACTGAGAAAGTTTGCCAGGAAAGTTAAAATGGAGGAAGATAAAAGAATGTGTGTGTTAGAGAGGTAGATGTTATATGGCTGTGTGAAGACAGATGGTCACCAGAGACAAACAGACACTATGGGAGAGAGAGAGAGAGAGAGAGAGAGAGAGAGAGAGAGAGAGAGAGAGAGAGAGAGAGCGAGAGCATGTCCTTGTATCCAGCCTCTCAGTGTGATATACTGCTGTGTGGCCAAACTCTGTGTCTGTGCCAATGTTTTTGTACGTGTCTGACAGGCTAATATCCAATATCATTCATGGCTCATCACACACTCCTTCTGACTCATACACTCATCCATATCCACACATATACAGCAGGGACCCAATGTGTGGTAAGTGACAGCAAGGGTAACATGACAGCAAGCAGACTGAAGGAACATGCGAGACTAGATTAATTTTATCCATCTTTCTTTGTTTCTGACACATCCCTTTATCGCTCGCTAAGCAGTACTTTCTTACTTGTCTAGAAATTAAATTTAATAAATAGTTGTTTAGATGCCCTGCATTTTTCAGCATTTCCACTCTTTGACATTGGGAATATTTTAACTCCAGTTATTCCCTCCTATTGACCAAAATGTATCAAATATCAACCAATTTACTCCAGCAATTCATTGTGCACAATGCCATTTTGTCAATCTGCACATATGTATAATACTATTGTATCAACTTACATTCTACAAAAATTAACAAGGTTAAAAAGTGGTATTAAAGAATAGAAACTCTTTGATAATTTGTCATTATTAAGCACGATTACTTTTGTGGTTGCATTCATTTTTCAAATTAATTTAGAAAAAAATTGCCTGACTTTCATTGCTTCATATTCTTTCTTACTTTGGTTTCTCTGTCTTTCCTTTGTCTCACAAACCAGCTGGTTTAAGTGTAAACCACACTTGTGAGTTTGGACATATGGACATAGGTAGTAATTGTTAACATCGAGCACATCTCAAGACTCACCACTTCACCAGAACTGCATCTGAGACTCGTCTCAAAGGCCAACATTGCTCACCCAGTAAGACGTGAGGGTGAAGTAGAGAGTGTGTAGAGTAGCAGTCCGAGTGCATTAGAAGACAAGTCAGAGTTACCTTACAAAGGACTTTTATGAATATGGTAAAAAAAAAATTAAAAAATTAAAAAATTTTAAAAAAAGCGCATCCACATGCCCAGGTACAGGTACGCAATATCAGCACGAGCCCTGCATTGTCATGCTTTTATACACAAACATGCAGCCAGAGGAAGGTTGGAATTCATCCAAGCATCTATTGACATGCACATACATTACAAAATCAGTGCACTGGCCTGCAGAAATGCACAGACTGACATACTGACACATGCACACACACACACACACACACACACACACACACACACACACACACACACACACACACACACACACACACACACACACACACACACACACACACACACACACACACACACACACACACACATTTTTTTGCTGTTGCACTAGCTGAATCAGTAAAAGCACAGAGCCGCTCGATGTTTTATCACAAAGACACTATTCAGCATCAAACTCTGCACTTGCCCACTACACAGTCAAAAGAATCATGTCTGAGCAGCATCAAACTGATCACCACAAGACAACAGTGTACCAAATCTTTCTGCTGGTCCTTGTGTTTCAACAAAGTTTTGTACAGAGGTCACTTTAAGAGCTGTGCACCAAATAGCCCAAAAATACTACACAAGCTTTTTTGTTTCTTTCTTTCTACTCTCTTTTGATTCCCATTTTTCAACTCATATGATTCCTTTTCTAGTCATCACTTTATCTTGCTCTTCTTTTTTTCCTTGTTCACTTTCCAGTACTTTTTCTCCTGTCCACTCTCTCCTCTTTCTGTCATGCATACATTTGCTTTTAAACACATACAAACGTAAACCGAGGTATTCCCTAATTATGCTGTATTGACTGGTGAATGTGGGAGTTGAATTTGTGTGTGGTCTGAGATAGTGAGGTATGTACAAGATCTGCATGCAGGTATGTGTCTATGTGTGTCTTTCATCTGGTTAATTATGGCCATGTCAGAACGGGGCCACCAGCCACATCCATTGTGTTCCCCAGGGAGCTGAAAGGAAAAGTGTAGGTGGTGTGTGTGCGCTTTGTTTTGCCCTTGATCTGAGAAATACATGCAGCACACACAAACACCACAAAACAGAACATACTGTCCCTCTTGGTTGCTGTCATCAGTAAATACCTTTCTAAACCTCATTGGTTAACGAAGGACAGAAGGAAGGGTGGAAAGAAGCAGGGAAAGATGGGGTACTGGTTATATAGGATGGTGGAAAGGATTATGCAGTTATATTTGTACCTAATATAAAAAAAAAAAATAAAAAAAAAAAAATGTGCTCTTGACATTGCAGCTTGAAATGCATTCGGCAGGTAACACACAATAATCATGTGCATGGAGCAGAACCAGCAGACGTATACAGTAGCACTGAAATGTGGGGTAGACAAAATGCACAAGGCCAGAGATGCTATCACAAGCTATGTTTAGTATGAAATCATAACAGGATGATGCTGGGGTGCCGGAGGAATAAATCAGCATAACCAGTCAGAGCAGCAGCGGCATGAATGATCAGAGTAGAGTGAGAGAGCGAGCTTCTCAGATCATATAAACTGAGTCATCTGATAGTGATCGTTTGAGAGGCGTGTGCAACTTCAGTGCTCTGCCTAAACTAGTGTGATGCTCCGCAGGTTCACTCATCTCTGCCTCCTCCAACACCTCGCCACATTTTGTGATCATATCACGAAACTCTTTCCAACTCCATCTGTCTCATAGATCGTTGCCACAGCCTTTTCTAACTGTGTGTTTGTGGTACTGAATTCATTACTTACAAGGGACCAAATACAACATTTTTAGGACTAAGTTGAGGGAATAAACAACCATGAAATAATGGACTTGGAATTTGTATAATGCAGTCTAAGCAGACTACTTGATTTGATGGCAGACAGAAAACTAATTGACAACAACTCTGATATTTGACTAACCTTTTTAAGGTCAACATAAAGGAAATTTAAAGTAATTATGGCAATTTTTGACAGTTTAAAGAATGACTGATTAATGAATTAATGGATAATACTCAACTAGTTGCTCATCCCATTGCAACACACATCATACACACAGACCAGACATGTACACTTACTATCAGAGTCTCTTTTTCCCATCCACACTCTCATCTGCAACTTCTCTTTATTTTCTGTGCTTTTTTTTGGTCACATTTCTGCTCCCTTTCCTGTGCAGTTGTCACTCAGACCTGCAGGCTACCGGTCTTTCTTTCTTCTTCCTACTGTCAGTTTTATTAATTAATTAAAATGATTTATGCAAATAACCCAATAACTAATCCCAAAATGTTTTTTTTTATTGTTGCTGCATGTCCTTACACCTACCGACATATTAATTTAGATTATCTTCTAGGTGTATGGTTATTCTGTCCCTCAATTTATATATCTGATGTACTAAAATTAAGCATTTTCAGTGGCTGTGGTATATTCAGAAAAGAACCAACATTTATCGATATTAATAAAAACTTTAGTTGCAGCCCTAAAGTCACAATATTGGCAGTGAGACAAAAAGTGAGGGAGAGAGGAAAAGATAGAGAAAGTGGGAGCTGAAGCAGAGGCAGCAATCAAACCTTTGGCTTTCTCTCAGTTTGGTTGAAGAAGTGGTGGAAGTTGAATTTCACAGTCAGAGACAAATTGATTGAAAGCCAGTGCAGAGGTTGAAAGGACACAAGGTGAGGACAGACCTACAGTGGTTTCAATCGTGAAAATGAATTTTGTTCTCATCTATCCTGATTAATAACCCTGTTAGCCTTTTCAATAGGCCTCCTCAGCTTTTTGCTTCCATCCCCCCTGTCCTGCTCTTTCTCTTTTTGACCCGTCAGCTAAAATGTGCTTTAGTCAAATCAAATATGTTAAATACCAACAAAAGATGAGCTGGTAACCTCCCCCTCCCTTATCTTAATTATCTTCTTTTTCTATTCCACTTGTCGCTTTCTTGAAGTTTAGTTTGTCTTTTTATAGCTCGTGGGTCGCAGTTTCAACAGTGCTACTATGGTAACAGCAGGGGAGTGGGTGTTCGCAGCTAATCCTGTTGGGTGTCATGGTGACATTGCTATTGCGCCCAGTAGGAGAGCTGCACAAGCATTCTTTTATTTAATCATATTTTATCAGTTAAGACTTCAGAGGTCAAAGGGTATGATGCTGAGTTAATATACGAATAGGAGTTCACTCAATGTTGTCATTGTTCCATGTTACACAGAATTCCTCAGTTTCAGCTGAGAAATATTTACTTTAAATTATCATAAAGGAATCGGAGAGTTCTAGTTGCCTGTTTTCTTCCTTTTACTGTTAATTTAAATCTTTAGTGCACCATATACACACTATCATCCTGAAAATTAAAGCAATATTACTTACTCACTGTATGATGTCATTCTTGTTTTTGTTTGTTTATTGAAACAAGTAAAGCTGAAAAAGCTGACAAACGTAACTGACCTTGACAGCTGGTGAACATAGTAGAGCAGCAGAAAATAATGAGACAGTTATTAACCCCAAGTTGGTGGAGAGCAAAACTGAACAAAAAGTAGAGTGAAAACTGGAGTTAAAGTTTTGAGGTGGTAAAAAGCATGACCCCAAATGAATGCTGAATTAATTCTAGGCATCAGTCAGGTACATAGTTCAGTTGTGCTTACCAGCAGGAAAGGTATTTACACATTAAAGTCCAGATAATAACCCCGTAATGAAACCTTGTGTTTACCGAAGGGGATTGTTATTGATTCCAGCTGCCATTAGAAATAATTGACATATCAGTTACAGTGTTCTTATAGACTCGCACCTCAGTATTTTTTTTTTTTTTCTCACACACACACAAACACACACATCAGTGTTTTCCCATTGTGTCTCTGTTTCTCCTTTTTCATTGTGCTGTGCTGTGGTCTCGCTCCACTGGACATTAACCAGAGGAGGAATGATTGAGCAGTTCTTAACAAACACGCTAACACGCACACAGACATTCACAGACAGGATTTACTATCACTCTGTGGGGAGATAGAGTGGTGTGTTTGGTTCTGATAGGAGCAAGTCAACATGGACAGCGCAGGAGAGAGAGGTTGAGGGTGTCTTGTCTTTGTTTGGGTAAAACCTGCTCTCTACAAGCAGGACATGGAAGTAATTCTGTTTCACAATTAGTCAATCAATATTTCCTGGTGATTCTCGTGCAGATCAGTGCTGCCGTATTTCTAATTCTTTACCCATGCCACAGTTGGTATGAGATATGGTACTTAAAATAATTCATTAATTTACCCTCCCCTCTCACTTTGTGCCCTCACATGTCGTCGTCTTAAACCCCAATGGCTCTGCCATTGACTCTTAGGGATGAAAGGGGCCTCGACCAGTCCTCTGGCCTATGAGTCTGCTCCTCACCAACGAGGGCCAAGTCCTCTTCTGAGGGTGGCACAGCAAGGCAAGGCAAGTTTATTTGTATAGCACATTTCAACAACAAGGCAATTCAAAGTGCTTCACATAATCCCATTAAAAGCATGAAAACATCTGGCAAAAGAAAAGGACATTTAAAAACAATGAATCACTGTGACCACTGCTCAAGTTTCCCCACAAAACTTAGATATAGTTGACCCATGCAACTGGTATGGCTGCTTTCAGATATATAAGCTTTTGTTTTGTTCAACATATTTTCAATATATGTTTCATATGTTCAAGTATTGGTATTTCGGGTATAGTGCTCACTTTAAAAAGTATTGAAAGAAAAACTTCACATTTATGGCTCAATTTCTTGTTTGCCTTCCAGATTTGTAGACAACCTGAGGAGTTGAAACTTCCTCTGTCTCAAACAGTCTGTCTGTCATTTAAAGTTTAGAGCATACCTCAGCTTCATATCCCATGGTTGTTAACCCATCCTGCACCATATCTGAGGAAACCATATGTCAACACAGTGGGGCTCAGGCACATGCACATTTGTGCACACATACACACTCATGCAATGTTTGATCTCAGTAGGTGAAGACCTAGAAGGCAAAATTCAGTCCTCCTTGACACGTAACACTTATCCCACATTGTCTGTGTGTGGTTTGTGTGTCCCCATATTGCTGTCATTGTGACTAATGGTTAAAGTTATGCTTGACGAGTAAAGATGTTGATTTGTAGGTACGACATTCGATTTGCTCCTATAGGTCACGTGTTTCTGTGCGCATGCAACCGTCACGTGTAGATTCCATCCTGTACTTTAACCTTCATTAAAAAGGGTCAGAGAAATACAAAACACAGGCTTCGTCCATGTTCGTGTTGTGATTGCACTAATAATGATGGTTTTTGTTGTTTTCTTTTGGACTTCTTGTTATTCCAAATTGGAATTTGCGACAATGGTAGTGGGGACGATGGAGTCTGCAAAGTCTGCAGTTGTTTTTTAAGGGCAGCTACTTTTTCTGATTGGTTGATTCAGCTGATAGCAACAGCACACTGATACCAGTACTCCTCTCTTTATTTATTAGTTTCAGTGATTTGTCTGTTGTTTCAACCTTCTCTTTCATCCCACTCTTTCTGCTTCTTCCTGTTATGCAGACAGGATAATTGATTAGGAGCAGAGAGAGAGTCATGAAGAGACAGAGAGAAAAACAAATGGACAAAAAAGGACAGGAAGGAGACAGAGAACGAGGGGAGGGAAGGATATAGACAGAAAAGGGGAAGTATACTGTGAGAGGAGCGAGAGGAGGGAAGGGATGAAAGAATGTGCTAACAAGCACAGCTTTACTCATCTGACTGGATATACAGGAAATGTCTGGGATGACAAAGGAGACAAATTATGCAATAGTGGAAAATCTGTTTTCAAATAGATCTTCAGAATTACCTTCAGGATGGAAATGATTGCTTGTTTACACGGGACCATAACTATATCCTTTTTCATGTTGGCTCACACACTTATACAACTTATGGATTCAGGCAGGGCTGCCGCAGATGTCATGTTCCAGTTGTAATTAACAATGTAACAATGTCGGAAACAATGTCGGAAATTGGGGGAAAACACTTATTAACCAACACTGAATTATTTTCATTTTGTCCAGTCAGCTGACGAAGATGTTTGAATTTTTTTTTTTTATTTAACAGCTTCAGTTTACCAGCTGTCAATACTGCAAGGACTGAACAAAGACTTTTCAGGTGCAATTATAACAGGACGATGATTGAAAGCAAATCATGAATAGTGATGTTATTTTTAATATACCTTATCAATATACTGCTGTATGTACTTGTCATTCTCTACCACCTTTCAGTCTCTCTGCCTTCCTTAAAGTCACAACAGCACCATCAATCCAGAAAGCATATTTGTTGACACACACACACACACACACACACACACACACACACACACACACACACACACACACACACACACACACACACACACACACACACACACACACACACTTATTCTTCATACCATGAATCATGTAATGAATCACAGAGTATAGTAATCTATCTTGTCCTGTCAGTTTAGCAAGCAGCTACTATGATCCTGATGCACTACAGTGATCAGTGTGTTGGCATGTCACTTCACTTTGTCTTCATTTGTACCTGTGCATGTGTCTCCTGTGTAAGTGTGTGTGCATGTCTCTCTCTATATATGTGTGTGTGTGCTGCATTTGTCTCCCTGTGTGAGGAAGCAGGAGAAGTCGTGATAAGTCACTATGCACGCTCACACATATACACACAACAGAATGCAGAATAGGAGACGAGGCCTTTTACAATTGCCATATTGGAGGGATGAATACAAACAGAGGAAGACAGATGAATTTCTCCACCTTTTCATTTTGGCTTTTTTCATGTTCCTTCTTCTCATATGCAGCATCTTTGCTCTCTTTTTCTTTCTGCCATCTCCTGCTTTCTTTCTTTCCCTCCTCTCTCAAGGGTAAAAGTTACCTCACCTCAGACATCAACTAATGTACACACATTCAAACATTTATGCACACACTGCCTAACACACACACACACACACACACACACACACACACACACACACACACACACACACACACACACACACACACACACACACACACACACTGGCTGTCTATATTAGATGATTTATGCTCCTGTGTTCTTTTATTTTTAGACCAGTTACTCTGTTTCTCTTGTCTATATCTTTCTTGCTTTCTATTTTAATCCCCCACTCTTTCTCTTCGTGGTCCTCTAAATATTGTCTCCTGGTTTTTTTCACTTCAGTCTGTATGTGCAGATGATTTTAGATGTTTGTTTCACCATCCGCTCTCTGTAAAAGACATAAAGGTCAGTTTGACTTGGCTCTATCAGCTCTACAGTATGGATCTAAGATTACATTTTCTGGTGACCTGTCCAGGGTGTTTTCCGATCTTCCCCGAGTGCACACTGGGATAAGCTTCAGATCTCGTAACCCAGAGCAAGAGAAGCAGCGTAAAAAAGTGAATGAGTGAATTATTTATTTTGAAAGATAAAAGCTTCATGGTTGCCCAGCTACCGTCTGTTTTCCCAGAGACATTTCAGCTGGGATGATGTTTATTGACTGGGCTCAGGTTTAGCCGCTCTGTGTGTGAAAGTGAGATAAATTGATAACGGGAGAAAGAACTAACGTGACATTTGTTGTGTGAGCCAAAGACAAACTGAGATAGTACACATGACCTGCTTCTCCCTGTGTATATAGATAGTTAGCATATAATATGTTGATCTGCATTGTGAGTCCCAGTTCTGTCACCACCGATAGCATTTGTCTTTAAGTCTTGACACACTAAAAGTTGCCCTCAAAAGAAATACAACAAGTACAGCTACGAGCTAATGTTAAGAGTTTCTTTACCAGCATTAGAGGAAATTGCAAGACTCACAAATGTTTATCGGCAGCCACGGACAAATTGTGTTTCAAGACTTTTGTCACATGCCCGCAAATGGATTCCATATTAGGCTTTCTACTGTATCTCTTTCTTTCTTGCTGTCTTCATGTGGTAGCTTCAAGTCCAGTTGCCTGGAAACAGAAGTTTCCCTCTTTCTGTGAACTTTTATGTGCTTCAGGAAACAAAAGATAATCAGAAAAGAAACTGATATAATATGACAGTGTCCACATTAATTCAGGCATTTTTAAATCAGTCTCAACTATTGTTTTCCAGCTAAAGCCAAAAGTTCATCAGCCACATTACTGTAAGCTGTCGTGGATGACGACACATGGGTGTGTTGGTTGCCATGGCTGTGTGAGTGGTTGTGTGTGTTTCTGTGCCTGTATTTCAGTCCGCTGTTTACTGTGATCCTGCTTCCCAATAGGAGTCCGAGGTCACTGATGACCACAATTCAGTAATTTTGTCGCTCACACCCGCATGCACAGACACAAGTTCTAATCTTTAATCAAACGCAGTCCTTCTCCAAAAGCCTGTGGATTGAAGCTTAAGTCTGTCAATGAGACTCGTGTTGAACATGTGCAGCTTGTACATTAATAGCATCTTTCCAATGTGTTCAGATCTGTTGCCTTTTAACAGCGGTATTCAAAGAGACTCACAAGTGGTGTGAGAATAGAAGCTCTTTCTAAAGCAGGACACCAGGAATATCTTGAAACTATTTGTAATAGCTGCAGTGCATTGTGGTCTTTTTTGTTTGCCAAGCAGCGTATAATTACACACACAGACCTCTGTATGCCTTGTTTTGTCCTCCTCCCTTGTGTCATCCTTTATTTATTTATGTATGACATGTAAAATAAGCAGTCATTGTCTGCTTCAGCAGTCACCTGCCACATATATATACTGCATATATTCAGTCCATTTCACACTGAGGAACGTCCTACTAAAAGCACAGAATTTGTGAGTTACATTTGAGATTTCGGTAGATTTTTTTTTGTTAAACTTTCAGGTTTTAACTCGTTGGCCTATTTTAAGTCGAGACATAGTTTGGCCCTTTTATCACAGAAAACTGTAGAATCCACTGTGTTTCAGATGTTTCCTGTTTATTTATGCTTTATTTATGCTGCGAGAACTGCCTCACCAGGCATCGAGAGTGAGCGGCGAGAGCAGAAAATGCTTTTCCGTTTCCCACTCACAGAGCAGGGCAGCTGATAAAGATGATTGACAATATATCAGGCTTTACAACCCGAGGTGCTATCAAAGTTGAGCAATGCTTTAAGAGCTTTTTTCTCAATACAACCTCAACAGTAGGCTTTGTTGAGAGGAGAGTGTTCTTCTCTCTTGGGGGACTTTTGAAATGCTCAAAGCTGGATGTCCTTAGTGCAGGAGTGGCGAGTTGAGTTTGTCTCAGCTGTCAGCTGTGGTGAACTCTCTACTCAAGAAGAAGATCGTTAAGTACTGAGAAAGATGTTACTACAGTGTCAATCTGCAGCTGTCCTTTTAAATGGTGCTTGCTTTATTTTAAGTCCTTTTAAAATTGATAAATAAAATACAGACAGAACAGAAAAAAAACCTTAAAATTAACCCCAGAAATCAAGCTAAATTAAAGTTCTGTTAATAGCTCATTTTTCTACTTCTAATTTGGGGAAATAAAGATGGAATTACAGCATTTACTGAAACTGTTAATCCACTGCCAAACTGCATGTCTTTTATAGACCAGACCTTGTGGGATTAATAAAGTAACTATCTATCTATCTATCTATCTATGTATATATATATATATTATAAACAGTGTGTCTGGATATGAAAAGCTTCATTATAGACCAAAGGTCTGTGCCGAGCAACAGAGTGACACACCAAACTTTCTCATTATACTAAGTTCAATACTATCAACTGGTGGTAAGTGATAAGTAAGTATATGACATGGATCACTGGAGCGGCCACAAAGTATCCCACACTGCAGCTGGTATACACATATACATACTTAAACACACAATAGGAAGTCTGGATGTTCACAGAAGAGTAGTAATCAGTACTGTATGCTGTGGATATTCTTGGTACTGTACTGAATCTGTGTGTGTGTGTGTGTGTGTGTGTGTGTGTGTGTGTGTGTGTGTGTGTGTGTGTGTGTGTGTGTGTGTGTGTGTGTGTGTGTGTGTGTGTGTGTGTGTGTGTGTGTGTGTGTACGCGTGCGTGCGTGTGTGCGTGCATGCCTGCGTGCGTGCCTATCTGTGTGTGTGTGTGTGTGTGTGTGTGTGTGAGAGAGAGAGAGAGAAAATCTACTGCTGCCACGACTGATGCAGCCCACAGTTTCCATGGTAACGTTGAACCCATCTTGGTCTCTATGGTAACTTCTGGTTGGCACCCATAGAGGTAGAGAGAAAGTGAAATGAGGGTAATAAAGGGAGAGGAGGTGAAGATGTAAAAAGAGAGGGGTGACAGAGAGAAGCAGAAAGACGAAGAGTAAAAGAATTGGGAGAGGAAGAGTTAACAGTTAGTGAGGCAGAAGAAGAAAGAGTGTCGGGTTTGTCCGCATAACTTTACAAAGTGTCAAAAGATTTGAATTGAACAGATCTGCCTCTGTCTTGTGTTGTCTGACCTTCGACCATTGTTAAGTTACAGCCTCACATGAGCTGTTGGTTGACTTTGTGGAGAAGAGGAGGTTTCTGGTTCAAATCCAATAATCTGATGACGGTGTTGAGCATGCAAAATCCACTTTATTTAAAGAATAACTCCCATTCATTACAACTTCATCTTCTTTTCATAATTGTGATGTTTGTTTTTGATGATACTGTCCTCACCAAAGATAGAATACACAACTGAATCTCAAACTATTTGCAGAGATTTTAAATCAATCTGTTGCACTGCATTTTGGTGTTCTTGTCCACCTCTTCTGGACTACACGTGCGGTGGACATGTTGAATGAGCAAGTTTTGAAATAGAGACGTTATCTTTGACGCTTTGCATTTTCATGGTTTAGTAGTTCGTTTAAGGTGTCTTTTTCTCTGTTGTTCTTGATCTATCAAAAACTTCATGAATGCTACGCGCAAATACGCGAGTAGACACAGACTACAACATGTCTGGGATCTTTCAAAAGCAGCTTAATGGCTAATCCTGTCTTGCGGCACACACACAAACACAGAAGGTCATCGCAAATGGAAACATTGTCCGCTCTATGGTAGAATGTCGATACTATAATCTGATTGGCCTAGTTGATGGATAGGTGGTTTAGTTGACCTATCACAGTTAACTGAATTATTGCTCCCACAAACTCACCTTTCGGTCATTCTGTCTGCCTTCTTTCCTCTCTCTCTGTCTCTTTAGTCTGTCTCTCTTCATCGCACTCTTGCTCAGTCTCTCATCTTTGCGCTCTCATTTCTTTCCCGTCACTAACCAAATTAGTCGTGCCCCTTATGGATTTTGCCCTTTACGGGTCTGAATGAATGAAAGGAGATGAGAAAGAGGAGTGCGCGTTTCTGTGTGTCAGACTAAGCTGTTCCTACCAGACGTTTTTCTTTGTTTTATTTTTCTGAGCGCCGCGCTGTCTGCCTGTCACCGGCAGATACACTACCAGGGTGTGTGTGTATCTGTGTATGTCTGAGACAGCGAGCTAGTGATTGAGAGCTTTTGTGTATTTGAGAGGGAGAGTGTGTGTGTGTGTGTGTGTGTGTGTGTGTGTGTGTGTGTGTGTGTGTGTGTGTGTGTGTGTGTGTGTGTGTGTGTGTGTGTGTGTGTGTGTGCGCGTGTGTGTGAGATTAATTACTTCTGCATAGACTACTAATGCTCGCTGCGGGGTGGAGGGTCTGCAGTACAAATGATGAATATTGGAAAAAGATGACAAGTGTTTAATGTGACAATCTTGACCTATATCTTGAAACGGGATACGTTTGTGCCAATAAAGAGCACTGCATGGACTTGAATGGAAATGAGAGGAGGTTAAATAGACAGGGAGCGGAAACTAAACCAGTATAAGACATCTTTCTGAGCCGACAATTAAGGTGCAGAATCCCTGGCCTAAAAACCAAATTGCCTTTCAAGTTGTCTGTCTTTCGAAACTGTGCAAATCATCCGAATTATTATTCTCGTTTTTTTCTCCTCTGTCAACTTACTAGAACATTGGACAACACTTCCAAATCACAGTTTATATGATAATCACACGATTAAGCACAAAAGCATGAGCTGTTTATCAATATATATATTCATCTGGTGTCAGCTTAGATTCATTTTATATTTTTGATTCACTGCTCATATAGTGCTCAGAAAATCAAACATAAACACTTCCCTAACCCTAAAAATGACATTTGGAGTGCAAATGTTGTTGCAATCATGTCAGAACGGTGTTAAAGTGAATGCCTGATTGCCATGGTCCCGGATATGTCTGCGTAAGTGTGTGTGTAACTGGCCTTGTCGTACTACGATGTAGTCATCCTCCATGCTGAGAGACTGTTTGTTTAGCTGGATGTACTTTAGACTCACATCAGCAAATCTTAATGCAGCCACTGTATATATGAGCATGTCCAACACTAACATGGCCTTTTAACTTGAGAAACATTTCAGCTGTTGAAGACCGATGATTTGAAGAAAACTTAATTGAAGAGATTGAACTCCATGTTAAATATTCAGCATCTTAAAATATAGGCTGTTTAAATAAAAGTGTTTTTGACATTTTTATGTTAAGAACGTTCTTTCAGTAATTGTTAACCACTGGGTTTGACAATTTGTTGGTGTTATTCTTGTTTGATCATAATGCCCATGTTGACAGCAGATTTTATTGAACTTAACATTGACCTCATTGTACCATGTTTGCAAATTTCCAATAACCAAATTAATAATGCATTAAGAAATACACAATTGCGTCACTAAGTATAGGGAAATATTAAATGAATTGTTGAAATGAAGTGTCTATTTTCACAGCCTGTTATTGTACTGGAGCTCGACTATATTTTTTAATCACATGGATTTATTCAACAACAAGAAAAGTCATAGAGCATTTTTTACAGCTATGCTTTTATTTTAGAATGTCACTTTTTATGATAATGTTGTTGTCATTATTCTTTAATCACATATGTGATGCTGGGTGAAAAACGTATGTTTACAAGTTATATGGCTTTCATATGATGCCATTATATTATAATATTTTACAATATTCTTTTATATTTTCTTATTGTTATCATACAACACACAGGTACTTTTTGTATTTGGCCCTTATGGCATACTGTACTACCTAAGTTCCAAGATGCTGACCCAATTAGCTTTTGAAGTTATTTTGGTGAGCTTGGACACATACAGAGGCTGTGTCCCTCGAGCTTCAGGTTCAGATTAGACTTCCCAGGGATGAGGATCGAGCCTGGGGAGACCTGGCTGGCCTTCAGTCCCAAACCTCTGGCCCTCTGTGTGTATGTGTCCATGGGAAAACAGTGGGAACAAGAGGAGGAGCAGGGCTGAGATGGATGGGCAGATTGTTAGACCGAGCTAAATATGTTTTTATCTAAAAAAAAGAAAAAAGAGCTACCTCAGAGGCACAGAAAGAGGACAGAATATTTATGACTATAGAATTGTATTTGAATAGTTTTGCACATTGCCCTGATCTTTTTTAGAGTTATAAACTTGACAATAAAAATGTGATATGACAGATGATGAGGTGGATGATGAACTGTTGATGAAAAGTTATATGATCGTCCTCTCTTTCAAGGCCATTTTAGGACATTTCCCAGGACCCCCTTAGGCAGGGGGTCATCGCTATGGCAACGGTCTCTGAGGAACTCTGTAGTAGAAATACTGCTTTTGTATGTGTATGTGTGCGTACATGCATCATACAGTGGCCTCGTAGGACAGGAAGAGAGCCACTTTGATTAAATAATCAAAATGCCCTGATTGTGTACATGATTACAAGTTAGACAAATACATGTTCACACATAAATAATCAAACACACACACACACACACACACACGAACCAGAAACTGCATAAATAGTAACAGAACATCTTGTTCTGGCTGATAAACTTAGAGGAGTAAGCAGTCAGCGCTGCCAGTGCTCACAAGACAACATCTCTCATGCTGATTTTGGAAAAATAAATGATTTCATGGTTGTGAATGAATGTGTGTGTGTGTGTGTGTGTGTGTGTGTGTGTGTGTGTGTGTGTGTGTGTGTGTGTGTGTGTGTGTGTGTGTGTGTGTGTGTGTGTGTGTGTGTGTGTGTGTGTGTGTGTGTGTGTGTGTGTGTGTGTGTGTGTGTGTGTGTGTGTGTATATAATGGCACTTTGGTTTGTGTCCAGTTTTTTCTGAAGAGGAAAAAAAGATCTACTTAAAATAATTTGATTTAAGAACTTTGAATGGATATTTGGATTTGTCTCATTCAATTAGAGCATCTCCTGTTATTGTAATCTGTATGTAATTTACTTCTTATGGTAATAATAGTTTTAATACCATTTACTTCCTGCAAACTTTACAGCCAAGGGCCTTTTTATAAGCATCTCACTCTTCCATTAACTTTTTTATTTTTCACTAATACTCGTTGTCTGTCTCACTGTCCTGCTGCTTAGACAAATAAATGGACCTGTCACGTTCGTGTCTCCACAGGAGCGTGTGGAGTATCTGTTCCTCATCATTTTCACGGTGGAGGCGTTCCTGAAGGTAATAGCCTACGGCCTGCTCTTCCACCCCAACGCCTACCTGAGGAATGGCTGGAATCTGCTCGACTTCATCATTGTAGTTGTAGGGTGAGTGTACCGAAACACACGGAAAGGATAAAAGCTGTGAAAAAAATGTTGATGGTCCTATTACGCTAACTGAAGCAAACAGTCACTTTTCAAGCAATACCTGATTGGCAAATTAAATATAGTACCTTGGAGTAATCACTGTCAACAAATACAAGTAAGCCAAGACAATTGGCAGCCTCCATGTAATGCCAGAGTTACTCAGTGCTAGCATCTTTCAAAATTATAGTAAGATTCAATTTCACTGCTTTACTTGGTGTCACGAAGGCAAGACAGCTGTTATATTTAGTTTTGTTGAAGAAATGTGTTCATAAATGCACAGTCTTCTGGTTATTAATTCATTTATGTATTCAACCTTACAGTTTTACCTTCATCTAACATTTCAAGAAACAGTAAAAATATCTGGTTGCAGTAGAAAAAGAGGACACTCGTTTTGTTTTGTGCCATAATAAAATTGAACAGGTTAGCAAAGTCCAGCCCGCTGGCACACAATGTAAATTGCATTATAGAGATTGATAGAGAATAGACATGGTGTTATATTTTTAAAAGAATAATGCTTATTTATCTTATATATAGTATTTTATTAAAAGTAAACATACAACTACTTTTCAAGAACTTTAAAAATAAGTATTGTCAGAAACCAAGCTTCCTTTAGTTCACAGTGCGTCTGTGTTAAAGCCAAAGTAAACTTTGGCCTACAGTGTATTGGTAAAGCTTAAACTGATTAGCTTGTGAGATGCTGATAGCAAAGCTCTGCTCTGTTTTTCTTTATCTGCAACTCAACAACATAGCCCATCTGCTAAACCCCTTTTGCCTGTGTGTGTGTGTGTGTGTGTGTGTGTGTGTGTGTGTGTGTGTGTGTGTGTGTGTGTGTGTGTGTGTGTGTGTGTGTGTGTGTGTGTGTGTGTGTGTGTGTGTGTGTGTGTGTGTGTGTGTGTGCGTGTGTGTGCGAGTGTGCGCGCGCGTGCGAGTGCGTGTGCGCGTATCCTCTTGCATGCATGCCCTGCCTGCCAGATGTGTTTTGTGTACAGTGTGGTGTGTAAGTAATGGCACTATAGCCAGTGGATCTGACAGTTACATTAATGTTATAAAAATGGTCTAATTGACCGTGTGGCACTGGCACCATATTGTCAGCCGACGGTGTGTGTGTGTATGAGTGAGTGAGTGAGCGTGTGTGCGTGTGTGTGTGTGTGTGTGTGTGTGTGTGTGTGTGTGTGTGTGTGTGTGTGTGTGTGTGTGTGTGTGTGTGTGTGTGTGCGTGCGCGTGTGTTTGAGACAGCAAGAAAGCACCTCTCAGCCTGAAGGAAGGCTCTGTGAATGCACCAACTCAGACACACACACTCCCAGCGAGTTTTGTTCATTGCCAGTCAAGTGTTCACTCACATTAGCCATCACAAACTGAACACGTTTGGCTTCACCACATAAACACACACACACACACACACACTCACACTCACACTCACACACTCACACACACTCACACACACACACACACACACACACACACACACACACACACACACACACACACACACACACACACACACACACACACACACACACACACACACACACACACACACCGTCGGCTGACAACATGGTGCCAGTGCCTCTGGCATAAACACAACCTTTACCACTCTTATGTCGCCATCTACCCTCTCTGTCTGTCTCTCTCTGTTTCTGTCTCTTTCTGTCTCTATTTGTATTGTTGCTTATATTGTGTTGCAGCACAATTTAATGGGAATTAATACTTATTGATCCCTGCAAGTAAATTGTGTTTTCCTTTTGAACCCTGCTACCGGGTGTTTGGAAGGTCAAATACGAGCTGTGGCTCTAGGTTGCCTACCTAGACTTTCCCAGGTCTTTAAAATGTCACCTTTTTAAAATATAAATACTTGTACTTTTTCTGCTTCACGTGACCAAAATAAGCATGTAGATATTTAACACAGTAACCGTTTAAAAGTTGTATATGTCATTTGTTCAAACGTTGTTTTTTTAAAAAGACACGTTTAGGATTTTCTGCTAGTGACTTGTCGCTGTTTTGCTGATGTGCAAATAATTTGCTTCCAGTTCATTACCAACACTAATAAAAATGAAGGTGAATGTTATCCATGATCACAATCTTTTCCATAACCTTGCTTAAGTAGATTTGATTGCCTAATCATAACAATTCCTCAGATAGACACCCATACACAATTTTTCTGGATAGCTGTGATTTGGAGACTATCTTTGAAACAAACTGAAAACTCATAAAAATCTTTTTTTTTTCTTTTTTTTTTTTAAAAATCCATTAGTAAAGTACAAACACACACTCCTTCCATTTCATACAATCGGAGGGGATCCACAGATCCAGGAAATGTTCAGCCCTGACACTGTATCTCTGTGTGTGCATGAATGAGTGCTTGTCTTTGTACTTGTGTATGCTGCCAGCCTGTCTGTGCCTCTGTGTGCCTCTGTGTGTGTGTGTGTGTGTGTGTGTGTGTGTGTGTGTGTGTGTGTGTGTGTGTGTGTGTGTGTGTGTGTGTGTGTGTGTGTGTGTGTGTGTGTGTGTGTGTGTGTGTGTGTGTGTGTATATAGATGAGAAGTGACAAGAGTTGGCTCCCTCTGGAATATTCACCATATGGGTGAAAGAGCTTGTACCTGGTTCTGAGCAGCCTCACAGACACGCACACCCTCGCACACACGGACGCACACGTGTGCACGAGCACACAGATGCTTCAGCCAATACCCTGGCAGACATGCACCTACGAGGTTATTAGTGAAGTTTCAGTGAGTGAACGGACTGTGTGCATATGTGTGAGCATTCGATATGAATAGGTGCTGTTTAGACTCTTTCTTGAGTTTCTGCCAAAATTACATTTAATTTGTCAATTAAACATATTTACAGTCTTAGCAGAACTGTCAAATTTGACTGACTCCAGTCACTCAGATTTTAGCAGGTTTTTCATCAATAATTAATCAATAATATATATAAGTACTGGGGTGGAATGGTTAATAAAATGTACGGTTTGGTTCACATCATGATTTTATGGTCATGGTTTTTGGTTCAGTTCAGTGTATTTATGCTTTTTGTGTACTTGTTAAAAACGTTTTCTTGGCGAATTCTGGCTGAGCACATCAGGAAGTGATGCAGTGGGCAGTCACAGTTAGGTAACTTTCAGTAGCCCTGGAGGTTCACGTGTGTGTAGTCAGAGCTATAAAGACTGGTGTTGACATTTAGACTACTATTAAACTTCACAACTTCTGTTATCTTTATGAATGCACACAGTTGGTACTATCTTTAGCTGTGGATGCACACAAGCCATCATGTGGTGCTACACTCAAAGGCTCTAATTATCATCTAACACTCTACCATGAAAAACACGCTGGGTGAAATGCTGGTGGTGCAAAATTGTGGATCCTTGATGTGCTCTTCGTACGCTGTTTCCACCGTGTGTGTGTGTGTGTGTGTGTGTGTGTGTGTGTGTGTGTGTGTGTGTGTGTGTGTGTGTGTGTGTGTGTGTGTGTGTGTGTGTGTGTGTGTGTGTGTGTGTGTGTGTGTGTGAGAGAGGGAGAGAGTTAATCAAATTGAGAGGGCGGTAGTGCGAAATAGAGAGGCTAAGAGAGAGTGTGAGAGGGAGAGGGAGGGCGATATGTTTTGAGAGGCCTTTTCAAGTGGCCATTTCATCTGTGCTAATTGATAATTCTCCATGACTAACGCGCCACTGACTGGCCTTTGAGCCACGCTAGCTGGAAAATGGCATTGTATGGTGATTTCTAAAGGATCGCCGAGACAGAGCGAGGAAGGGGAGAGTGGTAAGCTCAGCTGGACGGACATAAATTCAAATTTGTGAGCCACTTGCACCAAAGAGACATCTGTAAGTAATTTCATAGGAGATTATAGCCAATAAAAGCAAACGGAATAAAAAATATTATATATATTATATAGTATATATGTATAGCCTATATAATATAGTATGCTACGCAACATATAGTATGACACAGTGGTGCACTGGTTAGAGCAGGTGTCTCACAGTGAGAAGTAACTGGGTTCGAACGCCACTTGAGGCATACGTCAGTGCCGGCGAACTCCAACCCGCTGGATCCCTGGCGTGCAGCGTGCGAGGGCCCGCATATCACTGCTTGCAGTTTTAATTATTATTGTAATTGTTATTTACTTGACCATTTTTCAACTTCTGATGTTCTGACCCTTTGTAATATCAGTGTGTACTGTAGATTTTGTTCCAATTAAACTAAGGGCATACAGCCCAAAATATAGAAGGCACTCCCGGACCACAATTACACCAAAGCTTTCATACATTGTTGCCATTAACCAGTAGTTTTTACCAAAATAGATGCTTATGTGTCATTTTGTGGAGGGTAATATCTAACAAAGGGCGACAGTACAAAAATATATTTCTCTTTTAAATAGAGGATAAGCATTTGCATTATTATGTAACTCTGCCTACTTTAAGTACCAGTTCGACTACGGCAAGGACAGGAAATGTTGTGATGCATCACATGGCATTAGATGTGTGTCATATTCAATCTGGCCGTGGTGTGAGCACACACACACTTTCTAAACACATTTTAGAGACAGTTCCCTTCACTACACTCATTAAAGTCGAATGGCTCACGTTTCCTTGTCTGTCAAAGACAGAGAGAACAGATGAAGCACTTTCTATTGTTGTGTTGGAGAGCTAACTAATCAAGATGCTTTATTTTCTCCTGTTGAGTTTCTCCAAGAACCGCCTTGTGAAACAGGGCAGATGTCCTAATCATTCCCTTGATGATTAAAATGTTTGTCCCCAGTTAGATTTTGTGTTTAAATGTATGTTAAAGATGATGTAGAGGGTTCCATTTAGCACTGACAACAGTGGCAAAAGAGTGTTTGAAAATAAGACCAGAAGTCATTACTCTGTATACAGCATCTGTATGTTTGTATCTCTTTCACTGTTTTCTCTCAGACACTCTCTAGTATGTGGAAATGAGACGTCAACCTGAAAACTATGGTAATTGAACCCATTACTTTCTGTCTTACAGGTTATTCAGTGCGATCTTGGAGCAGGCAACAAAGGGGGACGGGGCCACTCCAATTGGGGGGAAGGCAGCGGGCTTTGATGTCAAGGCTCTGAGGGCCTTCAGAGTACTCAGACCCCTCAGACTGGTCTCTGGAGTACCGAGTAAGTACTGGGAGCTGTGGAAGATAAAGAGAAGGGAAGGAAATGTATCAATAAAGAAAGAAAGGATGCTCAGGGGTTCAGGTGTGAGCAGTTATTGTGTGTGTGTGTGTGTGTGTGTGTGTGTGTGTGTGTGTGTGTGTGTGTGTGTGTGTGTGTGTGTGTGTGTGTGTGTGTGTGTGTGTGTGTGTGTGTGTGTGTGTGTGTGTGTGTGTGTGTGTGTGTGTGTGTGTGTGTGTGTGTGTGTGTGTGTGTGTGTGTGTGTCAATAATCCAAAAGGAATCCTGACCAACATCACATCGGGCTGCGTATTCAATTAGTGTCATGGCAACTGATCAGTAGCATGTTTGCTTGCTGATTAGCACACGGACTGCTTCCAGTGCCATTGTTGCTTATGTGCTATAGGATTCATTATTTATAAAGATAATAATATATATTGAACTCTGTAATGAACCAGTTTGTTCAAGGTATGTGATATAGACATCATGAAAAAAATACATCTAACAGGAGGAACACGTGTTATGTAATTAAATCCATAGATACCAACACCAATCAATGTACTGTATTCCTCAGCGACTGATGCCACATGCAGTGGCATTTACTTCATCAAATTATGTGTAAGTAATTGCGCAATAGTCTTCACTCAAAGTGAAATTAATACACATCAGCTTGCTTCACTTGAGCTGGAAGATATGCTGAGTTTCTCCTTATTTACACAGAGAAATGTAGGTGTTCTGTCCAAACACGTCACAACAAGCATTGTGTTGTCAAGATATAGTAATGTATGAAAGTCACAGCTGCTAGACTCTACAGTTGTGCATAAATGCATCTAAGTTATTGGTTACAGCTGCATACAAACATTTCATTTCGAAAAAGGAAGATGATGAAAACTTAGCTAGCAAAGATAAAACACAGTATATAAATAAATGCAAAATTCAAGGTGATCTAATCTATATGCTCCAACAAATGAGTCTGTTTGAACAAATTATTCATTTTAATAAAACCACATTCAACTGTACAGAGACACGAAACAAACGTTTCTACTGGTTTTTTTTGTCTTATTAATCTGATTCAGCAGTCACGTTTTCCTTTTGCAGTTATTGGGAGTTATTAGGTATGCACAGTTCTGAGCCTTTGTCCATTAAAGCATTCAGAAAATTAGCTGGAAATGTGTATTGCTTGTGAACAAGTTCACTTTTTTCTGAAGAATTCATTGAAGTCGCTCTTTCCAACTGGATGATCACATACAGAGAGAATATTAAAGCTTCTGAGCAAATATAATAGGCTGTTTAAGTCCTTGCATGGTGATTAATTGCAGCAATTCACTTCTATGATGTACCACCAATGCTTTTAACTAGCAGTAAGTCTCCAATCATTCGAAGTATTATAACTGATTGCTTTAAAAAAATATATATATATATATATTTCAAATGTTGTTTCGACCTTCAAATGTACATTTGTATTCTGAGCAGTTGTGTGTGTGTGTGTGCTACAGGTTTACAGGTAGTGTTGAACTCCATAATCAAAGCCATGGTTCCTCTGCTCCATATCGCCCTGCTGGTCCTCTTCGTCATCATCATCTATGCCATCATTGGCCTGGAGCTCTTCATGGGCAAGATGCATAAGACCTGCGTTCATAACCATACAGGTACAAACATATATATATATTTATATATATTATGTATATATATATATATATATATATATATATACATATATAGGCATTGTGCACTGATGCACAGATGCAAATACAAACATGCATGATCAAACACGTACACTGGCATACCACACTTCAACGCTCAGACAGATTTTGAATCATGTATTCGACTGTGTGTGAAAGCATGCTTCAGTTAGCATATATTCACACACAGACACACTTCAAATCCAGGAATAAATGCAAAGAACAGTATATCACACAAACCCTTTCAAGTGACATATCGAAGTGAGCATAGCTTTACCGTCACCTCACTACCCTTTTGTTTTTAAAATACTAAATTTGACTGGTTTGTGCATTAATTTGCAGTTAGACGGAAAGAGAACAGCTTTAAACAGTTAATGATCACTTCAATTAATTATTCAAACCATCATTTATGGTACTGAGCAGGAACAACCTTAGCAATAAGTCAAACAGTAGCAGCCATTAATGATTAAAACAATTTTCAGTAAAGGGCTGAAGGTATAAATGGACTTGAGTGTTATTATGGTGATGTTATAGGTCCCATGAGAGGTATTAGCTTTGCACAGCGTAAGTGCTGGTGAAATACTCTCTGCTATCCTATACATCACCCTGGAGAGCTTATTTTATATAATTAGTGCAACACCTTTCACGTAGATTTTTTTTTTTTTTGTATGGCTGCTCTGTTTGGTGTTAGTGCAGGGTGTCCTTTTAACCGGTACTTTTTTTTTCTTTTATATAAATTATTTTTAGCTGCGTATGTACTAAAAAAAAATTCTGTCCACTCCAGCTTGTTTTACAAAATATCTCCATACACACAAGGAAAAAAAAAATACACATTTTGCAAAATACCCGTATGTGTTGACACGGCTTGAATCGGTTCACCTGTGGATTCTAAATCAGTCATGAAATCAGCAGAAAAGTATTGTGAAATTTGGTAGAGATATAACTTGCACCAAAACATGAAATAAGCACAGATGATGGCTGCTCTAGGATTTTTATGTTGATGAACACTAAGAAAATGTCAAATCTAACTTTAACTCAATGAAAGTATTTTGCCTCTGACTTTTACACTGTCATCAAAGTCAAGGAAATAAAGCAGCTTCTTGCTTCCCTTTTTTTCACAGGTACCATTTCAGAGGAAAAGCCGGCACCGTGTGCGCCTGATGGAGCTTATGGTCGACACTGTATGCAGAATGGAACACAGTGCAAAGTGGGCTGGGAGGGTCCAAACGACGGCATCACAAACTTCGACAACTTTGCTTTTGCCATGCTAACAGTGTTCCAGTGTATAACCATGGAGGGCTGGACGGACGTACTGTACTGGGTGAGCCGGGCACCACAACGGTGTTTTTATGTGTGTGTGTATGTGCGTGAAAGAATGCGAGACAGCCCGATGTGTGTGTGTGTGTGTGTGTGTGTGTGTGTGTGTGTGTGTGTGTGTGTGTGTGTGTGTGTGTGTGTGTGTGTGTGTGTGTGTGTGTGTGTGTGTGTGTGTGTGTACTGTAATGTATCTGTAACGTCAGTGCCACGAGTCCGTTTGAGAAAAGAACATAAAGCAATAACACACACATTTCTCTTAGAAAGGCAGGTATGCACACAAAGATTGTTCAGAGAGAGAGAGAGAGAGAGAGAGAGAGAGCACACACACACACACACACACACACACACACACACACACACACACACACACACACACACACACACACACACACAGTTCTCTAATATCTCAGTTTAAATCAATGCCGACAATACACTGTGTAATTGAAGGCGCGGATTTCATTGGGAACGTGTATAGAATCCCAAAGCTTGATTCAAGTGTCAAGAGAACACGCGTGTGCAAACGCACACTCACAGCAAATGAACACACCCTGATGCAGTTTTAAGATGTTCAAGTGTGTTTCATCAAACATAAATTGAAATTAACTCGTGATTATTTGCTCTCCTCTATAGTCAAGTGTTGGCTTTGTGTAAATTTGCCATGATGAGACACGTGGCATATTCCCAGCTATAGTATTACTCAGCTGGACTGTGGCTGATTATGTTAGTTACGGAAAGCTGCAGGGGAAACCACCACAACTAGAAAGCACTCATGTACATACAAGTACCCTTTTCTTTAGATTGTCAAAAGATACATTTTAAATACATGTCTATGTTAACTGTATTACAATACAGTGAATTTTGCTGGTTTCCTGCCTCTTACATGTGATAATTATATTCATGTCACAGAGCTAAGTATTTATTTCATTCATTATTCTACATATACATTTCAAATATAAATCCCTGGTTAAAAAACAGACATATTGCCTTGCTTGTTTTATGCACTTTATTAAGTCAGAAAATAATCCAGAACAATATAGATGAGCTATAAATAAGTATAACTGCAAATAAAACAGTTCATTAAAGGTTAAAAAGTTTGTTTGTAAAAAATCTAATTCACAGTTTATGGATTGTTTTTTGTTTTGTTTTCATTCAGATGAACAGAAGAGGGTTTTTTGTTTTATTCTGTCAAAACCTTCAGATGTGTAATCGACCCTGTGGGTTTTTGAAAGATCACAAGTGCATTATCTTTTAAATAAATGTTTAGCTCTGTGGCCTGAATTGAATGATAATACGTAAGAGACAGCTTGGAATATCGGTCGTTATTAGTAAATGGAAAGCACCTGTTATAACTCGTGTGATGTAATACGATTAACAGTTAAACGAGTATTGATATTTGATGAAAGGTTGTTTATTGAGACTGAAATTTGTGACAAAATGTAACTGTGTGTGTGTGTGTGTGTGTGTGTGTGTGTGTGTGTGTGTGTGTGTGTGTGTGTGTGTGTGTGTGTGTGTGTGTGTGTGTGTGTGTGTGTGTGTGTGTGTGTGTGTGTGTGTGTGTGTGTGTGTGTGTGTGTGTGTGTGTGTGTGTGTGCGTGTGTGTGTGCGAGTGTGAGTGTATGTATATACACATGGAGCAGATAGCTTACTAGCTCTACACCCCTTCTGCTACTTCTGCTCTGTTTACTGCAACTTCCTGTACACACACACACAAATGCAGATGCACACAGACACACACAACACTCTTAATAATGAATAGAACCTATTGTATTTCTCAAAGTTACACGGTCAAATCATTGAGAGGCTTAATGAACATTTGGTTTGCACGATTCATTAAGTTTGGGACCTGCACTTCCATAGTTTTCATAGTCACACATTTTCAGGTATATAGATGAATATCCAACATCTGCTGCTGTCATAGCAAATGAACCCTCTTTTAATCTCCTCCTTCATCTCCCTTTAATCTCTTTATCCACAGGTCCCTATTTTAAATTATCTTTAATTGACAGAATCAGCAATTCTCAACTTTGCTCGTATTCTTCCCTTACCATCTTTAAAAAAAATATATATATATTTGAATTCACATGCAGGCCAATAATCTGACATTTCAGTTCAAATCAAACCCTGGACACCTAGACTGCAACTTTGCAGAGTGTCTAAATATGTTTACCTGTCGAGGTCCATCCAGTTGTCCATGGAAAAATGTATTCAGGGATTGTGCAGGTGTTAAGTTACACACTTTGAAATTCAGCCGAGGCTCGTCATTGAGTTGCGACAGCAGTTAAATGTTGTTTAGTGTTCTTAATTTTATGTCTTTAAGGACCTGCTCTCCAACAGGCAGATAAAAGAGCTTATATGCACAGTTAATCATACAATTCTGTCATTCTTGCTACACCAGATCTATCTGCTGCTCTTTTTAAAATTCGCTGCTCTTTTCTCTAACGCACTTTCTGTCCTGTATTTCTCTGTAATGCTCCCTCTCATTCACCCGCTCACCATCAATCTTCTCAAACCTTTTTGCTCTCAAGTTTCTCCCTCTTTCCCCATTTTTCTCATCATCCTCATCCTTCCTCCTCCCTTGTATTTCCTCTCTCCACTCTACCCTTTACCTCCTTGTTAATCCCCTCCTTTTCTCCTTCTCCTCCTTTCCTCCCCCTCTTCTCTCTCTCAGATGCAGGATGCTATGGGCTATGAGCTACCATGGGTCTATTTTGTCTCTCTCGTCATCTTCGGCTCTTTTTTCGTTCTCAACCTCGTTCTGGGGGTGTTGAGCGGGTAAGAGGCTACGCTGTAGTCATGTGTGTATGTGTGTTTGTTGTGTGTGATGTGGCTGTACTTGGTGTGGTAGATGACCGTGCAACAAGACTTCCTTTATTGTTGATTTTTTTTTTTTTTTTTAAATTGTACATTATTATTATTGTTGTTATTATTATTATCATTAGTATTATTATTACAGGGCATGTTCACTTTGCTTGGTGTCATAAAATGTAATATAGATAATGCTTAGTGCCACATGATGGCCGCTAAGGTGACAAATTAGTAGCATCCGTGTGCAGATTGTCTGGATTCAGTCAAGCAGTACACAGAAGAAAATAGATGCAAATAAGAGCCGTGTGATGACAGCAGTCTCACCTCAGCAGTGCAGCAGTAAAAGTGGAGCTAGACGACCATAGTCCTCCACAGTCGAGAAAAGATGACTGATGATCACTGGACCGAGTAAAATCTGCCACTCTCTCTCCTTTCTGTTCCACTCAATCAATCTTTTGTCACAAGCCGGAGAGAAACACGCACATGCACTCACACACATATGCCCAGAAAAAGCCGTGATGGACCCCATGTCTATCTGTTATGTTCATGTCATTCGGCCACAAGGGGCCACATCCTGTCACAACCCGTCTGTGATGGACAGGTGGACACACATACAAATCTCTCAGGCTCGCTTGATTCCCCTCCTCTTTCTAAGACAGGTTTGATTACATACACAAGCAACTTTTTTTTTTGTCTTGGTGTCTCATTGGTGTTTTGCATGATCCCCATCTGCACCAAACACCAAGCTGCATTTAAAGACCATTGTTGTGTGTATACATGTGTTGGTTTCCTGACTTTATGTGTTTGTCTTGTGCAAAATAATGTGCAGCGTCGGTGTATGTGCCTACAGACTGTATATGTTTGTATGAAAGCATGTGCTGCGTGTTTGTCTGTGTGCTTAGTTTCATTAAACACTCCTCCAGCAGGCAAGCTGGGTGCTGTTTTACCCCGCTTTGCCAAGTCACACTGTTTTAGTACAAGCTCCTCCCGGCCTGTAGGGACGCACGGGGGTATAAATAATTCACCCCTCAGGTCAACCGTGGAGGTGGAACGCTAAAAAAGCTTGCACAACAGGGAAAACAAAATAAGCAAAACAAAGTTCTTCTGAGGACAGAGTGGAGTCAGGAGGAAAAATGCCATTAAAGATGGAAATTATGGGATGGAAGGCTGCACTGAACATTGAACAGAACTTTTTAAGTGTCCATTAAAGAGTTTCCACATCTCCCAGATATAAATAATTTGGTTATCAGAGTGAACAAAAAATTATGATAATCATACAGAAATGATAACAATATAATAATAATGTGTTACATTAGCATTTAATGTCAAATTAAAACTTTATTTCCATGAATTTGATTACAATTTTGAGGAAGCCATTCATGGCTTTTAATGCCTGAATTCAACTTTGAAAGACGGTGAGAGAGAATGATTTGTCATCTGGACTGTAATTATATCCAGTTCATGGGAGTCTTGTTGCACAGTCTGTTCAACTAACTAAAATGTTGTTTTTCCACAGCATTTGAGCCTAGAATAGGCTTATTTGAGGGCAAGTAAAGTGTTTTAAACTTACAATCTTTTCTAATCCTTTTTTTTTTCCAGAAATATATCTTCTCAGCTTCTTCACATGATTAATACATTCTAAGAGGAGTTATTATGTTTACCATGTGGGCCTTTCTCTGTAACTGTCACTGTTTTTAAAAGTCCAGCTCATAATATGCCACCTAAGTCCTCCAATACAGCTCTCTCTCTTATTTATCAAATCCACATTAAATTCAGCTCCCAAAATAGTTTGTCATGTGGCACACTAAGTGACTCTGACAAATACTACTGTATGAAGGCAGCATAATCCCAGCAGGGATCCTGCCTCTATCTGTTGGGAACCTTAAGGATCTAACTCCTGTCCTTGCTCCCTTCCTCCCTCCACTTTCTCCTGCCATGCCCTCTCAACCCATCTATTTACCTTGCTTATTCCTCCCTCCATCGTTACCGTCTGTCCCATCTTCCATCCATCCTTTGTGTCTCCTCTCCTCGGCCCCACTCCTCCATCTCCTAGGTGAATGACGCTGTAGATTACAGGTGGCCCTGGGTCTATTTTGTCACCTTAATCATCATCGGATCCTTCTTTGTGCTAAACTTGGTTCTGGGGGTGTTGAGCGGGTAAGGGCAGGGTCAAAGGTCATTTGAAACTAACTCCTCTTTCTTGCTTTTTAGCCGTTGATAGTTTTGCCCCTGGTCTTTGCTGAGGAACTCTTTACATGCTTCTTTTTTCTGTTTCTTGCTGATGATGGTGTTCATGTTTAATAAGTACAAACCGTGTACAAGAATGTGTTTCTATTCGGGACCTTTTGCTGAGCCTTGAGTCCAAAGTGTTTTACATTACTATGTGTCTGATATTTGGAACTCTTCCAACTGAGCAATGTAAACCTCACAGATTTTAACAGTGTAACTGACTGTAGTGAAATTATACTAAACCATATGTCTCTTAGACCACAGAGACCTTTTGGATTTTGCTACAAGAATACACTGCTGTTTCTGCAAAGTAGCACTATTACGATCATTAAATGGCTCTGTTCTGAGCACTGCTGTAGTGGCACAAAACACTGTCATCTCCATTTAAAACAAAGAGATTAATGTGCTATAAATGCAGAAACCCAGTAGACAAATAAAAGCTGTGTTTGTAGACTGCTGTAAGGACTTTAACAATAGTTTAACACATAAAACATGTAATATGCCCAAATTAAACAGCACTACAATCAATATGATTTTAAATGTTGTGAGAAATCACAGCTAATGTTTGAAAAGTTCCACATCAGTTTATCTCCTCCTTGTTGTAATGGTTTCCTCTCATGCTATAATGAACTTTGCCAGGACACAAGTTTAAGGGAGTCAAATGTCTCACCCCTGGCTGACTGACCTGAATTGGACTTGATACCTGCGGTGATGTGACAGCAGCATTGTGGGGAAAATAATAGAGCTCTATCTGGTTCAAACAGCTTGGGGGGTTTGGCTGTCTGACTCTTTGTCTGACTTCTGACTAATGATGCTGTCAGCACACTACACAGCCTGACCTTTTACCAACTGGTTCCTCTGTGGTGTGTGTGTGTGGGTCTCAGATTGCATAATAACTAATGGCTAAACAGGAAGAAGGAGAGCGACGGATGTAGAGACGTAAACATAGGGTGTGACTCTGCTTGTCTGGATTTGATGTAATATGTAAATATAAAAGGAAAAGGAGAGACGCTGGCTTGAAAGTGAATAAGAGAGAAAAAGAGAAATGAAAAATCAAAGATGATTTAGGACAGAAAGGTGAGACTGTCAGAACGGAAAAATTAAACCTCTGAGTTTTTCACTCACACACACATACAGTACATAAATACACTGCGATATATACACACACATACACACACACACACACACACACACACACACACACACACACACACACACACACACACACACACACATACACATACACATACACACAGACACACAGATCGATAGGATCGGGTCTCCAGCTAATGTTCTGACAAATGAGACAATGGCAGTGTCTCCTAATGCTCATTGATCTGTTGCTGTGTTTGAGTGTGCAGTCTGTAGTTCAATCTGAGGTGCCATCATTCCTCTAAATTTCACTCAGACACTCTCACACACAGTCTCACACACCAGCCTGAAGACATACAGAAAAAGATCAATGATAATAACACATGACAGTTTGTAGAGTTTCATTATGTTTCTGCTCTCCTGCGAACAGCGGCACTTAGCGTTACAAACAATATCACTCATGTTTGATTTAAATCTTTGTGCTGATTGCATACAATTTTATCAAAAATATTCAGATAAACCTGACTCTGAAATTGTTTTTAGACTTCCATTGCTCCAAATCCAACATGTGAATGTTCACAACCAAGATGACAAGATTTGCAAGCTGACTTGGAGGGAATCATTACCCTAAAACTTCTCACACAATATCCCAATTTAAACCAAACTTACCAAGTACCACTTACCACTCCAGACACCAACAAATGTTTTCTAGAAAATAAAATTCTCTGATTTAACCCTGCAATAGCCTCAGAGAGGATAAATAACAGCAGCATAAAATTGCTGTTTTAAAATCCATGAATGTATTTATTTACTAGACCATCCACAATAATCACTCAAAATCAGCAAATCTGTTTCTCTTTGACCTGTCAGGTCCCGCATTTTTTATTTCTTCTCACTCTTTTTGGGCATTTCAAAGTTCTCACTCGTTAAAATTTACAACTGAGGAGTCTGAATTTGTCTGTCAAGCTAACATTTGTGTTATGCAATGTCAAAGGGCCATCACGTCACCCTGAGTTGCTGAGCACAAGCAAATTTGATTCCTAAAATATTAAAATGATTAACAGCTCATTTTTACGGCATTGTAATGAGATGCGTATAAAAAAAATTGTCTGTTATAACATGAATTTAAATGACAATTTTTTTGGACCTGGGCCAGTTGGAGTGGAATTGTTCGGCCTTTCAACAAGATTCTCACGTACTAATGTTGGTACGCGGTCCGCAGTTTGGTAGTCACTGTCCTAAAATATTCACAGTGAGGCATTCGCTGCGTTTGTTTTTCAAGGGACCTTCAAATGTAAAGTTGTACATTTTTAAAGTATAAATGTTCTCAAGCCTCCCAGCTCCTGTCAGCTCTCATCGTAATGAATTGTCTTTGTTCAAACTGTATCTTCGGTTCAAAACAGCCTTCGACCTTCCCCAAGTGCAGTGTTTAATCAAATGTACCTAAATTCTCTGCTCCCTCCTGACATCTGGAAGTAATTTCACCAGGTTTCATCATAATATTTCACACTCACAGGTAACATTAGCTTTAGTTGTCATATATCATCTTTATTTTTGTTCTCATTCTCAACATCACCTCCAAAATCACCCAAATCTTGAAAAAGCATGTATTATTAAAATAAATTAGACCACTTTATAATAACTTGCTATATGAGTTCTAGAATTTAAATAGATTATTCATGTTAATTCTGTTAATATGGTGTAAAATACTTTTTTCAGCTGGAATAAATATAAATGTCATTTGAAAAAAAAAAAAAAACAGCTGATGCGCACAGTACAGCTCTCAGTTTAACAATGTGTTTTCATTCAACCTATAACCAAGGGCTCTGAGTAGTGACTGAAAGAATGAGTTAGCAGGCAAAAGGTGAGGAGCTGAGTGATGCGGGACGACCTCGTTGCAGAGTCACTTCTCCAGTTTGACAAGAGCTGAGGATAATGCAGGTGATGAGGGGGCCTTCTTTGTGCCTCCGTCTTGGGTTGTACCAAGCACACTGCAGCTGGGAGGAGACCCAGGTTAGACCCAGAGCACACTTCGGGAACTCCATCTCTCAGCAGGTCAGGGAAGACCTGGGGCACGGCATCCCTGGGACAGCAACTGTACAGATAAATTAAATTAAGAATGAGAGGAACAACACTATGTTGTGGGCTGTTGCACACGTTGGGAGCTTTTAACATCCGATTACTTTTCATTGTACCTCTAATCCGTATCCCCCATGCATGCAGGCTTTTGTAGCAGATAGTTAACATAAACAGCAAGAAACTTGTGAAAAGACATCCTCTTAAATGTCAGTTTAATAGTAAGGTTTGTCCCTTAATCAGTGTTGTTTAGTCATTAGTAATGAATTCAGACTACAAGATTCCTAACTGGGCGTAAGGTTGTTCAGCAGCCATCATGTGTCCACTGTTGGTCAGTCAGTAGTGGTGTCACAGTTCACATCCCCACCACTGCACCAGCCTTAATGATGAAGCTCAAACACTTTGTATTGGGCAAAAAGTGGGCACAAATTATGGGCAAATCGTATTTAGATAATCGTGTTAAATAGTAAACCACCACACACCACTCTGTGTGTAATTTCTGATTTGGATTTCCAATATTTGGTACCACAGTTTTTTTCACATTGTTTTTAATCATTGAATCATATTAGTTGTTAGCATCTTTCATGGAAACCAACCTTGCATTGTGTTGTATTGAAATGCATTGTTTGAGTAACTGAGAGCTAAGCACCTGAGGCAATGAGGTATTGAAAGGCAGATATTCTGGAAAACGTAAAGCTCCAGTTTGTCCTCTGCATTTGCACACTAACACCTTTCCTCCTCTGCAAAACTTTTCTCTTGTTTTGTTCTCTTCAGCAGGTTTATCCCCTTCCTATTCAGAAGTAAAATGTTCTCTATTATCACAACATTGTCACATGATATGTTTGGCAGACTACATTTTCAGATTCTTTTTCTCCTTCTGTTTCCTGTCTCTCTCTCTGTTGCTCTCTCTTTCCCCAACTCTGGTTCTCCCCACATCCTTCTATCCCGCTCCCCTCCTCCCAGAGAGTTTTCCAAGGAGAGGGAGAAAGCCAAAGCACGTGGTGACTTCCAGAAACTCAGAGAAAAGCAGCAACTGGAGGAAGACCTAAAGGTATATACTGTATATATTACTGTATAACACTGTAAGGCTTCCAAAAAGGAGATTGAAATTTTAAAGCTCCCAGTTCCAAGAGAATACATCTGGTATTTATATGTCTGAGAATAATGTGTCACTGCTTAATTTTTTTAATTCAAGAAAGGTTACAAGATAGATAAGATGATATTGAACATCCTTCACCTAAATACCATCAGTGTAAGTGAGTAAACATCAAAAACAGAGCAAACTTTATTTATGAATCACTTTTTAAAGTTGTAACATGCTTTGCAGATAAACAAAGATATACACAGTGAAGAAATCAAATGTATTCATATGTAAATTATTTAATAATAACAGTTACTGTTTTAAGTGATATAGTGTTGGGTGTATGATTGGGGTCCAGGAACACAGAGAAACAATAAAGGCTCAAATGTTTCATTCATTAAATTCCAAACAGATGTCAGATAACTGCAGTTTGTTGATTTAGAGTCTGACTGCTTTCAGTGCTGCTAGCTGATCAGTATTTCCCTGGTCCGTGTGTATTCCAAAAATGTGTGAATATAGGGCTATTTAGACTGGATCACTCAGGCTGAAGACATTGACCCAGAGAATGAAGAGGAGGGTATGGACGATGACAAACCCAGAAACCGTGAGTACTCCGTTGTGTGTGTGTGTGTGTGTGTGTGTGTGTGTGTGTGTGTGTGTGTGTGTGTGTGTGTGTGTGTGTTTGATATATTAATTGTCGATTGGTAGCATTGGCAGGTGCAATATTGTATATTCCGGGTACAGTAAGGCTTTGTTTGAGAAAAGCATGGTGGGAATAATTGTATCGGACTAGCTGTGCATATGTGGGGGCGCACGAATTTGTGTAACATCCAGTGTTTGGTCTATAAGTAGTGAGCTGCCTGCAGTCGCAGCAGTAGTGGCACAGTCAAGTGAATGAACACCTGACTTAGTGGCAGAGTGACTGACAGACTGAAAGTACATATTAATATTGTCTGCTTGCTTTGGCTGAGAGTCCTCTGAGGTTTAAAACCTGCTTAGATATTAGTGCAATGTTTCAGACTACAGCTAAAAGCCTCTGGGCACACACACACTCATACACACAAAAAACACACACACGTGCACACTGTAGCTATGAGGTATTGGTGATTTGACAAAAATGTACATACACAAATTAACACCCTGTCCATAGAGTGGCAGCCACACATGGCCCATGTCTCCCCAGGACTGAGCTACATTTCCTGGGGAGGGAGAGTAGAGCACTGGCCTCTTTTAACCTGAAGGTTTGATCTCAGAAGGATAAATAGGACTTGAAAGAGGGACAGTCAGAGGGAAAGGCAATGATTTGACCAAATGTGTGTCTGTCCTATTTTTGTGCATGTACCGTTCAGCATGTACTGTGAACTGTTTCATAAAGACTCAGAGCTCATCTTGCTCACAATGATAATGAATGAATGGATAATGAAGGCTAAATATGCAGAGACAGATCCTGCATTCTGCATATATTCTGCACACAGCCTGCTCATCTACCACAAAGCTCTGTGGATCATTCTGAGAAACACTGACGACTGCCAAGGGAGGACGAAAGAAATATATATTTTTTTTAATGATGAGCTAATCTTTCTGTGAATCTCAAGAAATTAACATGGTCAAATGAGCAATGACCCAATTTACATGAAAATAAGGCACAGCACCCCTGTGGCTAATCTGCAACAAATCGGCTTGTTCTCACCTGTTACCGTTGTGCTCCTCCGGGCCAATCAGTCTGGCAAAAACACATTGACAGTGTCTGAGTTATTGGCACATTAACAAACAAACAAATACAGTATGTAGCCAATTTAGAAAATGTCACATCATAATATTTAGCTGCTTCTTTCCTCACAGTTTTACCAATTATGCACCAGTGTTATTATTTGCAATGTCCAGACATGCCTGATGTAGCTGTAAGGGAAAATCAGACAGATATATCCCACTTTGTCAAATGAAACAAGTCTGCCACATATGTAAGTATGACAGCTGTGTGGATTAGTCAGTTGCAAGATCCAGTTTATGACTTTTATCAGACAGTGTGACATCGGCCACTAGGTGTAGATGATGTGACAAAATGATTCATAAATATGATTAAAAATTCTCCATCAGAAGGATCAAGCAATCCTCCATTTGTAAGGTTGTAAAATCAAGTCACTTGCTCTTTCTACTGCTCTGCTTCCCTCTCCTCGAACGATGAGTCCCCCTGTGGGAAGATGAATGAGGGCAGTTTGTCCCTGCTGCCCAGCACATTTTGCACTGGCTGGTACATGCAGAACACACCTACTGTATGCATGTCCTAAGACGCAATCGGAGACTCGGAGAATAGAGAAGGCTGCAGAGAGATAGAAGGAAAACTTTACGCTGTGAAACAGAAAAAGGGATAGAAATAGAAAGTGGCAGTGTGCGTGTGTGTGTGTGCGTGTGCGCGTGCGTGTGTCTGGGGGGGTGAGGGGGGGGGGCGGTGGGGTAGAAAAGATTTCACAACATGAACAAGTCATATTATTGGCCATGTATCTATCTTCCAGTCTTTACACAAAGACTGACAGGGGCATAACATTGATGTATGATGTAAATAGTGTTTTCATATGAAGACAAATGTTTATATTGTGTGTGCTTGTCTGTGTGTTTGTTTGTGTTGATAAAAAATAGTATATGTAATTCACTACTTTTTCTTTTTTCTTTTTAGTAATGTCTGATGTCTATTGATGTATACGAATGTGCAACACGGCTTTCCTCTGTACATTTGCATGTATTTCCTGTCATCTCAGGGGCATACTGTGTGTGTGTGTGTGTGTGTGTGTGTGTGTGTGTGTGTGTGTGTGTGTGTGTGTGTGTGTGTGTGTGTGTGTGTGTGTGTGTGTGTGTGTGTGTGTGTGTGTGTGTGTGTGTGTGTGTGTGTGTGTGTGTCTTGCATGCTCTCACACTCTACCATCTTGTCCTTGCATGCTGTCACCTTGTTTTGGCTTCCTGCCACTGCTGTCTGTGGTAGGACTGTCTCCAGCCCACCTGGGTAAGAAGACCAGTAAGCTTGCCTGGTTCAATCACTTCACTGACTTTCAGGACGGTATGTGGGCATCTGTCTGTGGTTGTGACATGTGCTTACATGTGTTAGGCATGTGTATATTTATCCCCTGAGGTCCTCTGGACTTATTTAATAAGTTTCATTCCCAAATGTAGTCACTACCGGCTGCAAAAATGTGAAGTCAAAATCAACAACCCTGGGCTCTCTGGATCAGAGACACGCGAGAGATTTTTGAAATACAGTAAATCTCTTTATTCTTCTTACCATGCCAGAGAGAGAATTGCAATGTTTACTTCCACCTAATTAAAACTGTAAATTAGAGAGTTAATAACAGAGTTAAAACTTCTCCACTGCAGCGCTACAAAATATATTGCAAGAGAAATGAAGCACAACAAATGCTACATCCATTTTAGTCATAGAAGTGCTAGTGAATGTGTTAAACTTGGCCAGCTTCCTGCAGAGACCTCCAGGGTGGAGTTTAAAAAGGTTTCAGTCTATTGCTTTTAAAAATTACCATGGTAAATCTCAGTGATTAAGAGATACAGTCTAGAGGGCTTCTGGTCAGTACATTAGAGGGTTTATATATCCATGTCTACGCTGGGAATACATCAAGACTCCCAAATAATATCTGTAGATAAAGATAGAGCAAACTACTCTTTAGCTTCCTACCGTGTCTATCAATAAGACAGAAATCTTCTCTCACTTCTAAGAATATATTTTAATGACGTCAACTTTGTTGTCTATTGCATGGTGGTAGTTATAGAGATATATCAGCGTACATGTCCAGAGTGGCTTGCATTTGGCTGCTGCTCCTAAAACCATTTTGACTGATTTGATATTTTACCTTTATGAAACTAATATATCATCAGTTTCCATTCGCTTAGCTGGAAGAAATTGTTAAATAGTCTGTTTTTCCTCTGTGTCTGCCAATGACACTCTGCTTTTCCACTGTGACATGATAAATGTGAGTTTGCCTTAAGGAAACACTTTTACTCTAAACAACTCAAACAGCAGTGTGAGTATTTTTTGGGGGGTCATCATCCCTTTTTTGTTGGCATGTGTAGCCCAGATTTGTATGTATTTTGTATGTTTATCTTTAAATATCCTGCTTCATGCTTTTCACCACAAGTATGAAACCTGTTTGCAGGGGCTGTTTATGTGTGTGTGTGTGTGTGTGTGTGTGTGTGTGTGCGTGCGTGCGTGCGTGCGTGCGTGCGTGTGTGTGTTCATACTTCTGAATATGGTGTTTCATTCATCATTGAAGTCCACTTGAGTCAAAGCTTTTACAATCCAGCTGTGATTTGTTTAATTTAGATGGATATTTATATGATTGTGTACTGTGTGCATGCGTAACGTTACACACGGTAGATGTTTACATGATGTATGCTTCTTTGACTTCATGTCTCATATATGTTGATTTTCTTTTCTTTCTTTTTTTTTGCCTGTGCCCAAGGGGACTCGTGAAAGAATATTATTCTGCAGTGTGACATGTTCGGGGAGTTGCATCTGAAATGTAGAATTCAACAACAGAATGAGACCAGTATGGAGGAACATGTAATATACAGTGTAAGAGAAAGGGTTGAAGTGGACAATCACAGAAACCAATAGCTGTTGTGTTTGCCAAGAAGAAGGTAAAATAGGGCAACCAAAAGCATTGTGTAGCGTTCAGTTAAAACAACACATATCATAATTGACTTTATTAGTTTTCTAGAATATGAATCCTTTTCATCTTTCCCTCTTTCTATTTTCTCACTCTCTGCATTTCTTCCTGTCCTGTGATGTTCTTGTGGAACTTCAGCTATGATGTCTAAATCAGGGAATCAAATACCGATTAAAAGACTAAATGGCTTGAGAGAAACACGCTGTATTGCCGTCGTTCCTGCAGTGATACGGTTCAAGTTACTGTTATTGTTGGAGTAATGAAATGAGGTATGATTGCAAAGAGGGAATGTCATCTTTTACAGAAGAAATCATATTTAGCCACTATACATGTGATTTAGTTTATGTGCATTTCTCTGTGTGTGATTGTGTTCAGAGCCGACTTGTGTGTACCCTTGCATACTGTATGTGTGTGTGTGTGTGTGTGTGTGTGTGTGTGTGTGTGTGTGTGTGTGTGTGTGTGTGTGTGTGTGTGTGTGTGTGTGTGTGTGTGTGTGTGTGTGTGTGTGTGTGTGTGTGTGTGTGTGTGTGTGTGTGTGTGTAATTGTTTGTCTTGCTGAGCCATGCTCTCTATCCCCAGGTAAGAGTCATCGTTTTCTGTCTCTGCGTGGAGCCGTGAAGAAAAACGCGGCTTTCCTTCGTAAGGCGTGTGCGTCTGTCTGCATGGTCCAGCACTAGTTTTTAAAGATTTACTGGAAGCGTGATTCTAGACATGCAAGCAGACCTCTCTGCTGTATTTTCCCCCTGTACTTTTTTTTTCTTTTTCTTTTTTCTCCCCTCTCTTCCTCTCCTATTTATCCAATCCCCCTCCACTGGAGTAAGCATCTTTTTCTGCCCCCCTCCAGAGCTTCAAACCTTAAGTGATTAGCAGCTGCCTCTCAACACTGTAAAACAGTTTATTCTCGTTGTCTTCCTCACCCCTTTTGTACACCTACCTTTGAATAATAATTGAATCTTAAGGCCATATGTATTAACATTCTCTCACAGTGGAGACATGAATATTTGCCCCCAATTACTACCTGTGCTGCGGGCAAAATTGTATGCCTGTATTGCATTGAAGTCTTGACAGTGTTTCATGGCCCTCAACTTTTAATTATGAATAATAAAAAAGTTCCAAATTATCAGCACAAGAAGTAAGGAGACAAGAAGATACAACATTACTGTATTGAGATGAAACAACTTTTTTGTAGGAAAGGAAACAATTTGCATCTGCCTGACTTGTCTGAAAAAACAACAAGAGAATACTGTCATCACAGAGAATGGAGTGCTGTATACATCCTGCATATGACGAGCAAAAAAACATTACTGATATTTGTGATGTCACAGTCCTCTCCATGTTGTTTCAGATTCCTTTCCCTAAAATCCCTATGCATCGTTACTGGCCATGCTAGCTCTGAAATTAACATTTAATGGAGAAATAGCTTTAAATTGTGAATTTCAGCCTTATTATGACTTTCACCAAGTGCTTGCCACATTGTTGAGAAGAAATATAAGGTATTGGCACTTCACAGCTTAGGTAGCATGTCCAGGGTATTCAGAGTGGAATTTTCACATGTTAACAAGCTGTTCTGGGGTGATTTGTAATCCTAGTTTAATGCAGCAATTGTGTAATGAGAAAGACAACTCCAGACTGCAATGAAAAAAAAATCTAATTATTATGTCAAATTGCAACAAGACGGCATGAAAAACATTGAGACAAGGATGCAAAGTTGAATTTGTGGTCTGTGTTTGACCCATTTTCAGTTTTACATTCAGTTTCTATGACGTTTTTGTGACTACTTGACAAAGGTTTTTTTAAAGACCATGACATGGACGATTAATATGTCTTTAGTATGCTGACACAGACACAAATACAGATCTGTACACAAACATACACACTAAAGGCCACTAAACTGAATCATTTTATCATCTCTCACTTTTGTATATTATAATGGAAGTCCCTTATTTTAAGAGACAGTGCTATTATTTACTGTTTTAACCCACTGACACATGACAACACTGATTCCCTCTCTGTTGAAAAAATGTCTTTTTCAATCCCTCCTCAGTCCCTCCTTTAATTTCTGTCCCTGCCATTCTCAGTGTTCCTTTTCCTCCTTCATTTCCTTCCGTGTGTCTGTGTCTCAGGTCTTTGGGGTTTACTCTAACAATAGGTATTAAACTAGTTCAGAGCTCCATTGAGGGGAAGGCACCAGGCTGCTTTTATATTTGAAAGGCTTTCAGCCTCGGGAGAGACCGGAGGGCTCTGAGTGCTTTTAACTAAGTAGCATAGCAGCAGGTGGCACGTGTCGAGGTGAGAAAACATCCAGCATGTTCACAGCAGAGGCCTCAATATTCAGAGAGACCATCCAGATCTATACACCACTGAACTTATTCATCACCAGCCATGTGTCAAAGTACACTGGCCTGATGAACTGATCACTCACTGTAGATTACTTTGGGACATTATTTTACAGTAGCTTACAAGCCATCTCATGATATATAACAGGATATTAAAACTATTGTTTTTTAAACTATTTCCTAATTTAAATTCAACAAATGCAAAAACTTCCTCTGTAATCCTGCTGACAAATTATGTTGGCCTGCGAAGATATATCTGAATACTTTATTGTCATTATCCAAATATGACCTTTAAGTAGATTTCTAGTAGATTTTTTTTCAATACGATGTTACAATTGAGGTGGAACAAGGAGTGTGTTACATTAGGATTAGTATCTTACTATATTATTGGAATTTTGGAGTCTCCTGGTTGCACATGTAAACATCTTATTCTGGTTTTAAGAACCCTGGATGTGCTACCTGGAGTACTTCAATAGAGTCCGGGATACTGTTGCATGTAAACACCTGATCCAGGTGTCTGAACATTTGCTGCTGGTGAAGAACGAAGTGGCAGAAATGTGAGAAATCAAGGCACAACTGCATATGCATGAACAAACCCCTGAATACTGTTATTTACTCATGTTCCATGTAAACACAATATCCTGAATATGATCAAAGACAGGATAAGACACAAAACCGAGATACTAATGTACATGTAAACACACACAAAAAGAGAAATGTATTCAATGAGAAGATAAAGTAGAGAACAACTACATGACAAGCCTTGTATGATAAAACAAATACCTTACTTAAGGCCAGTAACTAAGTTAAAAATGATTATTCCAGTCAAGCTTTTGATTATTTAGTGTTTGTTTTAAATACCCTCTCATCTCAAGTGCTGATCATGTTCCCTGGTTTCAAGCCAGGAGACGATTTGCACGAGTAGTTTTGCTTTTTATCAGTGGATATTTTATTCTAACGCGAGAGGCATTGCTATTCATATGCAGTTTCTCACTCTGGTACCCAGAGGGTGTTACAATAAGTGTTTGAGGTGACAGTAAGGGGAACGCAACTCATTCCCGCCAGCAGGCAAAGACTGACAGAAGCAATAAAAAGCAATGTATGATTTCATATCAGTCTCTCAACCAGCCATCTACACATCTTCTCTCTCCTTCTTCCCCCCCCCCCACACCCATACCTCCCTCAGTGCTTTCATTACTTTCTCCCCCAATCCCACTTCACTAGTTTCAAATCCATCCTCCATTTTTTTTTCCTCTTTAACACCTTTCCATCTCTACCTGACAATTCATATTACTCCTGTCTTTATTCTACAGCGGTTTCTCCCCATATCACTCCACTACTTGTCCTTCATGTCTCTGTACACATCGTCATTCACATTTGTCCTAAAATAAAGACAAAGTGACACATTTGCACTTTTATAAACAAAGGAAGACCTTTCTAACTGTTTTCACATCTTAGAGCACAGAGTTAATTTTATCTTCTTCAAATCCTCGATTCAGGTCCAACATCCCCCACAACGCTTGCAGACTGAAATCTATATCATGTTTTTTTTTTACTTCACTCTCCATGGACTATAAAAACACAAATAGGCTTTGCTAACTTTTAATTTACCCGCAGTTGAGCAATCCCTCATTTTAGAAGTTGAAATCCTCCCAAATAGCTGCTGCAGAGGTTGTGTCCCAAGATCCCCAACTTGCTAGTACGGTAACTTAGTGCGTAATTAGTTTAGGCAATCAGTGCAACATTTGGGAATGGTTTTATTGACTCCGGGGTATGTGTGTAACTGTGTGGCTTAATTAGTGGGGCTGGACAATGCTGATTTGTTAATCCGTATGTGTCAACAGTAATTTTAATTAGCTTGTATTCTGGGGCAAGATAACTTCCTAAAAGATTACTCTATAATCTTACAGAAATCAGACACTTAACTATGTCTGAACCAGTGTCCAGTGCAGCTCCTCAGTACTTATCTATCGAAGACTCCGATGCTCCGAGTAGCTTAATGTGTGTTTTTCTAGGGGTGCACGTGTAAATTTTACCTCTTGGAGTCCAAAGTGTTTTGAGTTCAAGGTTTATAATGAAAACCTGCATAGGAATGACGACAACGGATTCCTCTTTTATGTAAATTATTCTCTTTGTTTCTTTCTTTTTCTGTTTTTCTCTCCACATCTGTCGCCTGTGTTTCTCTGCTGCTGCTGCTGCTGCTGTTGCTCATCTCTCTCTCTCAGTGAGCATGCCAGCCAGTGAGAATGAATCCGTCAACACAGACAACGCCCCCGGGGGAGACGTGGAGGGGGAGACTTGCTGTACCCGGCTAGCGTAAGTATCTCACCCTCCCTCTCTCTCTCTCTCTCTTTCTCTCTCTCTCCCTCTCTCTCTCTCACACACACACACACACACACACACACACACACACACACACACACACACTTCTTTTTCTCAGTTTACTCGGTCACCTTCTGCCAGTCCCAAGGATGAACTCTCTCCAGCATGTTTTCGATATTGGCACTTCAGTGTTATCCGCGGTACGAGTGGCTCAGCTCGCCTCTATCCTTCACTGATCTCACAAAGCCGGACCTGTGTCTCATCAGACTCACAGAGGTTTGTAGGCATTCATGCACTAAAGGTTGTTAGAGGAGAGGGGAGTAACAGCGGGTTGTCAGTGTATTCCATTCCGATAAAAATTTTAATAGAGTGAACCTGGATGGATCTGAAGAGACGACTAAGCAGATGTGCTCTTCCCACACGTGGTATTTTCCATTTTCACGGACAATGAAATTATGTTTTATCCAAATATCTGTCAGTCTTAGAATTAAGTCGACATTAACTGTGTGATGTAGGTTTTTGTCATCAGTGCATTGATACTGCAGCAGCCACTGACCGCTATACTTTTTTGTGCTATACTACAACTAAACAATCAGATTGAAGTCTGAAGTTAGTTCTGAGATTTCCATTTGAAAACGAATGTGAACTTGTTTTTGGGCTATTTTTTTGTATTAATAATATATACTAAATGTTTTATTTCTATTAGGGGAACACATTTGTAAAAGTTCATTCTTCACAAATTAAGAATTATGGGTTCATTCAGTTTGAACAGTGTGTTTTTAAGTTTATCCAGTTGGGTTGTGCTTTTGTGACAGAACTTGTCTGTCAAAGTGTTCTTTACTGAAGGCAGCTCATCACCATGTTAACAGTAGAAATGGAAAATATATATATATTGCAAGGCCAAAGTACCTGCTGATGAACATGGAACAAGGAAAACCCGTCCACTGTTCGGGACCTAAGAAAATGTAGAAAAGCATCTTCAGCGTATGTTAATCTTAACTACATTTAATAGTAATCCTCTTGTATTCTCTCTGTCATCTCTTTCCTCTGTTTCTGCTCTCTCCGTCTCTCTCCCCTTCATGTGTTTGCTGGTGAAGTGCTCTCCTTCTCGGTGGGAGCTCACAAACAGCTGACTCACTTGCTTCTGCTCTCCCCTCTGCTTTCATTTTTTACATTATTCAAACAAGTGCGTTGCTTTCTTTCTCAGACACAAAGCCACACAGGAGCCGTGACCCCAACGGGCCTACTTCAGTACACACAAGCAAACACACCTACATGCAAAAGTGTTCATCACTGTGCATGTGGCAGAATAAAATATGATACAGAAAGTTGCAGTATGAATTAAACCATTTTCGGACTCAATCAAAAACACTCTGGACCAGATGAACAATAAAGCCAGTAGGCACACTTGGATGGCACACTGCTGTTTATCTGTACTCTCGCTGTCCATCTGTTATTTTGTCTTTGTTATGTTGTTTGTGTTTTTGTGTCCCCTGTCATACCACAACAACTCAAAACAAAGGATAAATGATTACTGGTACCTTAAAAATCCTTTTACTTAATAGTAAATTTTCCTCACCCTTTTTTTTGACTAGGAGATGGTTAATTGTTTGATCACAACAAACTTTGAATTTACTTTCTTGTTCTGGAGCTTTTGGCTGCATTGTGATTGAGTGGGTAGGTTTTATTCATGTGCTTACTTACTGTAATTATTGAGGGTTTTTTTTTTTAATTATTATTGAGTAGAGATAAAATATTTTGTAAACCAATCATAAAGGAACTATCACTACATGCTTCTAAATGATATGCTCTCTTCTTGTCTACCAATAACCTCTATGTTGTTGCACAAATTGTAATCTTTACATTTATGACTTTTTAAACAGCTACAGATTAAATCTAATTTGGTTTGAAAATTCATATAAAGATCTAACATGAAGAGGATGGTGGATAGTATACCTTGCCAGGACTGAAAATACAGGCCTCCAGTCTTTGGCAAGGGGCATTTCCACTATTGCGCAGATAAGACTTGAGACTTCCCAAGTTTGTCAGTTCTTCTTCTCATCGCTATGGAGACAGACCTCGGGGTACGAGCTACTTTGGCACTCACTGATCTCATAATCAAGACGGACACATGAAGAGATGCGATGTGTGTAGTCAGCTCCCATATCCACCCAGTCAGTCATTTCATTCTTTCCTTCAGTCAGTCAGTGAGACATTTCATTGCTTCAGTCAGTCGGTCAGGCAGCCGGTCGCTTCGTTCATCGGCTTTTACCAACAAAATCAGAACACAGCAACTCCATAAAAGTTTCAAGGCAACTTCATTGTTTTCATTTGGTTATAGTCTAACAATTCATGGCTCCTCAGCTGATATTCTTCCCTGCAAGTCGTTGTTTGTGATGCTAAATTTAATGTTTAACTCGTGAATTCTGCTGATTGACAGATTCATTTCTAATCTGAAGATAAATACAATTATTTCATATTTTATAGATTCAGATATCCACCACGGAAACATGTTTTCCTCTCCTCTCCTCTCCTCTCCTCTCCTCTCTCTCTCTCTCTCCTCTCCTCTCCTCTCCTCTCCTCTCCTCTCCTCTCCTCTCCTCTCTCTCTCTCTCCTCTCCTCTCTCCCCTCTCCTCTCCTCTCCTCCTCTCCTCTCCTCTCCTCTCCTCCCCTCCCCTCTCTTCTCCTCTCTTCTCCTCTTCTCTCCTCTTTTCTCCCATCCGATCCGATCCGATCCGATCCGATCCGATCCGATCCGATCCGATCCTCAACGTCTTCCATAATCTCTTGTCCTCAGTTTTCTTTGTTTTACCTCTTGCTGTTGCAGTGGTGAACAATCAACAGACATGTCTTTTTCTGTTCATAAATTTTGTTTTCTCACACCAGGAATGATTGAAGGAAATCCAAACTCACAGTATGTTTTCTTTTGACTGGATGCCACTGTATATGTGTTTGCTAGGGGTGATTTGTTTAAAAGAAAATGGGTGATATAAATGATGTTCATTTTCTTATATTGTACCCAAAATCTGTCCCCACTGGGTGCATAAAAATGGACAAACTGATTTTCCAGCAAAGATGTTGTTTGATCAACTTACACTTCTTTACAACCCTTGTGGTTGTATATTTCCGCCAAGACTCTAAACTGGGAAATGTTTACTTTACAAGCTGATTTTATCTGAAAAGTGCAGGAAATACTGGATGCAAGTTGGTCAAAAAACACATTTGCCTTGTCATTTGTGATAAGGAGGGAAGTCATTCCCCTTTATCCTCCTCAAATCACCCCTTTCATGTGTATCTGTCTATATGTGTGTTATGTGTGTATGTATAATCCATTCTGTTTTCTGTGTTCCAGAATTAGGATCTCCAAATCCAAGTTCAGGTTAGTACATGTTGCTTACCATCGCCCTTTAATTCACCTGCTCTGATGTCTCTGACACAGTGGTATTTCTTTAGTCGCTGTGCAGGTGTGCACAAGAAACGCAAAAACTCACAGCTTTCCTCTTTTATGAAACAGTTTTGGAAAATAAGTTTATGAGAGGATCAATACCTCTATCATATATTTGCAGCAATTAAAATATGAGGCAACAGTCAGCCACAAGTAGCTTAGTTTATCTTAGCATAAAGCTAAAAGCCTGACTGTTCAAAGGAAGCCAAATCTGCCTACCCTCATCTCTGAAGTTCACTAATTAACAAATTGTACCTCATTATACTTTTTTTAATTATAGGTGAGATATATGCCATACTATTTCTGGGCCAGACACAGGGAGACCTGAGGTCTCTGCTGGTTTACAACAACGAGACTCTATTAAATTTTGGATTTTAGCTACATTCCGAATCGCATACTTTTTTTTTTACTTTCATTACGTACTGCAGTACTGCTTCCTGTTTAAGTTATGTACTGTTGCATGTAGTGTGCATACATTTGGGACATACTACTTCGTCCTAAAAATTTGACCTTCTTGATCATATGCGTCACAATCTGTAACATGACATTCAAAGGAAAAACTATTTTTTTTTAAATGTTTTTCACATATTATGTAGTGGGACATATTAAATCTTTTTCAGGCATACTAAATTGTGATGTAGTATGGATATTGGAAATCCAAGTGGAACCAAGCTAGCTGTTGCCCGCTCTTTCCAGTCACTGAGCTAAAATAACCAGCGTGGCATCAATCTTCTCATCATCTAGCTTATGGCAAGAACACAAATAATCATTTTACCGCTTCAGTCTGTTCCTTTGAAGATATTTGGTCATTTTAAATCGAATAAAGGGGATTCTTTTTTTGAGCGGTCACACAAGTTGTTTTCCCAAATCACAACATGATAAAAATGACATGCCTTTCAGTGCAAGGATGTCCGCTTGTGTTGTGTTGTGAGTTGTGTATGTAACATTCAGTGTGAGCATCTTGGCAGAAGTCCCTGTGTGCCATCTAACTGCTCTCACACTCCAAACAGAAGACAGGTGAAACATAAATATTGTATAGTTAGAGACAGAGTGAGGCGGCGTCGATCTGTTTGAACTAGACGATTGGCAGATAGTGTGGTGGACAGAAGGGTCAAGTACAGACTGTATAATGGATAGACACCCACATAAATACAGAGTGTGATACAAGGTTTATCTCAGCAGTATGAAAATGGACAGCCATCTACTTTTTTCGTTTAAGGTAGTTTGGAACTTTCAAAATTATTTTTCTTAAATATACGTTTCCACTATACTTGTAGGAGACATTTTCACCGATAGAAAAAAAAACCACAAATATGAATCTCTAAAGTGAGATTCGTGCTTCACTGCTTCTCCACAGACACACAGGTTACTGCCCTCAGTTGTTTTCATGTCACTTACTCAGAGCAGGACAATTGTGAAATCACTGTTGTTAAATCATAAAAAAAAAAAGGTACGACCCTTTGAATGGAGCGTTCAACATAGATGTGACTGAGAGGTGTGAAGCTGGTAATTACCATAAACAATCATTTTAATTTTCAATCCTAGAGAGCAAGAAAAGTGCAAAAGACCTTGAGCACAGCATATTGAATTCTCTGAAAACAAAACAAAAAATGTTTGTCACGCTAAAATGAACCACTTGTTCTTTTGAAGCATGCATTTCCTTTGAAGTAGGGATCAGAATATAACACATTTCACTTTAAATTTCTCCCTTCGATCATTTCGGAAGAACACATTTAATTTTTTTCGTTTTTCCTCCAATGGTGCATATCTCATTCTGCAACAAAGCTCTTCATGCTGGCTTCTTCTGGGTGTGAAACATGTTTGAGGATGACTAACTCTGTTCTACAGCTCTGCTCACAAACAACAGACTGCCATGGGCCGAGGACTGATGTCATCACTATTCTGAAGACACACTAATTGACTCTTTCTGGTTCTTCTTCCTCCTCTGCCGTTTGTTTTTTTACTCGGTTCACGTTTTTCTTTTGAACATTCTTTGTTTTTATATTTATTTTCTCATGGGACGTCACTCTTCCTCGATCTTTCTTTTCTCTCTCATCTGGCTCTCCATGTTTCATTCTCTTCCCTTGCATTATTTCTCTTTCCATCTCTCCATCCCTGCCTTCTCTTACCCTTCACTGTCTTTGACTCTCTGGCCTCTATTTCACCTTTTCCCAAACCGCCTCTCTCTCCCATCATTCCTCACATCTCAACCTCTCAACCTCTCAACCTCGTAACTTCTCAACCTCGTAACTTCTCAACCTCTCCCTCTTCCTTCCCAGTCGCTACTCTCGGAGGTGGAACAGGCTGTGTAGAAGGAAGTGCCGGGCAGCGGTTAAATCACAGGTTTTCTATTGGTTGGTCATCTTCCTGGTTTTCCTCAACACTCTGACCATCGCCTCTGAACATCATCAGCAGCCTCAGTGGCTAACCGATGTACAAGGTACATCGCACAACCCGCACACATACACACATACAATGGCACGTGTCAGATCTGGGCTTAATTATTTACCTTTCTGCAATGTTTTTTCTTTTCCAACTTCCTTCCTCTATATTTTCATTCATTTTTCTACTTCTACTTTCTTTCTGGGTTTTTTTCCTCCTTTCTCACCAGACATAGCCAATAAGGTCTTGCTTGCACTCTTCACTGGCGAGATGCTCTTGAAGATGTACAGTCTGGGCCTACAGGTAGGAGGCGAATAAGACCCATGTCAAACTTCTAAAGTAGAAAATGATGGTGATTTCTAGAATAATCAGGAGAAATAAAAACTCTTATTCTGCTTTCTACTATTAACCACTTCAACTTCTCTCGCTGTTCGCAGGCGTACTTTGTTTCACTCTTCAATCGGTTCGACAGCTTTGTTGTCTGTGGAGGGATTCTCGAGACCATTCTGGTGGAAACAAAGATCATGTCTCCTCTCGGCATCTCAGTGTTACGTTGCGTACGCTTGCTCCGAATCTTCAAAATAACCAGGTTAATATAAAATGTGCATTTAACAATAATTGGCAGTTTCTTCTTTCCGTCATTCAACGCACAAACAAGCTCACGCTCATACACACGTTTGAACATTACTGGACGTAAAACGGTCTGTTTGATCTTAAACTAAATAAAGAGGAAAAAGAGAATAATGTAAAACAAAGTCAACCTAGATGTGGATTTTGTTTTTGCACAGTCACACGCATTTATTTGGCCTTTCTAGACTTTATGATTCTAACTTCTCTCCCTCAGATATTGGAACTCTCTGTCCAACCTGGTGGCGTCCCTGCTAAACTCTGTTCGCTCCATCGCTTCCCTGTTGCTCCTGCTCTTCCTCTTCATCATCATCTTCTCCCTGCTGGGCATGCAGCTCTTCGGGGGAAAATTCAACTTTGACGAGACCCGGCGCAGCACCTTTGACAACTTTCCCCAGTCTCTGCTCACTGTGTTTCAGGTAACAACTCATCAACTGTCTCTGGTCCTGTGTTTGTCTTCTCTGCTTTTCGTCCCACAAATGTCTTTTCATCTTTGTACAGCACAAAAAGTTTATGTAATTTAATCAATGATGAGTCTTACAATGAAATGTAATCTATCACTGTCACAGAGGTCAGACTTCTTTCCAATAAAAATCTATTTTTTATAAGATTTTCTTTATGCAGATGAGATTTTTACACCATTAATTTCTTTCTCCGCAGATCCTAACAGGAGAGGACTGGAACTCTGTGATGTATGATGGTATCATGGCATACGGCGGTCCATCTTTTCCTGGCATGCTGGTCTGCATCTACTTCATCATCCTCTTCATCTGCGGAAACTGTATCCTTCCACAACAGAGACCTACATGACATAGCTACACAGCAATTTACATAGTGTGGACATGATGTTTTTACATGGTGGAAAGATAACAATTGACAGTCAAATTGGTTTTCTAATTCTGACAAATCCTCTCATCAAATGGATAACAGTGTCACTGATTGTGATTTCAATTAAATCAGATCTGATTTCTAACCCCTACTTAACCCTCCTGTTGTCCTCGGGTCAAAATGACCCGCAGCTGTGTTCAACCAAGTTCTATTTTATTTCTATATTTTTATATTTTTTGAGATCATTGGTCATCATTCTTTAAAGAAACCCTCACAGCCTCCTTGTCACCAATGATCCCAAAAAATATGAAAATAAAATAGAACTTGGTCGAACACAGCTGCGGGTCACTTTGACCCGAGGACAACACGAGGGTTAAGATGCAGTTGCTGGAGGGAAGAACACATTTTGCATGTGGATACTTTCCTAAAGCAGAAAACAGTGTAGGTCACTCTGCATCTCTACTCAAGCAGCTGAAACTTCAGTGTCTCCCAGATAAAGAGATAGATCAGATTAAACGATACTACCGTATTTACTCACTTAGCCTTCTACGCTTATGATCTGATGGGTAAGCAACATCCTTAACATCACCCCTCTGAACAGACATCCTCCTGAATGTCTTCTTGGCCATCGCTGTGGACAACCTGGCCGATGCAGAGAGCCTGACATCGGCCCAGAAAGAGGAGGAAGAGGAGAAGGAGAGAAAGAAACTGGCCAGGTAAAGCAGACAATATAAGCAGAGGCAGGGAGACAGTGAGCAATGAGAGAGAGAGCGAGAGAGAGAGAGAAGATTTTTATGTCTTGCCAATACCGAAAACAAAACGGGGCTGCAGGGCCAATCGTAACAGCACCCAGGGAGAACTATAGCTTATAGCAAGTCAGTGATGCCCAGAACTATTTGAGGATGCTGATACTACAACCTTGAAATCAAACTACTAAAATTGCTTAATAAATAAAATATGAACACATTATTTATTTTTTAAGACGGGCTAATGTTTTCCTGCTTTAGCTTTTTTCTAAACCAGCTTTATTGGCTATTTTTATTTTCTTAATACCTATAAAGGAAATTTGCCAGCAGTGATAATGTGAGATATTAGTGCAGCTGAAGAAGATCGTGTTCACAGCAGTGACACAAATCATAAAATGTCCCTTTCTTGGTTGCAACCTGTTGATTATTGACCTGAGGAGAAAATGTAATGGAGAGCAATCGCTTCTTTGCCCACTATTCTTTTGGTGATACTATTAAAGTACAGCTGCCCTCTATGACTTAAATATATCCCATCAATGCAAGTATCTACTTTTTTCCTTTTAGAGTTAATTCATGTGTGATTCAGTGCATTTCAGTGTTTTAACATGGGGATAACACTGCCACAGACAGGAGAACAGGATAGGTACTAAAGATAAGGTACGTTTTTTTTTTCTTCCTCCTTGTTTCTCCAGGCTCGCCAGTCCAGAGAAGCGTCATAACAACGAGAAGCCGCCTCTGGAGGAGGCGAAGAAGGAGAAGATAGAGCTGAAGTCCATTACTTCTGATGGAGAGACCAACACTGCTACCAAGGTACACATACAGTTCATGAGTGAGCAAATACAGCCTGCGTGTATATTGAAAGGAGTGAGCAAATTAATACATGTATTGCTCTTCCTTTGCAGATCAGCATGGATGACTGCTGTGGAGATGAGAGTGAAGAGAAGAACCCGTATCCTGCAAATGATTACATAGGTAACAGCCACAAAGTTCATGCATGCACTCTGAGTATGAAGTAATGAATGGGTCAATGAGTAGATGAAAACTTGTACCTTGCCAGAAACTGACAGGTCCTTGTGTCCTGGAGAAATCGTATAAAACAGTATCATGTATAATAAAGTCATTGTACCACTGAACATCCCACTCGTATACAACTGCACAAGTTTTGAAACAAGTCAAGCTTTCACATAATCATACCGTGCCACAATTCTTTGTCAGTATGCTTCCAGACAAACATGCACATAGCTCCACAGTATTTACTTAAAACTCCACTTTGACACCCTTTTCTCATCAATCGCCCTCCTTTTGTCTTTAACCTCCTCTCCTCTTTCCTCTCTCTTCTCTTCCTCCTTTCCATCAGGAGACGATGATGACGATGAGCCAGAGATGCCAGTGGGCCCGAGGCCTCGGCCACTCTCTGACATTCAGCTGAAGGAGAAGGCTATTCCCATGCCTGAAGCCCGTGCTTTCTTCATCTTCAGCCACACCAACAAGTAAGAGGACGCTATAGCTCAGCCTCACATATGTTTCTTTCATCATCTTCCTTATCTTCCCCCGTCTTTCTCCCTTTTCTGATCTCCTGCATTGTCCATCCTCATCCTCTTAATGCTCTGATAATTTTTTGTAATAAGACCCTTGAATATGTTTCTTCACCTTGTTTAACAGGTTCAGGGTCCTGTGCCATAAGATCGTCAACCACAACATCTTCACCAACCTCATCCTCTTCTTCATCCTGCTCAGTAGCATCAGTCTGGCAGCAGAAGACCCGGTCAAGAACGACTCCTTCAGAAACCAGGTAACACACTCAATAAAAAAAAAGACAGCATAAATATAGTTTATATACATATAAAACCAGATATACATTAAAGCTGCAGGCTGAAAACGTTGTAGCCATCATTAGTTGCCCACATACATTCATTCTGAACTAAATGGATTAGAGCTGACAGCAACATATACAGCAACCAAAGCTTATTGTGACTGGCCGGTTAAACTTAATGGGATTTCCTCCAGAGTACTATTAGTAACTATTATTAATTTCATGTTAAGAAGATGTGAAACGCCTTCTCAGCTTTGTTGTGTCTTTTGAACTCAATCATTTTTAGCTGGGTACTTGTACACGTACATAAATGTACTTCTCTGGTTGTATGCTGCAGTTAGTCACATTTAACCAAGAACGTTTATTTACAGTTTTATTTACACACAGCATTTACATGGTGCTTTCAAGCTCAATGTATAAAACATTCCATATATTAATTTGCATGCAATAGCAGAGACCCTATATTCAGCCTCTAGCCAAGCTCCAAAACATGTTCTGTTTGTATATGTGAATGATATATCTGCAGTTGTATACATTAACAGAGCTTCATTATATTGTTCATATATTAATATACTGTAGAGTTTATGGCTATAAACTGAGCTTTAATCTAATGTGAAGACTGAGCTCTGTGTGTGCTTTGTCTGCAAGTGTCTGTCTTTATTTCATCTAGGTAAACAGTTTGATGTGACCTTTAACCTAAAAAATGTTATGTTGCTTCTGGTGGGCCCTCCGAAGTGGCAAGAATGCCAAGTCTGTTTTTACTGAGTTACTGTAAATTTTGAAGGTTGCTGGATTAATTCAGCCATTTTCAAGATGTTATACCTTGGTTCAGTCACAATTTTGTCATCATCCCACTGATGTTATAACATCTCTGTTTACTTTTCATTCAGAAAAGCTTGTTTTAAACCCCAGGATTGTTGTTGTATGGTATTATGTTATCTCTAAACCGAAGAAATGTTTTTTTCAGATCCTGGGCTATGCAGATCACGTCTTCACTGGACTCTTCACCATAGAGATCATTCTTAAGGTAGTATTTCATGTTTATTATAAAACATTTTGCACGAGAGACAAATAGGAGACTTAGATTTGGCTCTTGTACCTGGCAAGAAAGATAACCGAAGAATAACTATTTTATAAAATATATGTACAGTGTTATATAATATTAAAAGCTAACACCACTTAATCCAAGGTAAGCTATCCTAGCACCCTGTGACCCCACAAAGGATAAGTACAAAGCTGTGAGTGCTGTGGATGCTGAAAAATGAACTTTGACCCCTACAGATGACAGCCTATGGAGCCTTCCTCCATAAAGGTTCATTCTGTAGAAACTATTTCAACATCCTGGACTTAGTGGTGGTCAGTGTGTCCCTCATCTCCTCTGGAATACAGTAAGTACAATGCCGTGTTTTTCTGTGGCATGCTTCACACTGTCCTTCCATTTTAGTCGACACTTGATTCATTCAGTTGCTTTAGCAGTTTATTTGGCCAAATATCATCATACATGTGTGTTATTACATTTTAAAACACGAGACCAGTTAGATAAATAGTGACGATTGCAAAAGACCAATACACACAAATTTAGTTGTCAAGCAGCTAAGTGGGAAAAACATTTTGGTTTGTAACATGCCCCATGCTTCACACTTCTCTCTGTTCTCTTAACAACTTCACACTTCATTACTCCAAATCCTTTCTCCTTTTGTGATGTTTATTAAAATGTTCTCTGCTCAGCAAATAACTCCATGAATTGCTGTGATATTTTCTGATGTTTAATATGCTATACCACACTCTCTGTCTCTAATGCTTAATAGACTAGACTTCTCGACGTAAGTCCATATTAGTCCGTATTAATAACCCCTTAAACAAACCTTCACCTTACTCGTGTAAAACTGTCACTCTTTTGATTTGATGTTTCTATTGTCCTGGAGAGTTTAGTCGAAGCCTCGTCCAGAGCAAGAACAAAAGAAAATCTATAATCTGTAACGTTATCGACAGATATAGTTTCGTGGGATAGTACTGTATAGATAATAAATGATAAATGATTTGTTACTCTGAACTCTGAGTATGATTTCGGCACTAGATCCATGCCCCAAAGGCCTCTTTACAGGCAGCGGTGTAATTGTTTTTTAATCAGAAAAACGTTTTTTGTTGGCTAAATTATTCCGGGTCTTCCAATTCTCGTTACCTTTTCATGTCCGATTATTATCAATGAGTTTGTTCATCTGTTCTTTGTCATAGATTTGGGGGTAGGTCAAATTCAGATCTCATATTTCCGGTTAAACAGAACTCTCCTGGGCTATAGAAATGACACCTGAATGCTAAAACTCAGTGGGTTTTGCCTGTTAAAGGTAGTGAGTGAGTGGGATTTTTCTTGAATATACCGCAGTTAAATTAATTGTGATGGTGTTGCATTTAGTAGTGCCTGCAGACTGTTCGTTTCTGTAGTTTATTCATTTGGCATACCTTATGTGTGATGCAGTTTTGCTGTTACTGGTAGTCAGTAATTACATATTTCAAGGATCTATTTCAACACATCCCTCTTGGTATAGAAGAGCTGCAGGGGAACATAAAGCTGACACAGAATGAAAAATTTAGTCACTAACAGTATAAATTATAGGCATTCATCAAAAACTGTTTAGACATATTGTATATACACTAGTCATATGAAAGATGGCCTGTTTGTGTTGTCACCCTGAATAGTCTCATAACGTGACATGAAATATGGCTAACATCAGCAGACATGAAAGAACCATACTAACTTGGTCAATACAAAACCACATCTGATGACCCCGTGTCTACTTTTGTTTTCTAACAGATAGATAGAGCCAGTACTTCTTGTCATCAGGTAGTTATTAAATGCTGTTCTTCATCCATGTCAGCCCACTCAACTGAAGCAACATTTTAGGAGTATAATTCATTCGACATTCATAGGGATTGTACTGTAGCTAGAAGATATCCTCACAGCTGGTTTAACTGTGATATATGATTGATAGCATCCTGCGCCACATGAACTACCTTTAACCGCCTTTAAACTTGACCTTCCTCTGTAAAAACGGGTGTTTTCTTTCCTTTCTGTTTCGACGTCAACACAGAGTAATGTTTCCCTTTATATCACTCCTTTAACCATCTAAAAAGTCACTCCCTTCAAAATATACGTTGACATTTTGGATGCATTTGTTTTTCCTTCTGCCTTCGTCACACTATTGGAAAACGTTTTTGTATTTGTTCTTCAGTTATCTGAACAACACCCACCTTTAACACATTAAAGCATACTGGATTATTAATATGTTTGATATCTGTTCACTTCATGTTGTAACAGTCACCCTGGATGGCCCAAGAGTTGTTTAGATAACAGAGGCACCAATGCTCAAGCTCTTTCCAAACACTGACTATAAAATTCAAAATGTCAAGGTATTAATTTGATTCTTTTGGTTAGTATGGAAAAAACATTCTTTTGAACCACTTCCTTCAAAAGGTCACATTGTGTGACCTTTGGCTCATACTGACACTCTTATAGCACAATGATTCTCTGTCTGCCTGTAGATGTCTGTTTGTGTCTATCTGTCACTCTATCCGTGTTGAGTGTATGTATGTTTGGTAATTTGTGTGTATTTGTGTTATATTAAAGTCTGTTTTGGACAGTTTATGTGAAACATAGAAACAATGTTGTCTGTCCCCAATGTAAAAGTGATCTGAGATAATTGATGATATAACTAATGACTATTTGTGACACTAATGGTGTGTAAATAATCAGTACTCTTAACATTAATGAAGGATTTTGATACAATCATTATATAATCTTCTAAGTATAGTTTGAAGTATACTTAATTGTTTTTGAGCATGCATTTGATAAAGACATTTTAATTAAAACATGTAGTCCTGACTTTGTGCAGTTTAAGCCAACCTTCACTTTTCTCTGAAGGTATATTAAGGCTTTGTTCATTTCTTTATTGTTAAAGGTATTTTTTTGGATTCTTTTTTTTTATGTTTTTCTTCTTGAGTCTTATTGCACTTTTTTTTATTTCAGTTGTCCAGTTTATTTGTATCGAAATCATTTTAATTTCCCTGGTTTGTGTTCTCAGTTTTCTCAGTCTCCACAGTATGTGTTAAAAATACATAAACTATTCTGTGATGTGTGTTGTTCCTAACTTGCATATAAAGGGTAAGATATGTTCAGTCTAATTGACTAGTCAATAATTTCATCTCACATGTGTTTCAGGTCCAGCGCAATTAATGTTGTGAAGATCCTGAGAGTGCTGCGAGTGTTGAGACCACTGAGGGCCATTAACAGAGCCAAAGGACTAAAGGTTAGCACACTAACACATACAGTGCAGTACAGTATAATAAAGACACATTATACACACTCACTGTCTTCTTAACAAATATGACTCACTGAAGTTTTTGGTGTGTTTTTCAGCATGTTGTGCAGTGCGTGTTTGTCGCTATCAGGACCATCGGCAACATTGTCATCGTCACCACGTTGCTCCAGTTCATGTTTGCCTGTATCGGAGTACAACTCTTTAAGGTAAAAAGGAGAGGACAGTAATTTATCAAATGCCTTCAAAGTCTTCACTACATTCTGTATATTATACGTGACAAGGACATAGATTTAAACTGCAACTTGACTGGTTGGCGGAGGCATACAACTCCAAATGTGGTAATTCTACTATTCTTTGTTTGATTCTGAGCTCTAAGTTTCCATGCCTTTCCATCAGGGCAAGTTCTTCTACTGCAGTGACACCTCGAAACAGACTTACGCAGATTGCAGGTAAGCTAGTCCTCCTCCACACAGCCTGGTAACCCTTCTCTTACAGTCTTAACTACTGGAAGAACCCTATGGATATGTTTGTGTGTTTGTATTTGCAGGGGCTCCTACATCATGTATAAGGACGGAGATGTGGGGAAACCCGAAAGAGCCTCGAGAGAGTGGGAGAACAGCGACTTTAACTTTGACGATGTCCTGCAAGGCATGATGGCTCTGTTTGCAGTGTCCACCTTTGAGGGCTGGCCAGGGTGTGTGTCCACTTACAAACACAATGATCATGTATTTTTTTTATATGTTTGTTGTCTGAACACTTTGTACTTGCTTTTTTATGTCCTGATATCCTATCAATTCTCACAATTAAAGATGTTTTCTGCCCTTTTTTTCTGTCATACACTCTCTACCTACCCTGCCTTCTGTCAGGTTACTGTACCGGGCCATAGACTCTCACGCTGAGGACGTCGGACCCATCTACAACTACCGCGTGGTCATCTCCATCTTCTTCATTATCTACATCATCATCATTGCCTTCTTCATGATGAACATCTTCGTTGGTTTCGTCATCGTCACATTCCAGGAGCAAGGAGAGCAAGAATATAAGAACTGTGAGCTGGACAAGAACCAGGTAGAGCTTTTGTATGTTTTACATAAAGTTATTACTGAATATATTGCACCGCATATATAAATGCACCTGTGTGTGTGTGTGTGTGTGTGTGTGTGTGTGTGTGTGTGTGTGTGTGTGTGTGTGTGTGTGTGTGTGTGTGTGTGTGTGTGTGTGTGTGTGTGTGTGTGTGTGTGTGTGTGTGTGTGTGTGTGTGTACAGTTTTAGTGTGCTTCTGTTTAGCAGCAAGTATGAGTTTTCAGGTTACAGTAGGAGACAGAGACGGACTCTGCTGTTCTGACTGAAGAGGGAAAGTCATTTTTGTCATTCAGGAAGCACAAGGGAGAAAGAATGGAGGCCAGACATAGATGAATGTGGAGAGGCTGAATATGAGTTTTAGGGACAGTAGTCCAGGCAGGAGGGAGCTGCAACAGTTGAGAGTAAAGCTTAAAGAAGGAGCAAGGCAAAGTCCCTGCAGCCCTGTTCTCTGCGATGATCCATGTCTCAAAACGAGCCTGGAAATACAGATAAAAGGTTGGAAGAACAGTCCAGGATGGAGAGGGCTTGTTTAGACTGCCAAAAGACAGCTCTACAGCATTTCCTCCACTATGATCCGGGACCAGAGACATAGAGCTGAGGAGCTGGGAACTACACAAGCAGACAAATGTAAAAGGCAAATGTCAGCGCTTGTGTATGCTCACCTTTGTGTTGTGTGTGTCACAGCGTCAGTGTGTGGAGTATGCCCTGAAGGCTCGCCCACTGCGTCGCTACATCCCTAAAAACCCTTATCAGTATAAGGTGTGGTATGTTGTCAACTCCACCTACTTTGAGTACCTGATGTTCACGCTCATTCTTCTCAACACCATCTGCCTGGCCATGCAGGTGAGTAACACGCTCGTAAACTAATGCAAGTCCACAAACATAAAATGAGAAAATGTTACACTTAGGGCAACTCCTCTAAAACTACAATTGTTTGTGGACTTTAATGAGCTGTTTGTGGGTTTTTTGCAGCATCATGGACAGACTAAGAATTTCAATGATGCCATGAACATCCTTAACATGCTCTTCACTGGACTCTTCACCGTAGAGATGATCCTTAAACTGATCGCCTTCAAACCCAGGGTAGGTCCATTACTATTAAATACAGGATGGAATAACACAGAGAACAGTACATCATTGTAGACCAGAGAAACCTAGCACAGATAAAGGTAATTTAGATTAAGATACAAGATCATATCTAATAAATGTGCAACTCTACCGTTTCCTAGTTACAACTAATAAATAAGAATTAAAAAGACAAATACATTTTAGGCAGTAATGTGTTTTGCAGATAACTGATTAATGATGTTTTGCTGTACTGTATATTTTTAATACCTTTTGGATTTCCTCTAGATGATAATGACAATACCATGGATATAAGTGCATAGCATCATGTGATTTTTATTCTCACTGCTTCGTTGTTGCCATGCTGTTGTTGCCATGCTGTTGTTGCCATGTAGCTGCATGAGTTTATTGGTCTGGTCTTTGAACTTCCTCGTGCTAATTTAAACAGTAACAGATGGGAATACTTCCTCCTATCACCACAGGCTTAGTGGAAAATCCTCATGTACAATCAATAGCAAGACATAGTGTATTTAATATTACATTTTCCTTGTATCTCTTGTCCAGCACAGTGCAGGTTGTAAATCAAAAGGTCAATGTAAGAGCCAAGCATTTCCAGTTATCGGGGATTTTGGTGAATCTAACAACAAAGACAAAAACACATAAAGCCTTCAGCTCACTGCCTGACTTCTTTAATACACTCAAGTGGGCAGAAGATATATGAAGGTGAAATCAAACTGCCTGCTGAGTTTTTTTATGCATTCTCTCCAGGATCCTTTGCAACAGTGCCAGTGTCACCTTTTGAACAATAATGTCACTAAAATCAGCTCATTATAAAGTATCAATTCAGCCCACAATAGCTTTCAGAAATATCATAATTTCTAGTGTAGAGGAAATAATTTTGCTTCTTTTTTACTTCTTATATATATATATATATATATATAAATAAAACTTAATCTCTTTTGTTTATCTGAATAACTCCAAAATCCAAATCATGTTCCTACAAAATGTGAGCTTTCATTCAAATGGATGACAGACGGTTATCTTGTAATAACTTCTGAAAATAGTCATTTCTATTTAGACCATTTAGTCTGAGTAACATAACGCATGACTTGCAGTATTTTAAGCACCCAGTTAGAACGAACAACTTGTCGGGCCTGGGAATGTACATCATGCTGTGCTGCATTATGTGCAGTCTGTAATGTTATTTAATGTTTACCTTAAGTACTGCCCAAATGAAGCACGTCATGGTTCCTCCAGTAGAGTTGTGAATCTTTATGAGATGGAAACAACATAACAAAACTGATACTTGTTTTCCTTCTGAAGTGAAGCGTGACAACACATTCCCAAACCATACTGAACATAACATAACTTGTTTTGTATAGTTTGACTTGCCTTGATAAACTTTTGCTTTGAGCAGTCATCACACAGAGAGGACCAGCGAATTAACAGTTTTACTTCACAGGTGTCAACTAGCTTTAGCTCAAGTAATAGTAGCTCTATGGAAAAGAGTTATTTTATTTAACCAATACTTTTTAACAGGTTTCACCATCTCAGCCACGGAGCAGCAACAGTTACAAGCTCAATTCCTTGTTTTCTTTTCTTAATGTGTTGTACTGTTTTGAATATCTGAGCACATCTTTAATGAATAACATGTTTCTTTATGAGCCCAGTAATTCCTTTAAAAACCTGTTTTTGAAAGTCATGTGTAACCTATGGTATGTTTAGTTTGTCTGATTTAGTCAATCCATACATCGTACCAGTTTGGGTCACTAATATTTAACTCTGGATTAAAATTGATATCCTAAGACTTAAAACAACGTTAAATCCACATTATCCAAGGAAGGACACCTTGTGACATTTGCATAATGCCAATTTGCTGATGAATTTAGTCAAGAGGTGTTCTTGCTTTTCATGATAATACCTCAGCTGCTGATGACAGATGCTTAAAATAGATCAGTAAGACTGATCTCCTCTCAGTCTCACTCTTTGTCTGCCAATTTACTAAATGGTGAAAACAACTGAGTGGTATTTGTTGTGCCATACATACCTAAGAGCTTACAGTGTTTGTTGAAAGTTGTACAATCATTGCGTAGGATCATTGTAGTCGTCTCACTAAGCATCTCATTAAACAGCTTTCTAATTTTCCTGCTCCAACTAATAAACTATCTTTAGGCAGACAGTAACTAAAATATTGCTCCAGTGTTGGTGTATTGCATTGGTGCAAACATCTTTAGCCTTCCAAGTTCACAGTGATAAAAAAAATTAAAAAAAACGAAGGTGAGGAATTGGAAAACAATCGAAAACAAGCTGAAGTAACGTAACTTTCTAAGATGTAGCTCTCTGTATTTAGAGTGTAGATATCATTTTAGTTTTCTGACTTATTTATTCTGGCCTTACGAAATGTGAACATTTTAGATAAATACTTTCTTTGTATCGGTGCTAGTAGTGAATTGGTCACAATAAGTTAAGTAAACAGAGTATAATCAGTATAATCACTGCCACAGTTCTGCTGAATGGCCCCTAGATGCAGGTGGAAGACATAAATAACAGCGATCTAACATACCATCCTTAACAGAGCAGGAACTTCAGCTGCACTTGATGAGCAGATAACACAGTGGAAACTTCTCCTTTCATGTGTTGGCTCATCTAGTGTAGCTGATTTTTTTTGTTTGCTCAGTGTACTGTACGACCTCATACCACCTTAATCTGGGATGCCAAGTGGCAGCAGATGTTGTTTTCGTTCTAACCTACCTTTCTTACCCTCCTCCTCCTCCTCTTGCTCACCTCATCCTGTGTAGGGGTACTTTAGTGATCCCTGGAATGTGTTTGATTTCCTCATCGTAATTGGCAGCATAATAGACGTCATTCTCAGTGAAATCAACGTAAGTATGATGTCCCCTTTCACTCTCCTTGTCTCTCCTTCTCTGTCTCTGTCTCTGTCTCTGTCTCGTGTCCTCTCACCTCTGAATCTTTCAAATTCTTCTACTCTCCTTTTCTTTGTAGCTATTCTGTGTCGTGCTGTTGTCTCTCTCCATCTCTCTATCTTCCTTGTCTGCCTCCTCTTTCTCTTCTTCCTCCTCCTCCTCTCCCTTCATTCTTAAATCCAAGATGGCCTCTGCCACTCAGGGGGACACATCCCAGGCCACAAAGGTTCCTGTACAAGAACAAGCTTCTTCCTGTGTTTCATAGAGAGTAGAGGCAACAAAGGCAGGGTTTAGCTTTGAACACAAGGGGATTCTGTCTTGCGTCTTCCTCCCTTTTTCTTTTCAGTATCTCAAATGTTGTTGGGTTCTTGGTTTTTTTTCTGTCACATTGTGACATGTACCCAGGTTTGATCACCTAACTAACTGAACTAACTCACTGACCAATCACAAGCAGCCTTACACAGCTTTTCATTTTTTTAACTGCAGCAACAGGTTTTGTTTTTTTTTAGTCGTGATTTTGTTGCAATTTGTTCTTACTGTTGTACTTGTTGACATTTCCTCATGGACAAGCATGACCGATCGCTGCTGCTCTTCCTCTGCTGTCCATCTCTTTCAGACTGCCCCTTCTTTTCTTTTTTTGCCGTTTAATTTTGTCGATTCCTTCCCTCTCTCCTCCTACTAAAAAACGCCAATGCTCATGTATGTAATGTTTTTATCTTATTTTTCTCCTCTCTCCTTTTATTTCCGTTCTTTCCATTTTTTTAAATGTCTTATGTTCTGTCCTTTTCTTTCTGTTGTTTTCTTTTTCTTTCCACCCCTACGCAGCATTATTTTGTTGATGCATGGAACACATTTGATGCCTTGATAGTTGTGGGTAGCATTGTTGACATAGCGATCACTGAGGTTAACGTAAGTAGTCCAACTCCTCCCTCCCTTCCTGCCTGCCTGCTCTGCCATTCCCACACACACAAACAGACCGAGCGCTGATACCCATCTCGCATGCTTTCAAATGATTAGGAAACTTCAGCTGTGCAATATTTGAAGTTAAGAGATGGCTGAATAGGTCTGGCAGATAAAACAGCCAGATGTGGCACAATCAAACTGGAGAACAGTGGCCTCTGAAGGGTGTGTAATTTAATATGTATAAAAAAAACAAAAAAACAACAACTGATATTTACAGTTAGGTTTCCTTCCCCTACATCTGAATAACTTTTGACATGGTCAGTTACCATTACTCTTTCAGTTTTTAATACAAATATGAATGACTATAACAACAGAGGTTTCCCCAACCACTTCTTTCCCAATGTTCTCCCTTTCTCACGCCTGCAGCGTGTCACTCAGCTTGTATGTAGCAGTGTAATAATGCTGCAAGCCAAACTCTCCTTTGATATTTACTACTTAGATATTTGAAACTGCCCTCAGATAGGTATTTATGCCTCGGTCTGCTGAGCATCAACAGCATCAGAGACTATTGCATTTGTCAATAGAACCTATTGCATTTCCTCAGCACTTGGTTTGGTTACACATCGGTTTTATTTGATCTTTCATCAGTGCAACAGGGGATACTGTCCATTCCCCCGGCATGATGGACACTGTATAGCATGACAGATACAAAGGTGATATATCCAGGCCTGTTACTGTACTGTGTTTGTAGAAAAGAGCCACACATCCACATAAGGGAACAAGTGCATATTCTCTGTCTTTTGAACAATGGTGTTTTGACCCAAGGGTCAAAAAACACTCGAGAAACAATTTATTTTCTTTTTTTTTACTTTTATCCAACAATAGCAATGTGCAGATATGGGGAACAATTTGATCCATGAATGGATTTATTCAGGACCCATGAAATTTATGTAAATGTATGTATGAATTCATTTATTATCGACGTGGAAGCCGTATGGTCAGCTGTGGGGCTGAATAAGAATGAATATCCCAAACACAAGTCAAATGTCGAGTGTCTATTGTATTTACACTTTAGGGATAATTGATGTTTTACTCATGTGATATTCAAAGTGCTCTTTGGCAGGAGAATAGTTTGAGAACCATGGAAAACTGCAATTTCGGTTGGCTGACTTCCTCTTCGTATAGCCTCAGAAGAAAATTATTTCTTGATCAAACTGGCCAAAGTAATGGATGCCACAAAAGCATTCTTGCTGAATAAATGAGTTGTTGTTTTTTTTTGTAGTCAAGTATATCATTCAGATCCATTTGATGACTCACGATCCATCTGAAAAACTTTGCATTTGCAATGAGAAGTCCTCGGGACGGAAAGTCGCAGCTCAGTAGATGAAAGCAGTTCTCTATAAGTTTAACTTTGATGTGTTGTCTGTATGTCAGCGTAAAGACACAAATGCCATGCTTTGCTTGGACTCTAACAAGCAAATGAGCCATGCAACATCTCATCTCTCTGTGGATCACCTTTTAAATCCAGTACTTTTGTGTCAATTATAGGTTATTCTTTGCTCATGTCATTTCAGTTATAGCGGTCAAAATAAGCAAAACAGGATTGCTTCTTTTAGAAGTATAGTTTGGTTGAATGTGGTTAAATGAGCTTATTTGCAATCTTTTCAAGCATTAGAAGAGAAACTGATGAAGAGTGAAGAAGATTGATGCTTTCTCATATCTATTTGTTAAACATAAAACTGTAACCAAGAGATGGTTGCCTTAGCTGAAAAAAAGCTGAAACCACCACAACTACTAGTCTAGCAGTGCTGAAATAAACACTATTAAACATGGTTCACCTCATTTGTTAAATCCATGAAAAACCCAGTTAGTGTTTTACTGAGGGATTTGTTTTACCTTTGGAAGGCTAGCTTATTCCCTTTGTGTCCAGTCTTCATGATAAGCTAAGCTAAGCTATTCATCAGATGGTTTCAGTTTCATGTTTGACCAATAAACGAGAGAGAGAGAGAGAGAGAGAGAGAGAGAGAGAGAGAGAGGTCTAAGTTTGCTTATCTAATGCTCACCAAGAAAGCAAATGAGTGTATTTTATGACTATGTCACATCAATGTTAGACAAAATTCAGTCAACTACATGTGGATGCATGCAAATTATTTACCTGAAATCCTCTCTCAATTGTTAGCTGGTTTGAGGACAAGAGACAAGATGAGAATATGCACTCGGGTACCCCGTTATGTCCCCTCATGGTTGAATGCAGTGTGTTCCATCTCAGACCATACAAATAAGGTTAGTGTATCCCAGGGGTGTGTGAGCATGGCACTTATTTTCATGCCGTTAGAAAGGGAATTCATTCGTCCCTATGAGAGGCTGCTCGGAAACAACTCTGGGTAATTTCTAAACTACACTTGGTGATTATATGTTTTATTCAGTTTTTCTATGTAGGTATTACAATAATTTGCTGTGAAGGGGGATCATAAGGTACCATCATGTTGCTGTGCAGGGAAATAATTTATCTGAGTCTGATGCAAGTGGCATATAATTGTTCAGAGAGACAGGAAAGTGAACAATTGATGAAGACTGTCAGTGTGAAAAAATAATAATTGGAGATATTGCATTCTATGCAGGGAATTACCCATGTTCAATTAGCCACCTTTACACTGATGTTCACCGGGCCAGAGATATACACCTTTGTCATCTATACAAGTCACTGATGTTGCACTTAACTCTTTGGTTTGAAGTTTGCTTTTGATTGATTTGGTTAACTGGTTTGCAGTTCTTTCCGAATGTTTCATTATTTTTCTCTCTCACCTCTAACCTAAAGGCATGCCCCAAGTTTTTTTTTTTTTCTTTTTCTTCCGCCCCTCTGGTCGTTTTTGATCATTTGGGTGATGAAATGCCCGAACTACCTTTTCTTTTTTCTTTTTTTTTTAAGAAACCCTCCGCACTTCAATCCTGTGAGAACTCTTGACTGTTTTGGAACTGGGACCCTGTCACGTAGGCATTTTAAATTTTAGCCTGCCACCGCATTTCATCAGTCACAGAAGCACTTAAATACTGAGCAGCAGAATTAGAAACTACGAGTAGCAGTTTGTCAACAGCTACTTCTCTTTTATTGAATTCCTCCGTGTACAGTGAAGTGCAGTAACAGGCTAGCTTTTAAAATGTTATCACTTTGCCTTTAGTAAATATTAAATGGCCAAAATATCCCATTTGAATGCACTCACTTCGCTGCGCTGTTGGGTGCCTGTTGACTTATATTAGCTGCATTTTTCGTGGTCATTTTTTGGTCATTGAAACAGAACTCAATCCTGGGTCTCCCGAGCAACCTGCGGGTGCTTCTTAAACCTTGTATAGTTTCTTTTTCGTTTCAGTTTTGGTTTGAGTAGAAGTAGTGTGAACAGATTGGTAGCTGGTTTGCTCTGAGGGGTGTCTTGCAGACGATGCCAGTATGGGCTGCATCTACTTCTCCTTTTCTTTCTCTCTCTTTGGAATGCCTTCTCTTCTCCTCATCTCTCTCCTTCTCTTTCTGAACTTTTTCAGTTCACTTAACTCTTCTTTTATGGATGTTTATCTCTCTCCTTCTCTGTCTTTTCTCCTCGTGGGTTTGCGGTGCTGCTTGCTCAATTGAAATGCAAGCTGGGTAACATGAGTCTCAACCAATTACCTGTTATATATTTAAACATCCTTTTTCATTGTAGTTTTTTTGTGTGTTTTAACACATCTTTCTGCAGCATTATGGCATACACCTTACAATATATGGATCAAAAATGAGAAACAAAAAGTGTGTTCTCATGACACACATGTTACCCACTGAACTGACTGAACTGATGAATTTTTTGCTCGAAAAAATTATGTGCAATGTGAGAAAACTGCTCAAGTTCCATTTAAATACGCTCATAAATCCAGTGACCTGAGTGACTCACATCTGCACTGTAGTCCAGCCTGAAAGGACTACTGTGTATTTGTTTTTCTACTGAATTTATTTTGGTTAAGATTGCACTTCATGTACCAAACCTCTAGGGCCACAAGTTCCCTTTAGAGTCAAGTTTATAATAAATGATAATGAGGAATTATATGAGTTTAATTTGATTCTGTGTCACTGCTTTGATTTCAATTTGAAAATGAAGCACATCCACATTTACATTGTGCTTAAATTAAACCACATGGCCCTCTTTTCATCACACTCTGACAAAAACACGTCCTCTTACCTTTTAGTTTTTTACTCAGTGCACACTTCATGTGAATCAGGAAATCTTCCTTCTCTGCATCCTTCCTTCCTTCCTTCCTTCTTCCCTGCACATTTCCCCTTTATCCATCACTTTTCCCTCCCCTCCTACAGTTATCCTTACTTCCAACTTTCCTTAACAAAATAATACACCTTAGTTTTTGTCATCAGTACATACGCCCACGAACACACACGTACCCATATTCTCTCTTTGGTCTTTTTTCGGCATTGTTACATCAACAGATTATTATCATTGTTTGTGGTCTGGCTGCTGGTTATTTAGAAAAAGGGAACAGGGTAAACGCTTGTAATACTTAAGTGTATTTTTAATCAATAGGGCTTGATAAAACCTCTTACTCTGTGTACATTACTGTGTGTGATCATACAGCTGTGTGTATGGCCCTGTTAGAATCTCATTAAATGCCTCATTCCTTCCTTCCTTCTTTACTTTTTTTATTTTGTGTATTCTTGCTCTCTGAAATTCATTTCTTTCCTCTTTTGCTTTCCTTCCTCCACTCATGTTCTTAATTCTTAAATATCCGCTTTCTTTCCTATTTTGCTTCCTAAATTCTTCTTCTTTAATGCTTTCTGTCTCCCTTAATCTTACTGGCGTGGGTCCTTCTCTATTCCTTGAGAAGATAGGGAGCAATGATGCATTTATTTTGCAGTGAGATGTTCTAACAGGGCCAATCCCAATGTAGAGTGAACAGCTCCTGAGTCATAGATTGAACTTCAAGTTAATCTATCACTCTCAGCAGTCTAAAGTGTTGCAATGCCAGGGATAACCAGTGGGTGTCTCCCTACAGTATATGGTTTGTGTGCTTCTTATGTAAACACAAGTGGGCTCCAATTTCCAAAAGCATCATCTTTTTCACCAGTAAACCCAGACCTATAGCTTATCTTAGTGTCCTCTTTTAATGTGAAATTGTAAGGCTTCTTTGACCTGAAAGTAAATTAACCTCACGTCAAGGTTCAAGTCATTTAATTTCACATGGAGTTTGACTGTTGTCAGGTTATTTTGACCTGACAACAGTCAAACTCCATGTGACCTGAATAATATATGATGCATTTGGTAAACGTGGCCTGAGTTAACCACTGTTTCTACTGTAGCTGCAGCTGGCAGAAAGAAAAACAGATAGCTACCGAGGCGCCTCCCACCGCCCCATCATACACACAGATTCATGGGCTCATGTGACATCAGCCCTACATATAAGTGATGATGGCGAAAGCTGTCTCTCTATCATCCGTGTTTTGGCCCTGAAGGCACTGGACAGAAATCCCACATTTCCTATGCATTTCAGTCCTCTACTACTTTGATAAGAAGTGATGTAGCTTGATGTGGCCCTCACAGAGGATGAAGCCAGTCTCCATATGCGGTAATATCATACAGAAATCTCCCTTTTAGCTCAGATAAAATGACGTTTTGTCACCACCATGTGAGAGTTGATCAGAAAATGAACTCTCACTATACTGGTGCTTTGTTTGTCTGAGCTGGTGCCAAGATTTCCACTATTTTCCACTACTTTCCACCAAAAGCACAAACACATATAAAACACTCATATATTGTACATGCACAGTCACATAAAGCACACACACACCGAGGCGCTACTCTGGTGCTGATCTTTGTTGCCTTTCCTTAAAGCCAGCTGACTCCTCCTCGTCCTCGTCCTCCTCCTCTTCGTCCTCCTCTTCGTCCTCCTCCTCTTCTTCCTCTCACCCCCCTGTGGTAAGGCCAATGGTACGCGCCGACGGTAACCTTGTCCGCCTCCCTACCTCCTCCACCATCCCTCCATCCCTCCATCCTTCCATCCCTCCTCCTGCTATGCCATCCACGGTATGATCCAAAACTTTTGGCTTCTTGTTCACCTCGTCCTCTCCCCTTTGTCGCTCCTGCTGATATCTTCTGCAGCATGTCCAGAGCTATATTTTGTGTTGCTGTTGTTCATACTTTTACATGTTTGTATACAGTATATATATCTGTGTATGAATGGTGAAGGGCACTGTATTGTGCAGGCCTAGTATAACTGGAGTCTTTTGACTTACTTTGAGTGGCTATTGTTGTTGCCATGGCACCCGCTATCCCCACCTCCCCCATGGCTTGCAAGTTGCGGCCCTTTCCCTTATGGGTGTGGTATCTTTTGTGCTTTGTCATCAGTACAAGCCATCATGGTCACGCTATCACTCTGTCTGTCTATCTATCTATCTATCTATCTATCTATCTATCTATCTATCTATCTATCTATCTATCTATCTATCTATCTATCTATCTATCTATCTATCTATCTATCTATCTATCTATCTATCTATCTATCTATCTATCTATCTATCTATCTATGGAACTGTCTTTCTGTCTATCTATCTATCTATCTATCTGTCTGTCTATCTATCTATCTGTCTGTCTTTCTGTCTATCTATCTATCGAACTGTCTGTCTGTCTATCTGTCTGTCTGTCTGTCTATCTATCTATCTATCTATCTATCTATCTATCTATCTATCTATCTATCTATCTATCTATCTATCTATCTATCTATCTATCTATCTATCTATCTATCTATCTATCTATCTGTCTATCTGTCTATCTGTGTCTTTCTGTTTATGAATCAGTCCAGTGTTTTATATCTGAATAATTCAAACTATTCTTCGTCTTCAGTCTCCTTCTCTTGCTCTTTTATGCTCTTTCTCTCTCTCTCTCAGTTACACTTACTGTCACTGTACCTCTCCGTTCGCTCCTTCCTCTCTCTCAATGGTACCCACTGTGGTGCGGTTGTGGTATTACATGCAGTACAGATTTGTGACTTTCACTCCTCAGAAGGATGTGTCATTTTTTTGCATATCTGTCAGTGGAGTTTGGGACAACTTGTGTCTTGAGTTACTTGGCAACACTACATCAGAAAAATTGCTACTTTTAGAAACCTTTTTTTTTCCTGTTATCACAGATTTATAGAAGAATAAATATTATGTAACATTTTACAAACCAGATCATTATTACCAGATTATGTTGAAAAGTAGCAATAAATTTGACATTTGTTATCCCAAATTGCAGTCAGATGTGTGGAGAATGGCGCGTTCTCTGCAGGAGCACATTGTGTTCTCTTTGGGATTAACATAAAGAATTGATGACTTCTTGGAAAAACACAAATGGCAAAACAGACTCAGAGGTCAGAGATGCTGATGTTGTGGGGTTTTTTGATGTCACATTTATTTGTTATAGTGAAGACAGATGTAGTATGGCTCTATTCCGGTTACATTGTTGTGGTTGAAATGGCAATTGTTTTGTGGTCAAGATCATTTTGTGCATATTTGTGTGGAAATGTGTAGTTAGATGTTGATTATTAAACATTTTCTTGTTGTTCTTGTATAATTGTTAGTGTTGTTATGGTTACTTCTATGAAATGATATCCTCACCTGATTTATGTGCTGTCCGTGGTGTAAATTGTGAGTGATATCCTTAGCTGGGTCCTTAGCTACTGTATTAATTGCATCATGTGGTACACAAACCCTGATGTTGCCTTTGTTTTTCTGCCTTTTTGTCCCAGAGAACAAGCCAGAGCAGCATAAATAAATAAATCTGTATTAGAAAAGCACTCGGTGAGATGCCCTCAATATTTCATTGTGGAGTTATTTCCTGTGGATGACTACTGGCACAATAGAAAGCAGTGTCTCCTGACCTTGCACTTAAGAACTTTGCTGGGATTTGGAATAAAAAGAAAAAAGTCCGAAGCACACCAAATAATGTATTACTTAAATGCCTTGAGAGGCAAAATATTGCAGACTCTTTGCAAAAAGATTGCTGGAATGATAAACAGTTTCCGGAAGATGATAGCAAACAGACGGTACAGATAAAGAGAGATTTTTTTTTTTTTTTTTTTACATGGCAGTGGCTGCATGTTGCAGTAATGTCTTGCCATCTTTGGATTGTTCCTCCAGGTGGCCAGTTTCTCTGTTACAGACAAACAATTAGCCTGCATGCATGATTTACTGGAACAGGAATCAACCTGCAGGCTGGGATTTTTCTATTGTATCTGTGATTTATGGAAGTGCTTACCTCCATCAGTGGAAGACTCTCTGGGATGTGCAGTGACAAAATCCTTCAGCTCAGTTTTGATGAGTTACTTCAGGGGTCCCAAAAGTATTTTAATGCTTTTTTTTTTGTCAAATGTCAGTGCAAGGCTGGATTAACCTGTATTAGGACAGACCCAAAAACCAAGGGTGTTTTGTTTGCCATGATAATGACAGCAATCAGATGAGATTTAAGGAAGAACAGAGGGTTTTCTAAGAACCCATAATACCAGTAAAGGCAAATCATTTAGCTGCCTTTAAAGATGGTTCATGTAACAACTGTAAAGTAACTCTGAGATGTCTGATTGCACGGTTGGATGGATCCAGTTTAAAAAGAGGAACAGAGGCTGAAGCAGGTGGATTTAGGAAACCGGCAGATGATTTGTTGATCTCTTTGTTGCCAAGTGATTTTTCCATGAAGTCACAAAAACAAGCATGACTGCCCGATTCTCTCCCAAATCTCTAGTGTCAGTTGATTTTGATGGGATTTAGTAGGACGCAGATTTCCATTTATTAACTCAGTGTGTGTGTGTGTGTGTGTGTGTGTGTGTGTGTGTGTGTGTGTGTGTGTGTGTGTGTGTGTGTGTGTGTGTGTGTGTGTGTGTGTGTGTGTGTGTGTGTGTGTGTGTGTGTGTGTGTGTGTGTGTGTGTGTGTGTGTGTGTGTGTGTGTGGGTGGGTGGGTGCGTCGGTGTGTGTGGGTGTGTGTGTGTGGGTGGGTGTGTGGGTGCATGTTATGTATATTTACATCCATATCTATGCGTGGGTGGGAATATGCATACAAATGTTACTTGTATGTCTGCATTTCTGCACATGTCTGTGTTTGTTTATGTATGTGTGTATGTCCGTGATCATCTATACCTGTGTGTGTGTGTGTGTGTGTGTGTGTGTGTGTGTGTGTGTGTGTGTGTGTGTGTGTGTGTGTGTGTGTGTGTGTGTGTGTGTGTGTGTGTGTGTGTGTGTGTGTGTGTGTGTGTGTGTGTGTGTGTGTGTGTGTGTGTGTGTGTGTGTGTGTGCGTGTGCGCGCGTGTGTGCGTGTATTCCCTCCCTTACCTATCTGCATGTGTTCCCATGCGTCCTGTGTTTTTTCTAAAAACATAAAAAACACCAAACCCCACCAAAAGGGACTGCAGAACTCTGAAGAGAACGCCAGGATCTCCATCACCTTCTTCCGGCTGTTCCGCGTGATGAGGCTGGTGAAGCTGCTGTCTCGCGGGGAAGGGATTCGGACCCTGCTGTGGACCTTCATCAAATCCTTCCAAGTGAGGGGAGAACCGGACACAACATGCTAGAGTAGGGGGGTTGGGTTTACACAGGTCGGAAGTGGCAGAGGGAAAGTGGAGCTTTAACCCTAATGTGATCCCAGATTGCCCTTCTTTTGGAGACAATCGTTTTATTTAAATAAGATTCCCTTTGTTGTTAACAGATTTTACGATCCAGACTTGTGATAGTGGTTTTAAAGTTTATTTGCCAGTTGTAGGTGTTAAAATGTTATATTTAGAACAAGTTGATTATTTTACATTGTAATGTTTAAGGAATGAAAATTGTGTTGTAATTTCCGATCTGAGACACATGGGGCTAAAATATCCTTGTTCTTGTGTAAATCCAGCCTGATAGACTCTCACAAGCCACCTTTCCTTTCCTTGCCTCATTCCTCCTTCTGAACCACCTCTTACTTGTGCAGAAATTAGGGAGACGAGGAAGAAAGGGAAGAAAGAGGGATGATGTGAGGTAATGGAGACAAGGTTTAGGAGTCTCGCTGCAGAGGCAGGGAGGGAAGTAGGGACTTGAGGTTCAAAAACAGGGACAAACTCCAACAGCTTATCCAGAAATCTTCTCTTCTGTCCTCCTCTACCCTTTATTTTCCTTCTCATCACTTCTCCTTCTATCCTTTTTACTCTCAAACACCCAACACCCTACTACTAATCCCTGAGAGCTCACCATTCCCTGTAGGCGAGTTAAGCGGTAGATAAGTTCAACGAAGCACTTCACCAAAAAATGAAATCATTTGATAGAGAGTTTTGGGGAAATTGATAAAAAAAAAAATCTGATCTCTCTCTTGTGTTAGCTGAGATGGGCCACTTCATGTTGAAATTCAAAACATCGGTAGGACTGCAAAAAAACTGACTTGTGTCAAGTATTAAAATCATCAGTAATCATAAACGTATTCTTATATTTATTATTTTGAGGTTAGACGGTCCTGTTTACTTATTTATCAGTGTAATAAACACATTATCACATTTTTCATTTATTCATCATGACTTGGCCCTACTCTCCAGACACAGGGGTGATATTAGCCAGAAGCTCAGTTCTACACAGTTAACCAGGTGTATAAATACAGAAGAAATACCTGTTTGGTTTATGTATAATATGTTGGAACTGGTCTCCTGGCTAAATCCAGGGAGCAGTTTGTATTTTACTGAGGGCTTTTGCTCCGAAGTCAGATGATTTGTCTGGGATTGTTTTTGGTGTTGTGCCACACTTGACTGTAGATCCATTCACTTTCACTTCATAAAGTACGAATGAATTAAATTAACTGCTGCTACAATGGAAAAATAATACATGCGTGAGGTTTATCAACCCTTTTAAAAACAACTTCCTACATCATTTGTGGATTCATTGGATGAGTGAGATTTGAATGAAAGTGAATGGACTCCAGCCGTGGGTGCAGGATAATAGTGCAGACGACTTGTCACTGATGTGTCTCTCCTCTCTTCAGGCTCTGCCCTACGTAGCTCTGCTTATAGTGATGCTGTTCTTCATATACGCTGTCATCGGCATGCAGGTAAGCTGTCGTTTTGTCCCCTTGTCTCCCTCCCCCTGTCGTGTTGTCTTCTCTCTCCTTCTCTCCTGTAGCAAGCCTTCGTCCTGTGTCTGTCCTCCTGGAGTCTTGTCATGCCGAGTTCACGTTCGGTCACGTCTTCAGTCTCTCCTCCACTTTTCTTCCCCCTCTTCTATCTAGTTATTGTTTGTGCCTGTGCTGCCTCTCTCTGTCTCTCCTGCTGTTTCCTCTTCAAGCTGTTGTACAGTTTGTTTCACTGATGATGAGTGGGAGACACTTTGATTTGATTTGCCGGGGACGGCTGACCTTTATTTCTGATCGACTTCCTCTTGTCAATGCTGACATCATGTGCTGTGACTACCTCCTCCCCTCCCGTACAGATGTTTGGTAAGATAGCGCTGCGGGACCACACGCAGATCAACAGGAACAACAATTTCCAAACATTCCCTCAGGCAGTGCTGCTGCTCTTCAGGTGAGGAAGATTACTACACTTCTCAGCATCCCCATCATTTTCCTTGTCCCATTTCTTCTAATCTACACTTTGTTCATAGATTCAAAATAAACATCCTTTGTTTTATCAGTGGTGTCATGCTCTTCTCCCTTTTCCATAATTAACTTTTGTTACTCCACGTAAACATCAATAACTTTTCTTCTTTTTGATCTCCTATGTTATATTTACAATCAAAATACATGTATATTTTAGATAATCACTGACAGTGTATGACAGCAGTGGGCTAATTAAAGGCCAGGATTTCTTTAAATGTCAAGCTGTAAATGTGTCTGATGCAGTGAGTCTACTTCTGCACAAGAGCTCAGTTTTTACTGTGAGATCATGCTACTGCCACCGTACCGCTGATCGCCATAATTTAATGGCTCGATGTTGATTTACCACAAAATATTCGGATCCACTGAGGGGCACAGCATCTTCACAGGTGTCAGAGGAGTCCACTGATAAAGCATTTTACTGCCTGGACCTACACCCAGAAACCTCTCTGCCCTGTTTGGTTGTGATGATGGTAAGGTTCCATACAGGGGACAAAAGCCACAGAAACTGAAAGGATAGGATCACTTTTTAAAATCAGATGGCTGCCAACTTTTTTGTATTTGGAAGCAAGTATCTTTTCTATCCGTTCATATTCTGGACAGGCCCCTAAATGGAATATATCATAGTGCTGGGCTTCCATTCAGAGAGACAGCATACTTGGATACTTCATATTTACTATTCTTAAGTGAGGAAGTCAACTATCATTCCCTTAGTTATAGTTGTTTAGACGTTTGTCATATAATATTAATCCAGCAAACACTCAAAAATTAATAGAAAAAAAATTGCAAATCCAACCAAAAATGCTCACCTGGCAAAATAACAAAAGCAGAGTTAAAAAGCTTATTTGCAGTGAAATATTCAGAATGGAAGAACGATAGAATTTGGACAAAGTTCAATGATATCAAAACCAAAAAAAAAAAAGATTTATGGTTGCCTTATAAATTCAGTGTACCAGCATATTAATAACTTTTGTATAATTGTTTTTTTTATACTGCTCACAATATTACACACTAACATATGTGTTTATGTGTGTACGTGTCTCCCTTTTTTTGTCTTTGTAATTGTGTGTGTGTGTGTGTGTGTGTGTGTGTGTGTGTGTGTGTGTGTGTGTGTGTGTGTGTGTGTGTGTGTGTGTGTGTGTGTGTGTGTGTGTGTGTGTGTGTGTGTGTGTGACACAACATGCTTGTATGCCTGTATGCATACATGCACACATCCGGGCTTTTGTATACGTTTGTATGTGCGTCGCTTCTGTTGTGTATCTGTATATGCATGTTATCTTTGCATGCATCTGTGTCTATGTTGTGCGGTGGTCTTTGTGTGTGTGTGTGTGTGTGTGTGTGTGTGTGTGTGTGTGTGTGTGTGTGTGTGTGTGTGTGTGTGTGTGTGTGTGTGTGTGTGTGTGTGTGTGTGTGTGTGTGTGTGTGTGTGTGTGTGTGTGTGCGCATGCGTATATCTATCAGATGTGCAACAGGTGAGGCGTGGCAGGAGATCATGCTGGCGTGCTCGCCCAATCGGCCATGTGAGAAAGGATCGACCAATGAAAACAGCTCCACCAACGAGGACTGTGGCAGCCAGTTTGCCATCATTTACTTTGTCAGCTTCTACATGCTCTGTGCCTTCCTGGTTTGTACAGAGACATAAGAACGATCTAAGTTTTGAATTTTACTGTTTTAATAGAGCGTCTTCAATATGATTATGGTAATCACAAATAATGGTTAACGTTAGGGAAAGTATTCACGCTCACAACAAGAAAACAAAGTGTCAAACTGTTCCCTTGAAAGGAATTTTTAAAATGTAATTTAGTTATTATTGAGTAATTCACTGCATAATGTTACAGGTTATAAACAGATGATCTATAAGCAATTTCAGTTTGATACTGCAGTGACTGACTGATTCCTGATTTTCCCCAGATCATCAACCTGTTTGTGGCCGTAATCATGGACAACTTTGACTACCTGACGCGTGACTGGTCAATCCTGGGGCCGCATCACCTTGACGAATTCAAGAGGATCTGGGCTGAATATGACCCAGAAGCTAAGTAAGTCTGACGCCATCAAAATAATGGCGCTGTCATCGGCAGAGGTTGTGTGCAGTCTCTCTAATGTGACATCTGTGCTGTTTTCAGGGGGAGGATAAAACACCTCGATGTGGTGACTCTGCTCCGGAGAATCCAGCCTCCTCTCGGCTTCGGAAAGCTCTGTCCGCACAGGGTGGCTTGCAAGGTGAACACACACACACACACACACACACACACACACACACACACACACACACACACACACACACACACACACACACACACACACACACACACACAGTCCCACAAATTCCTAAACACGGTTTGAAGGTTGCAGAGCTGCAGAAAATGGAGAGAATATTTCAAGAGGCTTTTAAATTCAAGTGTTCATAATGTTATTCATTGTTTCTGGGCTGAATTAAAACTGTCTGTTTACCACAAATGATTGATTTACAAAAATTCATCATGTTGTTTTGTATTAATGTGATGACATATGGACAACTCATAACACCTACCACAACGACTCAAATGGCTCACTGACAACAAATCGTACATGTAGAAAAAGTATCTGTAAAACCTCTCTAAAGGGAAATTACAGCCCATCATGTCAAACTACTGTCTGCTTGTTTTCAACAAACTGCAAGCTGCCAGTATCTGTTGCCAGCTCTGAAGGAAATGTACCTGGTTTTGAATTGATCATTTTATTCATCTAGAAATCTGTGATTGTGTGTCTCTGTGAATGTGTGTATGTGTGCTGTGTGTGTTCTGTCTCATGTAGCGTCTGGTGTCGATGAACATGCCTCTGAACAGCGATGGAACAGTGATGTTCAACGCCACGCTGTTTGCTCTGGTCAGAACCGCACTCAGGATCAAGACGGACGGTAACGCACACACACATGGACCAACACCCGAAAACAGCTGTAGAGGCACAAGTCACACACGTACACAATCATCACATACAGACTGAATATAGCGCATAATGTGGCTGTCAACTTTTTTTTTCCCTTTATTTACTTGGGGAATTAAGGGATGGAATTGGGGTTCTGGTAGTGATAATGAGGAGGAAGCAATTTTCCCACCTAAATTTATTCTACTGGGATCAAAATGGTGACCTTCTCTTCACAAGCTTCTCTAATAATAGGCCTTTCGTTGTTGCCAGTATTCTCCTGATTCTGTTGCTTTTTCTCCTGAAACATATGAGTCAATTGAGGATTTTCATTGTCCGTCTCTTACCTGTACTTACATGGCTGCAACGTGAAACCAAATATTCTTTTAACATGATGATGTGTTGATTAAACCCCCAACAACACAATGTAACCCTCCGGGCACAAAGAGTCATTGTAATCCTTAGATTCAGTGTTAAATGTACAATATATTGTCTCACAGATACAAATCCAGAGGCTGCGTCAAGGCTCTCCACGCTGACTGGGTTGTTGTAGTGTAATGTCTACAGTGTACAGTATGAAAACTGTTGTGTTGTGTTGTATTGTGTGTGTAGGCAACCTGGAGCAAGCCAATGAGGAACTGAGGGCAATCGTGAAGAAGATATGGAAGAGAACCAGCATGAAGCTCTTGGATCAAGTAGTGCCCCCTGCTGGTGGTATGTATACCCTGCAACACTGCTTCACATGCACACATATAGAAAAGGTAAACACTGTCCAAAGTCATTACTCTACAGACAGTGATTTTCTTTTATTACTATGAGCAAACCTGGGCAGCATCACTTGCAGCATCTTCTCTGAAAAATACTGTAAGGCGTCATTTTATTCTGATGTTTTAAAATTTCTTTCAGATGATGAGGTGACAGTCGGGAAGTTTTACGCTACCTTCCTCATCCAGGAATATTTCCGCAAGTTTAAGAAGAGGAAAGAACAAGGGTTGGTGGCCAAGGTGCCCCCCAAAACTGCCCTCTCTCTGCAGGTACACACAGAAGTTTTATTTACATTGTGACCGGGAATGTTGACCTGATGCATGAAGCTTGAGCGGGGCTATAGTCTGTATTTCATAAATGAACTATAAAAAGCAGACAGCCACTGTGTCACTGTGTGAAGTAAACAGCACTTGGTGGTGTTTGGTCTGTGTGTAGGCGGGCCTGCGGACATTGCATGACATCGGTCCAGAGATTAGGAGGGCCATCTCTGGAGATCTGACGGTGGAGGAGGAGCTGGATAAAGGCCTGAAGGAGCCCGTGTCAGCGGCATCTGAGGATGATATCTTCAGGGTAAAGGTTGGATACACACACCTTCACTCACTCTCCAGAGAGCGAGAGAAAGAGAGAGTGATGATCAGCGTCAGCTTGAAGCCGTATTACCGCTCCATGCACATACACGTACACGCTTGCATGTGCTCAGAGTCAAAAAGAAATTTGAAAAGCCTCATTTTCCCCCGCATAGCTTGGCTACAAATACTGAACTACAGTTTTAAAATTGTTCATCTTGATTTTGAATGAACTTCCAGTGACCACGAGTTGTAGAACCTATTATTTTACCAGATCAATGCATAAAATCAAACACATAATCAAATAATTGAGCACTGTAACTATAAGCCTGTCTAACACACACACACACACACATACACACATACATACACACACACAAAGCTTCTCCTGCTCCTTTGCTGAGGGTGAGTTATGCCACTTATCAGCCATCCATTTTCACCACCATCGCAACATTCACGTGCTCTGTTTCATTTGCTGCAGAATTTTTTTACATTTACTTATTGTATATAAATACAGATAAACTGAAATAAGTGCTTACAAATGTCCAGAAATAAAATGAGATCACTCTTCTGATATATTGTTAATATCAAGCAATATTGACATTTTATTCAAACATTAAGTGCCTGGTTCATTCAATCTTATTTTCCTGCTTCCATATCAAGGATTTTGTCTGTTAAAAATTTTCTGATGTCTTTTTTGGGATGCATCGCAGATAATAGCTCTTGTTGGTTGGTGACAAAGGGCCTTAACTTTGCATTTCCATCATGGCTGAGAAAAGTTTTATTGCTGCTTGCGGTGAATGTGAAGTAGTAATGATCCCTCTTGACTCGTTGTGTGCAGAAAGATATTTAATTTCAACAGTATTTTAACTCCCTTTCTTCTTTCCACTATTCTCATCTTCACGTCTCTTCATTCATTTTCTCCTCTTTTCACCATTTTCTGTCCCTACATCTTTCACGCTCTCTCCTCTCCTCTCTCTCTCTCTACAGCGTACGGGTGGGCTGTTTGGCAACCACGTCAACTATTACAACCAGAGCGATGGCCGCGGGTCCTTCCCTCAGTCCTTCACTACCCAGCGTCCCTTGCATATCAGCCAGAAAGGCTCACCTTGTGAAGGCGAGAGCCCGTCTCATGAGAAGCTCATGGACTCGACCACTTTCACCCCTTCCTCTTACTCCTCATCAGGCTCCAACGCCAACATTAACAATGCCAACAACACTGGCATGGTTGGGGTGGCCACCCAGGGCGTCAGTCGATTCCCAAGCCCGTCGATAAGCACTGTGGACGGACACACAGGGCAGCCACTCACCCCCATCCTGCTGCCAAGATCTGCATGGTGCTTTCCTCCTAAAAGGTGAGTGCAGGCTAGACAGTGTCTTTTATCTTAACCTGGTTTTCCTTTGGTCACTCTGTAATTTCTTTCTGATTTCATGTGCTCTCGAACTGAGGCAAGAATTATTCGCTTTCGTTGTTATTTCCGGGCCCTCATTAAATATAATTTCCGAGCTTGGTAACATAATTAACAAAAAGGCTATTTTGGTATGGACATAAATGATTCCTCTCTTTGATTCCCTTTTTATTACTACTTGCTTTCTTTCCCTGTCTTTTGTTTCTGGTGCCAAGCAGGACGTGTTTTTATGACACCCTCATGCGGTATGTTGCCAGGGGATAGCGAGCGAAAGTGTGTGTGTGTGTGTGTGTGTGTGTGTGTGTGTGTGTGTGTGTGTGTGTGTGTGTGTGTGTGTGTGTGTGTATATATACTGTCAGTTCCCTGACTGCGCACAAAAACATTTCATGATGCTTAATAGCATAGCTGTCAAACTTCTATAGACACTTGTTGCTATGCACATAATGCTTTATAGTGTCTACAGCAAAGGCCAGTCTACATGCTGCCACTCTGAAATCAGCTACATAAGCCAGAGATAGACGTTTCTATCGAGGGCTTCTATTGCTGCTGTTTCATTTTATGGTGAGGCAGGTCTGGGTTAGACACAATGTCAGGTCATTCTCCTTCACCTGTATATAGATTTTAACGCCTGAAACATCTGGAAGCTCATACTTAATCCACTACTTTGAGTGTAATAGCTCACTTTACAGTGTAATTATGGAAAAAGTAGCTTAAACAGAACCCACTGGACTAACTGATATTGTCTTGTGATGGCTGCTCCTTTTTAGTTACAAACAACGGCCTCAGGTTGGCCTGTCTAATATTTGGTGTGTCTTAACACTTTGATCCTAAGAAACATCTTAACAACTACAATGTATACTTCTATGACGTTTGCTTACTATGTTTTGAAATTGGCACTTGACCAATACTGTTTTCAATGACAAGGTACTGGATGGCAAGATTATTGTGGATCTGGCTGAGTACATACTGATTTTAAGCATTACGGCATGACTTCCTACTAGAACCACCTGCAGAGCGAACATTACACATTCAGTCATAGTACTGATACGTTTTTAATAATAATTAATAATTATTATTACAATTGCAAAGCCATGATCATGTTAGTTGTGTTTAATCTTCGGGGTTTAATGTAAATTGCAGTCTCTAGCACTGTAGTTAGTTTACAAATTGTGTTTGCTGGTTAAAGTTAAAGTAGAGAGTTTTACTCATTCCCTACTTAGATGCAGTAAATTAGCCATCCAAGTGCTCCATCACAGGCAAATCAAAGTATAAACTCCCTGATGTACTGTAGCTTTGGATTTGATCATTTCAGCAACATCTTAAGCTCCGCCCAGTTTTGATCAAAGTGGTCAAGAACAGTCATTCAGGTTTTAGTTAAATGATGTTCTAACCCAGAGTTTGCCGTGGAGCCCTTAAATAGCTGATTAAACGGACATCATGGCATTTTGAAATTTTTATTTTGTTTTTCTTCACCAGGCTGTTCTGAGTCAAACATTAGTTTTTTTTTGCCTGAAATAAATAAAGAATAATTGGTGTTTTTGTGAGTTTATCATAAAAAAAAATAATGGGTACTGCAACCTGCAAGCTAGGCAGTTTTTTATGACTCTTAATTTGAAACACAACCATTTAGAGATAGTTCTGAAAGCTGATATGTTGTATCTTTTAAGTGAACAATCTGGTGAGGAAGAAAAGATTAAAATTCAAATGACAGATTGTCTTCTTGAAGCTTAAGTCTGTGCTATGAAATAGATGTGACTGCTGAGACGACATCTTTGAGATGCAAAGACAATGCAGCCTAATACAGAATATATGATGTGTTCAGGTATGGCTTTGCTTGAACAGACAGATTTTATGTCAAAATTGAATCCAGTATTATGCAGACAAATAAAAAAAAAACACTGACAGGCTCTGATTTTATTGGCCTTCACTTGGAACGATGACAACAGCATAAGTTAAAGCACCTTCTTAATTTCCCTGTTGGCCTAAATTAAAATGCTGCTCTCTGAGGTTCAGCTAACAACATTAACTAATACAATCTTCCATTACTGTGCCCTCTTCTTTGTTTTCTAAAGATGTCTGAACTTCAGTCTTGGTATCAGTTGTCATATTCCAGGTGTTGCCTTTAATGCTATTCACCATTTTTGCTTCAACAAAATAGCTGTATTCCCGCCTGCTTCTCCTCCAACTTCTTCTTCTCCTCCTCCTTTACATGCAGTAGTTAAGCCTCTATGGGTTTCCCAGTCTCCTCCTCCTCAGCTCCTTTATTGAATTTGCTGCTAATCAGCTGCTTTTTTTTTTTCTGAGTGCCACATCTGTTTGCCTATGTGTCTACCAGTTTTTACATCTGTTGTGTTTTATGTTCATTTTGTGTTTTTTGTCTGTTTGTTCGCTTGTTTGGTCGTTTTGCATGTCCGTTTATGTGTTTGTAGCTCGGACTCGAGTGACAGTCGTCTGCCAATCATCCAAAGAGGGGAGGGCTCGACGGAGGAGACGTACGATGAGAATTACGGCGATGACAGGGAGTACCAGGAGGATGACCACTCTCTCTCCTCTGACATGTACCGTTGAAACACACACACATCCTCAAAAACAATATTTAGTTTCTATTGATTCACAAGGTTCGTCTAACTATATCTCTGCACACTTCTTAGGCTCGTGTATCATGATGAAACATGTAAGCAGTTGACTCCCATGGAGGAAGCAGAAGGGGTAGAGGAAAGAAGAGGAGGAGGAGGAGGAGGAGGGTGGCAGTCTCCCAGGAGAGTCTTCCTCTGCCCCACATCTCTGGGTGAGTAGACACACATGTACAGATACAAATCTTTTCTAAAACTTGTGTGTCCATGTTTTTGCCATGCCTACTTCAACTGTAATTTACACATTTTTACATTTGAATATTTGTGTTGTGGTTGTCAGGACGGAGATCGTCCTTCCATCTGGAGTGCCTCCGGAGACAGTCGAAGTCAGACGTCTCCCAGAAGACGGCTGTACCCTTACATCTTGTACATCATCAGGTAGTAGACACCCACAAAATTAAGACCAGGACACCGTATTGTACATAACCACGCTGTAAATACATTTTAAATACAGTAGGTGAGGTTCAACTCCCAGCCTCTGCTCCTTCTCTCACTGCTCTCTCCTCTTCCTCCAGGCTCTGGCAGTGGCAGGGCTGAGTCCTCTGCTCAGAAGAAGTCACTCACCTACCCTCTTCAGTCGGCTGTGCTCCACGCCTCCAGCCAGTCCCACAGGTATACCACATCCTGCTCACACATCAACAGCCAAAAAAAACAAAACATTTCCTCAGCAGGCATAATTATCCCTGCATTTAATGAGGGAGAAAACAGGTGAAACCAGAGTAGTGCATTTTGATGCACATATTGTTCTCGACATGTTGCAGCTTTGTCATTGTATTTGTTGAGATTGGTTTGTTCTCCTCACTGCTGGGTTTTGTTTTTCTAGCTCAGTGCAGTGATGCCTCCTACCAGCGAGTTCCCTCTCTGAGACTAGAGGGCTCCAACTCCCATGAAAAGCTCAACACCAGCTTGCCCTCTGTCAACTGTGGGCCCTGGTAAGGCTGAATACTTTACGGAGAGCTGCTACAAGTGACAGTCGAAACCCTAATAACAGTTTAAGTGACTATAAATGACAAATGTTTTTAATAAACAAATGCTTTGCCTTTAGGTACAGCGACAGTAATGGGAACAGCCGGGTGCCCAGTCCTAGCCCTAGCATGTCAGCGTCCAATCAAAGAGCACAGCGGCCGGTGTCGCTCACAGTGCCCTCGTTGCTGGGAAAAGACTCCAGCTCGTTGTGTCACGGCAGCGCAGGCAGTTTGGTGGAGGCGGTGAGTGTGTGCTGTTTGTGCTGGTGCAAGGAGGTTACACTGTACTTGTTATTTTGCCTGTATTCAACAACACATGAAACATGAAACCTTCTTTCCCTCCCTTCTCTGTCCATTCCTCTTCCACCTGTTTCCCTCCCAAGGTGCTAATATCAGAGGGCTTGGGTCATTTCGCCCAGGACCCGTCCTTCATCGAGGCGACCAAAGTCGAGTTGGCTGATGCCTGCGACATGACCATTGAGGAGATGGAGCATGCTGCCAACAACATTCTCAATGGCAACCCCACCACAAACGCCACGTCCAGCACCTCCTCCACCTCTCAGCACAGCCCCAACGGCAACCTCCTCCCCTTCCACACAGCAGCAGCAGCAGCAGCAGCAGCAGCAGCAGCAGCAGCAACGCACAGGGACCGAGCGGTCAGCTTGACTCCCAGCGAAGGTGGGGGAGAGGCCGGAGGAAGCAGAGGCTCCGTCCACGGGCCGTCCTCTATAGAGGAGCGGCAGGAGCTGCTGGCGAGGGGGAGAGGACGAGACGAGGAGGAGGAAGAGGCAGGAGGAATGGAAGAGGGGCAACACAGAGGTTCGGTTGTGGTTGGAGGGGCGCGACAGAGGAACAGCGGGCCATTGGAGGATGAGGATATGGAGTGTGTGACGAGCTTGTAGGAGTCGGCTCAACGGGTTCAATCGGCCAACTGGCCCCTCTGACATCATCGGAGACTGACGCTTGTCAGTGCTGGCTAACAGCGCCGCGGCTGGCTCTGTCTGTCCCCTTTGCACACACACACACACACACACACACACACACACACACACACACACACACACACACACACACACACACACACACACACACACACACACACACACACACACACACACACACACACACACTGTCGCTCTGGACAATGGCGGCCAGTGATGCAACCTTGAACACCTGTTTATGATGTTGTTGGTTTATATGAGTTAGTATGTGTGTGAATGTTTGTAGTAAAATATACCACACTATATACTATCTGAGTGTATGCTTATGTGTGTCTGTGTGATCTATGATTTCCTCTATTTGTACGTGTGTGCGTGTGTGTTCTCCACACATGTCTGAGTGTGTCTCTAAAGTGCCTCACAGTTTTCTCATGCCCTCAGAGTGTGAAGAGCAGAAAAGTAGAGACAAACAAAAACAAAGGACATTTTTAATTAAGCAAAGGTAGACAGGAAACAGCAGAGGCAGGAAGTCCTTTTATGGATTTCCTGCAGACGACATAGTATGTTTAATGTTTTCATTTCCTATGCCTACTTTGGTGTTGTGTTTGTTTGTCTGGCCGCCATGATGCCAAGTAGGGGACAGCAGACCAGCTTGTGGAGGGGTCAGTTAAGGATCACCATCTGACCACACCCATTTGAGGTCAAGGGTCAACTCCTCCTTCTTGGATCACTGATGATGAAGCGCTGTATTGAGTTAAATGGGGGCGAGAAATACCCCTGTTTGAAATCTCATTTTTCCTCCTCTTCCAAAGCTAAGGAACCTTGGAGCACAGCCCTGCCAGCCCGGGGGTGGGATGAACATGACGCACCACCCCCAGCCAAGGGGGGGAAGGATTTGAGGGATGGTCCAACAGCCACAACAGGGCTGCTATAGGGGGCCACAGGCAGAGAGAGACACTCTCCGGCCAACAGAAAGCTAGCCAGCTCTTTTTTTCTGCTGGTCAGTGAGACTCCAGCGAGAGACAAACTCACCTCGCCTGTCACCTTGATCTGGCTCCGCCTCCTTTTCCTCATTTGGCCACACCCACTTGCTGCCCCAAACAGGAAATGGAAGGAGCAAGCAGAGACAGAGAGCCCCCTTTTCTGCCTCATACTTCGCCATTCCTCACTCCTTCCTCTATCCTTCCTCCCTCCTCTTTGGTTATTATACCATCCCTCTCCCTCCATTGCTGAGTTTTTTGGTTTTTCAGCCCTCGGGGAGGCGTGTGTTTGTCGAACAGGGCAACAGAGATGGCAGGGTGGAGGAGAGGCTTGGAGTGACCGATTGAAAAGAAAACAAACTCTGGGCATGGATCCACGCAGGATCTACTGTCAATCAACCTCACTTCCCTCTCCGAGACCCTCCTCTTCCTCTCAGCGTGGAATCCTATTGGATTTGCTGCCACACACTCTTTCTACAGACCACGCCCACTATGTATTTAACAGTTCAATATTGTGCAAAACTGGCTAGCCATGACTATTTTGTTTTATATTCATGATGTTATTGGTTTAATTTATCCTTGATTTGTTTGCACAATCGGGGTGCTGGTCTTATAAATGTATTTTTGCTCGGTTTATTTTAAGAGAATTTTAAGAGGTTTTAAGTATCGAAGCAGGGCGTAGTGTTTGCGTACGAGTGTATAACTATATTTGTGCGTGCGGATGTGTGTTTGCGTTTTAGTACAGGATGTATGAGTGCGTGAGATAGCGTGTGTATCTAAAAGGGGGGTCTTTCTCTCTATCAGTATGCACCTTTTACAGATTGTATCTATTTATTTATTTATTTTTCCCAGAAGAGAAAAAAAAATGTGTGAGAATGTGCGCGTGTTCGAGTGGTTACTTATGTACTCTAAAAAGCTGATTTTAAGCCTAGACAGTAAATTAAGGTAGCATTACAAGTATGGTGTGTGTGTGTGTGTGTGTGTGTGTGTGTGTGTGTGTGTGTGTGTGTGTGTGTGTGTGTGTGTGTGTGTGTGTGTGTGTGTGTGTGTGTGTGTGTGTGTGTGTGTGTGTGTGTGTGTGTGTGTGTGTGTGTGTGTGTGTGTGTGTGTGTGTGTGTGTGTGTGTGTGTGTGTGTGATAATGGGCCTCCTTAACACAGGGTTACCATGGACAGGCATGCTTCCAAAGCTTTGTGATTTCTTTAGCACGGTTTTTACTTTTTAGCCAAGGTGCAGTCAGAAGTCACTCTGTGTTTGAAAACTAGTCATTGCATAATTTCTTCTTCTTTATTTTTCCGTTCAGAGGTAGACAGGCGTCAGGTCTCCAGCGAGGTCAGAGTGAAGGATGCATGTACAGAGAGGATGAGTTTGGGCTGCTTTTCTTATCCACGGTGGAGGGGGTGGCTCTGAAAGGTAGAAGCACCACCAAATTCATACTGCCACAGTGACGCCTTGTGAATTAACTGGGGGAGGGGAGGGGGGTCGGTGCCCTGATCGCTCGGCTGTAACACACCCATATCACATCATTTGATCCAAGTTTAAACTCCAAATGAACTATTAGGGCTGGTGTACAGATGCTGCAAGACTTCTGAATCACGTCTCTTTGCCTGAGGCTCATATCACGAAACATTATCATTTATTAGCACTCTTAGTGATGAACTAATTTCCTGGCTGTGATATAATTTACTGCTTAAATTAATAGCTGGAAAATTATAATGCAAGCAGGAAATTCACTGATCATTGATAAGATAAATGTTTGTTTTATGAGATAAATTATCACAATACTGTCAACTCGGAGGGAAGTTGCATCCCAGATGATCTCCTGTGATTTTTGTTTTGTTTTTTTCCAACGGCTTATAGGTAGCAGCCTGACATTTTTTTAATTGACTATTTTTAGTTTGTTCCTTGATTATAGTTTGGATTCACTTGAGATAAGGTACGGCCATAGCTAGGTATGGTATTCCAGCCTCAGTACGTCACACAGGGCACTTCTCACTTTGATATTGTATCTTCTCCCAAAAAAAAAAAAAAATCATTCCTGTCATCATCATTTCATCACGGCACCAAGTGCCACATTTATTAGTTGTATTATGTTAACAACATCTTATTATTTAGAACTGAAGTATTTCCATTCAGCTCTCTAAAATGTATGCAAGCCACTGAAAATCTGGAAAAACATAGTTACTGTTAGCACCACAAGCCCAATGCAAAGTCAACTAGAGAAAGTATTAAAAGCCACCGAACGGTGCTCACATGTAAATACATCTTGGTTTATATAGTTAAAAAAGCAGAAAAAGATCCTGTAGGAAAGTCAATTTTCATGTTTGGGTGAAGACATTAATAACAGCAGTTTAAAACTTAAGATCACTTTTTAGTTCTGAAGAAAACTGAAATATGTTGCAAGAAGCATTGCTGATTTAATGACACAGTATTTAAGATTTATCTCTAAAAATCTAATTTTAAAACACAACAAATGCCCACGCAGAGAAATTGTCTCATGCCAATCAATGATCATTAGTTTTCTTCTTAGTTTACCATCAAGAACTTACTGTTGAGCTCTAATTCCTACTTTTTAAGCAGAGCAGTTTTGTGGCAGGGAAGGGTATGCATGAACACACTGCCATACACTGCATCCTGTGCCAGTAACAGACCTCTGTCATTATTATGCAATCTAAATGTGAATGTTGAATACTTTTTAGTGGCCGTGCTATTGTTGTTTTGTGGTTATGATCATACTGCAAAGTCTGAAGAAGACTGTGTTGTCTAAAGGAATATTCTCCCCAAACGTAATCATTGGCTTCTTAAAAATATATTCAGCATTTCTTTCAGTTATTCAAATATCACTCCATTAAAATAGGGACTATTCTATCTTAGAATAATTAGGGAACATAAGCTGGCAGGCTACTTTCTGGCTAGTGGCTGTTTCTTAGTTTTTTTTTTTGTCAAAAGTCTGAAAGGAAGAAAGGCAGGTTTGGTTATGTGTGCAGTGCAGGATCTGGCTAAACACAATCTCACTTTGTGCTTTTGTTTTTGTTTCCGCTCTTTGTTGGACTATGAATTTGAGAGACAGTAGGTGATATACTTGATGGACCTGATGACTATTAGGCTTAAATTCTCAATGATAAATGTAACCAGCAGGCGTCTGAATTGCAGTTTTTATATCCAAGCTGCTACAGGGGAGCCAGTGAAGCTATCCGCTTTCCATTTTATCAGCTAGTTTAGCAACAGGCATGAATGTTACTCTCTCAAAGCAGATTAGAAACCATGTAGTGGAGGACTGTAGTTACCAGGAATTGTCCGACACAGAACCACACTCAGACCTGGCCGAGATAAATAAAATACACAAATAATAAATAAACTAGATTCAGTTCGAACCCTTTGCTTTTCGGTTCCTAATAAATTTCCATTTTTATATAATGGATACACACACAAAAGTAACCCGGCATCTCAGGTGCAAAACCAGTCTTTGTTGTGTGTTGAAAGGCTTGTAGGTGAGGGAGATTCAAAGACATGTGGTGCCCCCGTGTGGCGTGGAGCAGTATTGCAGTTTTTTATGTTCTACATAGGTTAGCATGAGCTATGAAGTGTCTTGTTGCAGTATAGTGGTATGAGTGGTTGTAATCCTGCAACCCACAAGATATGCAAAAACAATGCAATAACTATGACTGTATACAAGGTTCCCGAAGTAAATATGTTCGTGGAAGTTGGGGGGGAAAAATCTATATCATAATGTATTATTTTCTGTTTGTTATATGTTTAAGTAAACTCAGTGGTTTCCATGCCAGAAAGACCTAACATACTTGAAATCAGGTGCATTGCAGTGAAGTATAGTAAAGATGTATTTATTTATCTCTCTCGTGCCGGGGTGTTGGTCAAAAATCGCAATTGAGACGGTGACCTGAAATCTGTGTTTTGCTCGTGGATTAAGAAACAGCCAATGATGACACAGTGGAAAAAGTGATTATTTAATTTGGTGATTCAGCAGCAAAACCAACTAACTTCATCTCCCTGACTCAATGCTTTTTTTTTGACTGCATCCCTTTATCTTATTTATTTCCAGTTCTAGCTTTTAAATGGTTGGAGCTCCATGGGTGTGCCATCAGTATTGTATGAGTTTCACATGTTGAGCGTTCCAAGTTTTGCAGTTATTTTGTTTCAATCAGGTTAAGTAACATATCACATTATGACAGAGTAGCTTTTTCTATTTTGTGTACATAACAGTGATTAAAGTCAATATTTCTTCTGTAGATCAATACTTTGACTGGGTGACAGCATAGAGGGACTTTGAAGGTGATTTTGCATATCTTGTGTCTTATGGGCTCTTAGTTTATATTCGGATTCGTAACCCTGAGAAGGACAGAGATATGATTATCAAAACATGAGACAATAAGTAAACTAAAGTACGTTTACTCCCGAGTTCAGACAGGTGTCGCTAAAATATACGTAAGTGTTGCCGTAGTGTCTTGTCACCTCGTCTTCAACACTTTACTCTGCTAACATTTCAAACAGACCAGTGAGAATAATTTTAATGAAAAGACGAAATTACTCTAAACTGTTGTTTGGCTCCTGAAACAGTCAAAATGAATCCAGGTTCATGACTCACAGGACACACACACACACACACACACACACACACACACACACACACTATTACTTCATTGTATTTGGCCATGAAATGAAAAATACACAGGAAAAGGTTACCTGAAGCTGTGTCCCAACACCACATTAATTCTAAGTAGCAAACTCTGGGCATAGAGAGTGTAGTTTTAGTGTTTAGTATTCAAGCCCAGTCTGATGTTAATATAACCATCACACTTGCGGTCTTCCATGCAGTCCTCACTGTGAGCAAACTGACCGGCCATGTGTGTGTGTAAAATCTCCAGAGTGGTCTTTTAGAATTTATTACAGCTGGTGATGAAACAGCTACAAGAGTAAAATAGTGTCTTTATGACGTTTAAATGACGTCCTTTTAAAGACAGTTTCATTGTTTCATTGACTTTGGACAATGCATTATACCCTATTTAAAATGCTAAAGTATGCCAATTTATTGTATACCAACAGCTAAAACATAAACTACTAAGATTGGTATTACTCTATACAGGAAGTGTGTAAAATGGTAAAGGACCACAGCAGGAGTTATTGTCCTATTAAACAGCTGATTTGACTAATTAACATGAAAATCACAGGTGTAATTAATAACTTTGATCATAGTGTTTTACATTGTCACAATCTAAGTCTATACTCTGTGTGTGTGTGTGTGTGTGTGTGTGTGTGTACCTGTGGTGTCTGCCTCAGTGTAGTTAGAAGCTAGCTGATGAGGCCAACGATCTGCAGCTGTGTGTGCTGCCTCCCTGGATCTCCACCTACAGCCAGTTCAACTCAAACCACACCCCTCTGCCAGTGAGGGCACAGTTCAAATTCAGTGAACTTCCTCGAGTGAAAACGGAGATAGAGAGAATGAAAGGCTCGTTTTCTGATAGACGGATGACAATCTATTTGGCGGTTGATGACAATGGGAAGATGTGGGCGTCGGGGCTGAGTAAGGATGTCAGATGGAGCGTATTTTGGTGGGATTGTTGAAGGTTTTACTTCACCATGTTTGGATTTCAGGGTGGTCCAAGTTCTAACATGGTGAATTATACACTCGAGTAATGTTTTATGTGCATGGGTTTCTCTCTCTAAGGATATAAAGTATTGGTCCTATGTGAATGATGATATCTTTTGTCTCACCATTAGCCAATGATTGTATATTTTTATATACCACATATAGCAAGATATATATGAATATATAATATTTAATCACCAGAATGTTAGCATAAGGAACAGGCAGGAGTCTTTATTTGGGAATGTAGTCAGTAAAATGTTGGAAATGTATTATATAGGCCTACTGACAGAAGGTCAGTATGAATTTATTGAACAAAGTCCCACTTTATTGACTGTATTTTTAACCAAAAGGAAACAGCAAGGAAGGATGTAATTACTGGAAGAAAAAAAAGTCATTGTATGTTTAAGCTGATGGAAAATATACAGTGGGTTTTTAATGACAGGCTTGAATGATGTCCAGATTGTTGGCTTTTCAGTCCATATAAATATAGCTTAATATAAAAATCGTAGCTGAAATATCAGACAGGCTACTTCACAATTCAAATTTTTAACAATGCTCGCTGCAGCCTCCCGGATATTTATCCATCACCAGTGACCAGAGTGTTGAAATACTTTTCTCCAGACAAATTTCTTCTTTAAGCAACAGACAGATTTGAAATCTAACATGCTTTTTGCTTGTGTTTGCTGTATGTCCTGTGAAGAGGTCTGAAACGTGTCAACCTACCAGCAACCCGTCAGTGCAGGGGGTCAGAGTCTGGTCATACTCCTACTGTAGCACTTGGAGATGCGTCTCTCAAGAACTAGTCCTACATCAGCAAAACACACACATATACACTGTACACTTTTGAAAACACATGAGCAACTAAAGACGTAACCAAAAATTCCACCGATCAGGGACTCGATCTCTGTATGTTTTGAGCCATTAAAATTGTGTAGCTCTTATATATTATTTTTTTTTTATCCTCCAAGATAGAATTTGGAGGACTTGAAACTACATGTTTGTAGATAAACTAATTAATCTGCATTGTATGCAGACCAGGAAGTAAAGAGGTAGTTTAGCTGACTAATTTGTGCATCACTGAGATGTGATGTTGAGTTATGGCTGCGTTTACAATAAAAGCTCCAGATTTACATCCAGTAATTTGACCATTCATCTCCAGAGTGTTGAATGGAAGATCATGTTTATGCAGCAACAACATTATCTGTTGGAGTTAGCCTGGAAAATAAACATTTCATCAAATTTGTTGGTCCTATTTTGCATGCTATCTTGACAGTGAGGAACCACAAATGGAAGAAAGGGGAGATTTTATGATTGATTAGAAGAGCTGCTGTACATGATTTAAACTGCTCAGTGTAGAATAATGAAAAAAAAAATAGTCTTTTACACACATATGCCATTTAAAAGTATAAGAGATGAGTGTTTTATCCTAAAACTCAACACAGATGTGTGTTACTTTGCCATTTCAGAGCGAGTGAGGCTGGAGAGCAGAAGTCCTGTTATTTTTCCGGTCTTGGTCACTCAGATCTCCTCATGTAGATCTTACCGCTGTCACCACAGAAGCACGTTATATTTTCTCGTAAATCAAAGTGTTTGTTGATCATTGTTTGATCCTGACAAAAAAAAATATTTTAAGATGACTATTTTGAATATAAATTTTATTTTATTTTCTATCTAACGTTAGCATAGCCTGTTCTGGAGAAACGAGGGCTCTTCGTTTCTCTGCTGTATGGATGTTATTTTGACGTTGATGCTGACAAACGTTTTGGGAAAGAGGGCAGAAAGTCCAAGAGACTATTTTAGATATTAAATAATTATAAAGTTATATCTAAATGATAAGCTACTAAATGAGAGTTTGGAGCAGGATATTGCCATCTATAGGAGGATTAAAAGAACCCTTTGTTATTTAAGAAAAGAAAAATTAGGTTTTCAGGTGCCAAACATGCTGGCATTTTCTATATTTGACCAAGAGGAAAAATATCTCATTGGTTTGACCATCAAGTAGAGGTTTCCATTAGGATTATAAATAATCACTGATAAGTTTCCTTTGTGTAAAGATTTGCTTTGTCCGTTTGTTAATAAACATCATAGATCCAGTAAGATTACAATTGCACGATTAAAGCGACAGTGGTGCATTTCATTCAATCAGGGATCAGGAATTAGACTGGGACGTTTTTTGAGAGTTATCACTATTGGCACCAACACAACACACATTCTGTTTGTTGAAAAAATTGGATCCATTAGATTTAATTAATCTGGTAGACTCCATGAGATTGTTCACGGTAAGACTCAACCAGCAGAATGTTTTTTCTAAGGATACTCGCCCTGTCATAGAAGCATGTTAAGTCTCCACCGACCTTGTTAAAATTTGATTTGCTGAAGAGCTTGTTGGTGAGAAACGACCCTCTTTCTTGTTTTGGGGGCTGGTGAGCCCTGAAATGAACCTGATAGATGAGATTTGCCTGCCCACTAGGTTTAGAAATAACATATAGAATATTTATAACTCACTCATTGTGTAGCAGCACCTACAGCAGCAACTTTATGCGAATATTTAGGACGACTGTTTTGCTCAGACTTTGAAAGCCTCGCGTTTATCCCTCATTGTTATGCACACATTAATTTTAAATCATAGAGGTCCCCGTCTGAGACCAAGCTTGCTCTTTTATTTCACTTTTTCGGGGAAGAACGCTGCACCCACAGCCCATTGATTGACGGAGAAGAGCTTTCTGTACCATCGAGTGACTTTCTTTGGGATATTACTTTAGCTCTAGAGGTGAAAGGCAGCAGCTTTACAATGTAGACTTAACTGTCAACAGTTCTGGTCTTAAAACAGCTCATCAGAACCACGAATGTCTCTGCTTCTCCTTTTTGATTTTACAGATAAGAGCTACTAAACATCGCACCACGAATGATAACTACTTCATCCCTTGAATGTAGGACGCAGAGATGTTCTTACTTGAGGTCTGAAAAACTCGCATTTAGAATTTGGTTTGCGTTTGGATAGTTTCCTTTTTAACAGCCAGAGACATGAAAGGTCTGGATTTAACTCCTTGCGGACACATAGGATCTCTACCAGCTTGGATTCAACATGCTTTGTCCTTCTTTAGAGTTAGACACAAGTAGGTCTTGTATGTCTGTGTGTGTAAATGCAGCTTTAAAGAGTGAGTTGGCCCGTCTGAGCGCATCAGCAGTGTCATGTACAAGGTGAAGTGTTTTCTTCCATGAGTTATTTCCTGCTGCTGTGAAAGCACCTCTTTAACAGTATGTAGGTGTTTACTAAGTTCCCTGGCTTTTGCCAGCCTGATGATTCAGTGGCACGGGATCCACAGCTCCGTAGTGTTTAACGAAGGCTTTTCTGTTCCTTATTTTCTGGGTAAATGTCAGGGCTGTGTGGTTCTGTTCTCCACCGGTCAGTAGTGTCTTATGATCTCGTTTGTCGTCTTAGGTCATCACTCATGCAAGGTGTTTAAGGGCCTTCGGCAGGACTGAGCTGTTTGTTTTTGTTCTTCTCCGCCGGAGAGAATTCTGTTATTAATCTTTATTTCTTGGAGAGAGGTGTTCACACAGAGACCAATTTGTTGTAATATTAGTAGTGACGCTACTGTTAAACGTAGTATTTAATAACAGCACTATTTATGGTCAAAAAAAAAATGAACTAGAGTGTGTCCTTGTGCTTGCGGTAGCTTTGGAGGCAGGTGGCCGTTTTGTAACTGAGTTCTTTAACATAAGCCACTCCCCCTTCGACTGTGGGAGGGATTTCATTGGTTCTGAGGTTGCTAAGTGACACTGGCCCAACATCATTTGGTTTCCTCAGCTGCCATTTGTCTCCTTGTTGACGACTGCATGGTCTCACAGTTGACACACCCTTTTGTTTTCTTCTTCTTCTCTTTCTTTTTCCTAAAGGAGAGTTCTTGATTTTGTTTTCATTCATTTCATTTTACATTTTAGAAAGGGAAAGAATAGAAATGAAATAAATCAGAATATTAATTCAATCACTTTTTCTACTCCTATTTTCAATAAAAAGTGAACCGAAAAAACCAAACAAAAAGTTGATTTGTAAATAAGTAATGTACAGTTTGTATCTGTAACTTGTCAGTCTGTCATTGGTGACAGAGTCTGTCTTGCTTATAACGCACGCTACCAGTAAATAAAAAAGGAAAAAGTATATTTAGACTGTATGGTCCCTTGAAAGCAAGTTTTAAATTAATATCTGATGTATATTCCTGTAACATTGCATTTTTATCTGAGGAATGATGTTATTAAAAAATTGCAAAGAAATTGCATTTCCTACAGCTGTGTTTTTCACAGGTCTTTTTCCTCACACTTTATTTGGGTAGACCGATGCTGATACTCGTATGAATTTACGACAACCCTCCAAAAATAAATGCACCAAATGTGACAGTTAATTAAATGAGAGATTTCTGTATGTGTGTTGTTGTCCTTGGTTTTCTCATTTCTCAGCCCATTTTATTTCAGGCCTCCAGCAGACAAGGTAAGCAGATTTGCTATATTCAGCTCAAAGGGAAGACTGCAGGTACGGAAATACAATACTTTTCATGTTTATCCAGAACTGAAAACCTGAGAGCTTTAAATATTCAACTGTAATACACATAGGATTTTGCATCTGAAAGATTCATCATACACAAAGTAATTGTCTTGTTTGTGCTCGCAGCTTCACTAATGCAGCTGTGTGTCAGGGGATTTACGCAGCAGTTTCACTCACAATTATGATCCGCAGACAAATTTAGAGTGCAGAATATGAAGGAATACCACAAGAGACTCAAAATAGGAGCCTACAACAAAAGAATGAAATCCTGGTGTTTGCAAGCAGCAGCAGCTAAAATGCGTCAAGAGTGGTGACTGGATATAATGAAGAAACCAAACACGCACTGCTCGTGACTTTACGTGGGGAATGTTTCCGAGCACTTTATGTAAGGATTTGTTACAGAGGTTCGTACCCACGCGTTGAAAGGTAACATTTACGACTAAACTCTCGATTCCTGTCGACACCGACACGTCACGTGTCGGGTTTATGAGTTGCCAGATGTCTCTTCAGATTCCCCTGCTGGGAGAATTCTCTCTCACAGTTCGGACACTTGAATGGTTTCTCCCCGTTGTGGCTGAGCGTGTGTCTCTTCAGGCAGTTCAGCGTGAGGAAACGCTTCGGGCACTCTGAGCAGAGATACGGACGTTCCCCCGTGTGAGAGCGCGTGTGGACGTTTAGGTGACTCTTGCTGGAGAAGCCCTTCCCGCAGTGGACGCAGGTGTACGGTGTCTCGCCCGTGTGAGTCCGCGTGTGCAGCAGCAGCTCCCCCGAAGACAGAAAGGACTTCCCGCAGGTGGTGCACAGGTAATTCTTCTCCCCCCTGTGCATCTGCATGTGTCTTGTAAAGCCCGCTTTGCTGAAGTTTTTCCCGCAGATGCTGCAGAAGTTGGCGGGACCGTCGTGCAGCCGCTCGTGCTGCTTGAGTGAATAATTGCACAGGAATCCCTTGTTGCACTGCTTACAGATGAATATTCGTCCCCTCCTATGAAGTCTCTGGTGCTGATAATACCCCGACGGGCTCGTGAATCCCTTCTCGCACTGACTGCAGCGGTACCGAAAGCTGTGGAGCTTCATGTGGGTCTTCAGTTGATTTGGATGTTCAAAGACTTTTTCACACGTCGGACATTTGGTTTCCTCCTCTGTGAAGTTTTTGTTCGCAGGTCGCGTGCTCAGAAACCTTTTGTCTTCCCCCGTGGGCTCTTTCCATCTACGTCCTTCCTTGTTTTCCAGGTTGTCCTTTTTCTGCTTACGTTCCCCCTTTTTGTCAACGCCATCTTTTTGTTTGCGTTTCCTCTTTTTCCCCGAGTTGCCTTCCACTTTATTTTTAGCAGCGTTCAAGTCTTCGCTTTTCTGCTGATTCTTTCCCGTGGCTTTTTTCACCGATTTCTTTTTCTGAATGGGAGCCGTTAGTTGGTGCTCACTCTGGATGTGCTCCTGGACTTTCCTCTTTATGCGGTGTGTGAATGAACACTGAGGGCAGATGAATAAACGAGACAGAGGACCTGAAAACAGGCATAAAGCACAGTAGGTGAGTGAAACAGGACTGATTCAAGATTAATTCTGGTCTGTTACTGCTAATAATTTTGTCTGACCTGATTTCTTTTTTGGCAGCCAATCATCTACATTGACATCTGATCTTTGACTTGAGTCTTCCTCTGAATCCTCCAATGCCAGTGTACCTTCCTCGTTGTCATAACCATCATCATCATCCTCCTCCTCCTCACTGTACGGCTCAGTGAATCTCTCGACACCAGTTTGAGAAGGGAGGGCCAGTGTGGACAGAATTATATCCTCCTCCTCACTGCCTGACCAAGCTGTAAGAGAGGAAGACCTTTAACATTTTACTCATAAGAATCACTTATTGACACATCTGGAAATTGAGATATTGAGAAAGACAGACTTGAAGAACGTAAAAAAACAAGCAAGACGTCAGAAAAGTCTTTACACCACACTTTAGTCTTTTAAACAGATATGATAAAGACACTCTCAATAATTCTTTGTTGAAGGCTGAAGCGATCTCTGTTCTCACCTGAGCTGAGAGTCTTCAACTGTCTGTGATGAAGCAGCAGAGTCTTCAGGGCTAAGGGTTCAGAAAGATGGTGGCCCAATTCTTCTGACACAAACGGCTCAATGAGCCAAGCTGCTGTCTGAGACGGAGAGTGAAGGCCACAGAAAAGCAGGCTGGTAAGTGAAACGCACTCACAGGCCTCAAAGCAACAGCCAGTGACAGTTGTTGATCTTGTTGCACCAACGTCTCTTTGTGTTTGATGTGAAATACCAATTAAGTATCATCTTCTGATATCTCGCATCCCGAAAAAGCACTTCATCGTGTAAAATATAAAATGATTTCCATTAAGTCAAAATTATATAATTTGTCAAAAACTGCTGACAGTTCTTTGCTAAACAGCTCATTTTCTGATAGTCTACATGGTCGATCAGTGTTCAGTCTCCAGATGTGTGACCTGCTGTAGTACCTGTTGAAGGTTTGGTACAGGCAGCAGCTGTTCCAGTCTGGACAGGAACACAGACACAAGCTGCTGGATCCTTTGGTTGTAGGCAGAGCCGTAGTTTGCAGGAAAAACCTCCTGCAATATCCAGAGCATCAGATTGAAACTATCAGCACAGGTTGCCATGATACGGAGAACTTAAGCATTTCGATTTATAAGCCACTCTGACATGCACAGCTCATTAATTTATTGTTAAAAGTCTGCTGTGTCACTGTGGAATTCACTTACTTGCTTTTAAGACATTAATTTTTCAAAGGCAGACTCACTTGGAAAAAGAAGTCCTTCTCAAAAGGAACATTCAAAATGTTCTGAACCAGGCTGGCAAAGTTGCTGTAAGAGGTCTTCAGGATATCAGCACTGGCCTATCAACAGGTGGACACAATAAAGTTGAAAACTACTTTGCATTATAATTTTATGAAGCTTCTGATGCTCTCTTTATCTCAGGCATTTATTCAAATGAAGTCACATTAGTTACATAAGATTTTTAGTTTTAGTTTTGTGGCTGAAGCAGCTCTGAACCCACCATCTGATCACTGGAGCTCAGTTCAGCGCTGCAGGTGTGGATTTTATCCAGGTGGCTCTGGATGGTCTGCAGGTTGGCAACACTATCACCACGACACAGCTCCAGAACCAGCTGCAACAAAACAGAGGTGGCAGACAGGTCAGTTGAAAGAGCACGACACCGCTTTAAAAAAAAAAAAAAAAGCTGAAAAAGATTAATTTCCATTGTGAGCATTCTTGGCTCGTTTGATAAGATCAAACAGCTAGTGAGTTGACCTTGTTATTAGATTGTTTTCATCAACTGTAGAGATCATTTTGATGGGTAAAATATATTATTAGAACTATTTTCGCCTTGCAAAATCAATTCAGATGTTACCCCTGTCAAAATTAACTTCAAATACTACTACTTTATTTCACCACACAAGAAGTTTTCAGGTCTGTTAATATCATCCTAAACTGTTGCTTTTTCTTGTGGTGTGCCCCAGGGCTCTGTGTTGGGTCTTATATTATTTGTGTTGTATATACTTCCCTTATGCCATATGATAAGTGAATTGAAAGGTATTTCATATACCCGGTGTGCTGATGACTTTCAGCCGTGTGTCCTTTTCTCCTTAGAACCTGATAACAAAGACGAACTGTATGATCGCTAACAACTTATCAAAGGAAAATGCAGATAAGAAGGAGGTCCTATTCATGGCTTCTGACAGTAAAGCTTCCCGAGGTAGCACAGCGTTTATGGGGTCCCTCTCTTCGGCACAGTCTAATTGTAAAACTATAGGTGCTATATTCGATATACTTTAATAAACATATACGATTTTAAACACGTGCATGTTTTAAATCATTTAAGAAACATTGACAAGCTCAGATCTGTTATAGCCTAACCCAAGTTAGAGATGATCGTTCACGTTTTCATACCATCCCGGCCAGGACCGCTCAAATTGCCTTTGCACTTGCCTCCGCGAGTCGTCCCTGGACCGTCTGCAAATGGTCAAGAAAGCCTGCTCACCCTTGCTCTCAGGCCCAGGAGGAGCTGAGCCTTCTGATCGGGACTCAGGAGCTCCGGGACGATCTCTGTGGCCAAACTGATGAAGTCCGCCAGCTTGTCATACTGCAGCACACTGTGCTGCTGCACCACCTGCCACATGAAGGCAGACATCAGCCTCACCGGAGGGACGAGGAGCTGAAGGGAGGCTGGAGGAAGAGCGGAGCCTGCAAACCACGAGTGTTTTGCAATGAATGAATGCAGTACATTTGAACTGCGGAGCAAACACTGTATAGGTAATTGGTCAACAACCCCGGTTCCCAAGACAGAGCATTAGTAAACGGTAGCTTTACCGCTCAGCTGCTTTAATAACCTCCTTTAGCAGATCATACTTCTCTAAAAGCGGCTGACTATTAATACTTGCAGAAAAATTTGATATAAATAAATCGCACAAACCTTTGCCCTTCCACGCCATTTTCGCAGGTTAATGTTCAAACCAGAGAACTAAATTCCCCTTTTGCATTTCTCAACATAAATATAACTTCCGGGTAAAACGGAGGTTGCGTAGTAAAGGGTGTATTGTCCTTCATAATAAAAGCTGAAATGTTCAGTTCTAATAAAATGTAATTAGAAAAGCGAGACAAGTGGAGAGGAAGCAAATTATCCGCACACAAGTGGTACGGTGTGTGTATATTTGTTATGTATATTTCCAGTAGCATGTTGTTGTTGTTGTTTTTTTACCCTTGAGTAAAATATATACTATTCCATCCAATACAGCTATAATCTCCTGATCTTTACTGTAATTTAGTAGTGTATTTAATTGTCGTTCCCACTTAGTGAAAGAACAGCTCAGGATGAGTGAAAATGTATAAACATTTAAGGTTATTTTTCATCATGACAAAAGACGACATTTCACAGTAGAAAAATTAGGCCTACAGGTGTAACTTTTGAAATTATTAATGGTTGAATTCCTTGTAACATGCACATTCAGGGTCCAGTTCATGTTGGCTCACTGTAACTATCATGGCTCACTGGGTGACAGAGCAACTGTCTTTATTATTTAGGAACATCTGTGCTTTCGCCAGTCTGACAGCAAGTCTCTAATATATTTTTGTTATAAACAAATACAAAAATGTAACAAATGTAGCGACTATTAGCGTTTCACTTAAATGACAAAAACACCTGGCCATTAGTATGTATTGATTTACATTCAAAATGAGTTGAAGCTCTCACCAGCTTTATAGTAAATGTAAGCAAAACCACAAAGCACGTGAAAGTACTGGATGGACAATAGAACACTAAAAACAAATAAACTATCTTAAATATTTATAATCTTGCAGGAATACAAAAATCTTTCACCTGAAAAGAAAGCAGCAGACTGAACATCGACAGGGTCAATCATGGGACCATGTTACGTTCAGGAGTCTCCAGGTGATCGGCGGTAAAGACGTGACATGAATCGGTAACACCCTGTTTTTACGCACCCAGTCAGTATCAGACTGCTGGAACGACTCACTTCCACTGTAGGTGTTGGCTGTTACAGAAAACCAGCAGCTCCTCGTCGTCATTATCATCATGCTGACCAGTCTTAAGTTTGACTTGGAGTAATACGTTTTTTTCATCTTATTGCTCTTTTGTGCGTAAACGTAGATAAGACGCTTTCATTTCACACTTTGTCGCCATGGGAGGAAGACGCAGAGGCGCACCTGGATCTGACTACACATTTGTCAGTCCGGTAGTGAAGTACCTGCTGTTCATTTTTAATCTTATATTTTGGGTGAGTGATCACGAGCTGTTAAACTCACTGATCAGTAAGATCGAAGCGTGGTAACCTTAACTTCCCTCTCTCGTGTGCGTGTTAATCATTTGTGTGTCTTAACAAGCCAGACTTACTTTGTAGTTCACTAAAGTATATTTCATTAACAAAATTAACGACTTAAAGACATTTTCTTTTGGTTTCAGTTATTCCAACCATTCCAGGGACTGATTCTGTTTATTTGGTCTGAATTTAGCTGCGAACATCACTTTGTTTGATTTGGTTATTCTTTAACTTTGGTGTTCAGTGAAACTGTTGTCGAAAGAGGAAGTTATACACATACACACACTCACACAAACCAGGTGTTTTCAGCTTAGTCATTTGACAGGGAGTTACATTTTTACTTTTCAAATTAGGAATCATGTAACATGAGAACTTTGAGGCTCAATCATTTTGTTGTCATCATGCTCACTCTGTAAACAAAGCTGCGGTTTGTTTCTGGCGTACACTTAACCAGTCCACTTATACTGGTTCTGTTGTTGAAATACTGGACTTGCCAAGGAGCACAATTTTTTTAGTTTCATCAGTTCATATGCTGATGGAGCCATGCAGATGTGCATGAGAAGCAGGTCCCTACTTCACATCTGTCTGTTAATTGAGAGCAGCGTGGCTACTGTGGCAGATTTCACAGTGCGGGATACTTTTGCATTTCAAATAAATAATATCAGTGTTATTATATTCCTACACCTCTGTGGCTTTAGTTTGGTCTCCCGCAATAAGTGTGCAACTTTTATCATTTAAATTTGGTTCAAAGTAGCAGGGAAGCTCAGCAGTGGATTGTAAATAAAGCAAAGTTCATATCAGCGGGTTTCAGTATCAGGTGACTGTAACATAAGGAGATTTCTTGCAGCATTTTTAGAGCTGATCTGTTGCTGCAGATTAAACGTGCTCAGGTTTTAGAGCAGTGCGAGGAGACTTTTCTGTGGTGGAGCTAAAAATATTTAAAAGAAAAATGCTGTCTAAGCTCCTGAAAGCCAGGTCTGATCAAAAAGTTTCAGGTTTACTCAGGTGTGCTTTCTTAATATCTCAGAAATCATAGTGTCTTTAGAGATTTTCTTTGCGTATTCACTTTTTAGTGATGTCTTGAAACAAACCTATGAGTGGTGTGTCAGCCGTGCATGACTTGTGGCCATGTACAAACAGGATAAGGCTGTGTAAAAACTTGAAACTCTTCCGTGTGGAATGTGTTGTTGTCATTTCTGTGGCCTCCGGCTACAATGGGCTCGGTGTAGAACACGTCAAAGATTACTGCAAGTTTGTGGTTCTTTTCCAGTCCAGGATGTAATGTTCAGAAAATGTAAGGAATTTTTGTGATAATCCCGGAAATAAATAATAAAATGAATTGAACCTCTGTTGGATTCGGGCACTGACAGACTCGTACAATAACCTTTTTTTTTTCTTTTTTTTTTTAAAGCCACCTGTTTGCCTCAGGTGTCATGTCTGCTGTATTCACAGTGAAACTAAACCTTTACAGAAAGAGGCAGATGAAGCTAGCTCTTCCCTCCTGCCCCATGGAGGTACAGTGTCTGTGGTAACTGGAGCCATTTCATTCATTCAGGGTGAGAAGAGTATTTCTGAGGCCTCTCTATTATTCTATTGAGGCTCAGAGAGGAGTGCTGAGTGAAAGGCTCTTTATTTTTAAGGGAAGGTTACAGATTGCTGTCAGATTAGTTTATTCAAATGGAAGCAGAGTGCATGGAAGAATCTCCTAATTTAAATTACTGGCCCTTTTTAAGATGAATGTTGTGGTCCTCTGGTTTAACACTGGACTCACTTTGATTGCATTTTTAGACATTTTAGTCCACTTAAATCAGTACAACCTTATCTATGATTCATTTGTACCTCTTGTACATTTTTCTTATTATGGTGATTAAGTGTTCTGGTGAATGGTGCCACTCCCTGGACAAGTGGAAACATAGAAGAAATGGGTTTTCCACATACTGTACTGTGCATGATTCCCACTTATTGTGGCCTGTTTATAATATTTTGAAGTATAAAGAAATCTTTTTTGTCCTCAGATAATATCCCTGGTGATGATGTCCATCGGGGTGTATGCCCGCATGATGAAACACGCAGGTAAATGATCCTCCATGCATAGAGCATGCAGTGTGACCACATGACAGGACAGTGTTTTTGCTTTCATGAGGCTTCATTAGTCAGGCTCATGCATCAAACAACACAGAAGGAAAACTGACAAGATCTTCTAAAATATATAAAATGATACATGAATACGTTTCCTGCTTCTGTTTGAGCGGAATATCACTGTCTGTCTCTGTCTACATCAGCCTTTGAACCCCATCCTTTCCTCTTCTCCCTTTCAGAAGCAGCATTGGCGTGTCTGGCAGTGGACCCCGCTATCATGCTGATGGTCGTTGGGGTCCTCATGTTCATTCTCACCTTCTGTGGCTGTGTGGGCTCCCTCCGAGAAAACATTTGCCTCCTGCAGACAGTGAGTGAGGATTTCTTTTTTGTCAAGTCTGCATGGAGAACACCGAAGCTTTGTTCTGTAAAAACCAACTGATTTTACACTGCCGTAACCATCCCTCTCTCTTCTCCTCCCAGTTCTGTATCTGTCTCACAGTGATCTTCTTGCTGCAGCTGTCTGCTGGTATCCTGGGCTTCATCTTTGCAGATAAGGTAACCAAACGACGAGGAGGATTTTCTCTGTCATATTAATGTCAGTATGAATGTCTTCATTAGAACTGTTTTATAAGATGTTATTCACTTTACCGACTTATTGAAACATTTTAAAAGTGAATACAAACCGTGTTTTAAGTTGCTCTTATTGGATTCAATGGATGAGGCTGTAATGCTTTTTTGTTTTGTGTTGTTTTGGTTGTTAGTTTTTAACTGAATCCCTCTGGGTGCTGTTTATAAGATAGATTATTGGGATGTATATCGTACTAGATATCTGTTAGTGGGTAAAGTTTTATACTACTATTAATGTAAGTTGCACTTTGTCTGTAACTGATTCAACATTTTAATACACTCTTCAATGAAACAGCAGTTTGCTCATAAGCAGGGTTGTAAACTATGATTTTGTTTGTTTATGGCATGAGAAGGAGGGTAAAGATAATTTGGATGATGTGTTTGTTTCATCCACAAATTCCTTTTTAATACTCTTTCAAGGCACGGAATAAAGTGACTGAAATCATCAACAATGCCATCGTCCACTACAGAGAAGATATTGATCTGCAGAACTTGATAGACTTTGGTCAGAAAGAGGTAAGGGATTAGTCTTCATGTCACTGCAGGTCATTCGATTTTTTTTTTTTTTTTCATTATTAATACCAGGATGAAAACAGTCTTAACAACATTTGCAGCTATATGTCTTTTAATCTCTTCCATCTCCTCAGTTTGGCTGCTGTGGTGGCGTGGCGTACACCGACTGGTCCCACAACATGTACTTCAACTGCAGCAAGGACAACCCCAGCAGAGAGCACTGTTCTGTTCCCTTTTCCTGTTGTATCATATCTAAAGACAAGGTCGCCTTCTTTTAGGAGTCTCAGCTGATCACGTTTTGGTTTGTTACTGTTATGTTTTTCATGTGCTTTACCTGAATGTGTCCATGTGCGTGCAGGTGGTGATCAACACCATGTGTGGCCAGGGCATGCAGGAACTGGAGTTCGTTGAAGCTGGAGCGCACATCCACACCAACGGCTGCATAGACAAGATGGTCAACTGGATCCACAGCAACCTCTTCTTACTGGGAGGCGTTGCACTGGGACTGGCCATACCGCAGGTAGAATAGGGTGCAAACCACACATAAACGGCACACGAGTCAAGCTTGTAAGACTACACCAACCACTTTGGTCAGATGTTGAGCCTCCTGTCGTGTTTTCTCTTTTGCAGCTGGTTGGCATCCTTTTGTCTCAGATTCTGATAAACCAGATCAAAGACCAGATTGAGCTGCAGAACTACAATTTAAAGCACCAATCTGACCTGTGGAACTGATCCAGGAGAGACCCGAGCAGATTCATGACGGATGGCGACACCGTCAGTAAGACAGTAAAATCACTTGCAGCCGTTCAACGGAGTCCTCTGGCTGGTGTGAGTATTTACTGTCACGACTCTCAGACAACACTTTTATATTCTGGAAGCACATGGACAGAACAAAGACTGTGTTTTCAAATCCTTTGCTCAAGAGGAAACGGGAAGAAATAAAACTCTGCTCCCATCTGCTGGACATATTCCGCATTTACATTTACCAAAACTGAAGTGCGTAAAACTCAAGCAGGTGATGAGGTGGTGCTCAGGATAATATTAACTTTAATTAAGAGCTGCAGTCAGTCTTATCTGCAACAGGTAATTTTTTTTATCATTCATTTGTTGTCAAAGGGGCCTTTTTTTACTTTTTTGTTTCAAATACTATGACAAATGGTAACTAACTAAAAAGGGAATTGCATTTTGAACATCTATTTTGTAGACTAATAAAATTAAAGCATGTCAGACAGATTGGTTTCCGTAAACTCAGTAATGACGCTTATTGTTACAACCATCTGTTAATCCGATACTTAATATTTGCTGGAATTTACTGTTATTATTTGTATTCATGTTTTAGTAATGTATATCCTATAATATGTATATTTTAACTTTGACTTTGAAATCTTTGTCTAAACCAAGGACACTTTGTGTCTTTACTTTCCCAAGCTTGTCTGGGCCCTAGAAAAGTTCAAGGAATATTGTCCCGTTTCTTAAACATTTTTTATTTGAATTAAATGTGTTTTATGTGACAAATGTGGCCATGTGAGGTTGCTTGGTCATCCTGCCAAGACCTCATTCTATACATAATGTCATTACTTCCTCTGCTCTTAGCCACCTGACAGCCTGCACGGCTGCAGAGCCACCAGGTTGTGTAGGTTGTATGCCATGCCATTACAAATAAATGTTTGCCACACACACTATGCACACAGTTTATGTTCTGTACATGATGTGATTTATATCCTGTATGTCGTTTGAATCCGTCCATGCTCTCACCTCTTATTCTTACGTTTGTCTTCTGTAACAGTTTTTAATTGAAGCCAAAGGAGGACAAAAATAGTGTAATTGCCTATAGTACTGTAGAGTTTAGTGCTTTTTGCGTCTGTAAAATACATCCTTAGCTGTAAGTTTCAGCATTCCATCTATTTTCCTGGAATAATTTGACAGAAATCTTGTGTTTCTTTTAACTGGAAGAGCTGCTATTCGACTGGCACGATGTTCGCTCATTACCCAGCGAAGCTCCTGCCAAAAGTCGAATGTAATTGTGAAGAAGCATAAACCGACACATCTTCTCTATCGCCACCCTGTTTGTCTGCCTGGCGAATGAAAACCTGAGTTGTGAGAGATTCTCAGCCTGAAACCTGATGCCTGTAATCTTTGGGAGCAGAAACAGTCCTGCCTGCATGTGTAACCACAACCTGTGACGCAAGTCTTTAATCTAAACATGACATTTCTGTGTTAGCTTACAGCTGCAGTAACTCCACACACTGATTTTGTTACACACCACAATCTGCTGGGTCGCAAATCTGATGGCACAAAGGAGTGAAAGCACTTTATAGAGATGTGACATTTAATGATTTAGTAGAAGAAACTGAAGGAAAAGTGACAGTTCAAACCAAAGTGCACGGCTCTGTAGGAGTCTCATTGTAGTGTGTGTGTGTGTGTGTGTGTGTGTGTGTGTGTGTGTGTGTGTGTGTGTGTGTGTGTGTGTGTGTGTGTGTGTTGGCCTTGGCTCCAGGGGCTCTGTGTGTGGTCCCTGGTTTTTTTCCCTCTGACTCACTCAGGCAGCCATGTTGCTGTGGGTTTTAAGGAGGCCCAGACACACACACACACACACACACACACACACACACACACACACACACACACACACACACACACACACATACACACACACGCGTGATCAGAACAGAGCAGAGTTAACCCAGTTTTACTCCCTGAACACCAGAGGAGAAACAAAGCATCAGCAGTCATGCAAATACCACAAGTGCACTTTCCAATTAATCTAATAACAACAGCAGCGTGGTGAAGATTTGACCTGTTAAAAACTTGTTTTTTACATATTTTTTTTTACTTTTCAAAATCACAAAGTGAACAAAATTTGATCAGTGTAAAATAAAGTGACTGTATGACTTTTGTATTTCATGTATGTATGTTCATATTTTTTATTTTTTTAGCAGCAGATTTATGCAGCCACCTTAACCAGGAGAGAGGAAGCTCGGGCTATTATGAATATGTCCCAAAGGAGACTAATTTAATGTAGTTTTGAGTTATTAACTATGTACCTCCCTCCCACACAGACACTCGCATGCACTTACTGCCATGTACCCTTACGTCACAACATGTAAATTCATTATATATGATTATTGATAAAGGCTGAGACAGTCTCACAATCATCATCTTAAGGCAGATAACCAGTAATATTGATACTTTTTTTCTTTTCTTTTTTTTAAATCATCTTACATTTGTTTGATTGTATTTTTGATGTATAGTATTCAGTCTTATGTAATGTCTAACAGAAGGGTGCATTCTGGTCTCTGTAGGGGGTGAAGTGATTTTACTTTTTGGCTTCATAAATGTCCCTAGAAACAAACACTATCAGTGCACATTAGGCCACATCTATATTCCTCTCTCTTGCTCCTCTTTCGTAATCTTGTTATTATTTCAAAATAATACTGCTAATGCTTTTTTTTATGTATATTTCCTATTCATACTCATATCTACAGTGTAATACATGTAACACCTGTGGCTGCAGTGGTACCAGATGTCTGGATTTCTTTTGCATTAACAGTTGTATTTAAAAAAAAAAAAATGTTTTAATGCTGTAATGCGTACAGTTTATCATTTGTATTTATTTCATTAAAATCCTCCTTAGCTGTACCCTGCAAATCCTTATCTTATTCAAAGATGATGGAAAGCTCATTAAATGAGGGGCTGTTAGATCTTAATGTACATCAGTGAGACCCTTGTGGAATTAGTTTGTAAGATACAAGTTTGAGAGCACATTAGGGCTGCAATTAGCAATTATTGTCATTATTGATTTATCTGTTGATCAGTTGTTTGGTCTTTAAAATGTCGGTGAACCATGGTGAAAAATGTTGGCTGGTGTTTACCAAAGCCAACCAGAGCTGCCAGAAATGTCTTGTTTTATCCCGACCAACAACCCACGACCAAATCATATTTGGTTTATTGTCATGAAGGACTAAAGGAACCAAAAAAAAAAAAAAAATCACAATTAGGAAGCTGGAATCAGAAAATCTGAGGGTTTTTTCCCCAAAAAATTGACTTCAATTGATAAATAGATTATCAAAATATTTAATAATAGTTCAATAGTTTTCTGCCGAGCAAGTAAACGATGCAGCTCTTGTACACATAGTTTAAATATTTCTAAGAGGCCTTATTATCGTCCATTTGTATTGTTTTTGGTAGTTCTCGGAAGGTCTGAGGACCACCCGGGGGTCTTTAAGGGGCTTCATAAAACTGCTAACATGTCATCTTCACTCCCTTTAAGTTGACACTGAGGACATAGGATCATAGGGGGGGAGGGGGGGTGCATGATTCAGCACAAACTAGAAACAACTTTTCACATGAGAGTAAACCTGTCAGATGGGGGTCTGTATTATTTTGGTGGGGGTCCTTGAGATGACTTGGAAAACTTGGAAAAGGGCTGCCATAAGGCACATTCTTCCACTTGCAGAGGGGGATGGGAAGGGAGGTTTTGTTGCTCTGTCTCTCCCCCACCATGTGCATACCAGAGAAAAAAAAAAAAAAAACCAGCCAGACATTGAGCTGCAACTCAGAGGAGCACAACAAAGACTCAGAAAGCTCTCATCAGAAACTTCACACGGAGACAAATCACTTCTTGGGATGCGTACAGAAACAGGAGAAGTGATCATCTTATTTTTCTGCCTGTATCAAAAAAGGGGAGGCTGTGGAGAAGGGGTGGTGCATGTGAGCTGGAGATCCTGTTACAGAGATCCCGACTTTTTCATGGCAAGTTTTTTTTGGAAGTGGGGGAGGGCGAATCTTCAACTTTCTCGCATATGTCCTTTTCGTATTCAGCCTAAACGACTCCAATGAATACTTTATATGGTTTTAAAGTGATCGTCCGCTTTTTCTCCACTTGAGGACAGTTTTCGTGGCTGCGGGGAGTTTGGATAATGAAGGCATTCAGGCCGATCCAGCAAGGATCGGACGAGAAGTGCAGAGTAAAAAAGTTTGGGAGGACTGCGAGAAAACTTTGAAGCGTCCTGCAGCTTTTCTTCATCATGCCGCGTTTGGAAACAAAGTCTCATGAAGAAAACTTGCCCTCCGGGTTTCTTTGGAAACTGGATTACTAAAACACAAGAACACAAAGTGATCTCGGTTGTAAAAAGTTGAATCTCTTCCCTCCCCAAGATGTCTTCCCAGGGTTGGAGCCCCATTGTTGGATTTTACGGGTTGCTTTGCGTCTGGACTGCCTGTCTCTCAGGTTCCGGGGCAGTGTTGTCTCCAAACGGGACAATATTTGAGGACAACTGCAAGAAAACCACAACTTGCGAGGCCCTTAAATACAACACATGTTTGGGATCGCCTTTACCTTACACGCATACTTCTCTGATCCTGGCGGAGGACTCCAACACCCAGGAGGAGGCTTTTGAGAAGTTGACCATGTGGTCTGGTAAGATTTAACGGGATCAGAACTTGAATATGCTTCATCAAATGTTATTATCAATAATGTAATAACATCCTATAGTTTAAAACAGTAGTGAGATATAATATTTTCCAGTATATCAAAAGGAGAATAGAACTGCAATACGATCCTGCCCTGTGAATCCCTGTAGAAATAGTATGAATAATACATAATAATAGCGTGTTATAAATTCATCATGAATAGCATTAATACATTAGGAGTGGTGTTTGAATCTTCTGGTTTATTTTTGGCATCAAATATATTTAAGAACTTGGCTTTCCTTCTTTAAATTTGTAGTAGCAATTAAATGATATATCTACACATTAATAATAAATAGATTGATTGATCTCATAAAATACTGCTTTTTATATATCACTACACAGAAATATTCATTATGCTGGTTTTAATGTGCTAAGACGTTCACTGGTATGATAATGGCCTGTGATGAGAATGCCTCAAGTGCTCAGGGGACAGAGGATGGAGGAGAGCTTCACAAGAAATGAAGGGTTAAAAGCCATAAAAGGCAACAAAACAGATCTTCAAAGGTGTGTGTGAGGAAACAATTTAAGACTCAAAGGTTTTTAGATATTCTGCAACAAACACTCTCACATTCATGAGAGCTCACTAATGAGCTGTCAGGCCATATAGTTTTCAAAGACTGTTTCAAGAGCCTCGTGTATTTTGTTATAATATACTGTACATGGCTCCTGTGTAATTTACAGCATCTTTTGTTTGCTATAAATCTGCTTTGGGTTACATAAAAAAATGTCCAGGGAAATATTGTTTTCAACTGCACTGATACAAAATGTCCTGCTGGACCTGGAATCCTCAGGGATGTATTATAATTAATTTCATATTCTCAAATTCGTTTTCCAATCTTTGCTTTCTGTCTTTTACAGACACTTACAGCTGTTCAGAAATATGGCAGCAGCTGCATGTTTAATTTTTATTATCAATTAATCTGGTGGTTATTGTCTCAGTTTGTCTAGAAATTGTCCGAAAATGCTGATCATCGTTCGTGTGATGTCTTTAGATTACTTGTTTTTCCTGATCAGCAGTCAAACCCTGAAAAATATTCTGCTCACTTGAGCAGTTTGACTCAGCAAATGTTTGGCCTTTTTCCTGATTAGTTCGAATTGTCTGTTCATTGGCTTCTTGATGGATCGATTAATTGCTATCACACAAATAGATTATACAAATGATCTATTTTCTTATCCCTGTCCTAACTTTTGGAAATATGATCACGATGATGATCACCATCACCACCATCAGTCTGATAAATGCAGCAAGTGATGTGCTAATCTTTATTCTTGTATCTCATGTGTAACTTGAATGTTATTGGGAGTTTTAATGCTGTTTTTCTGTCCCAGGTTTGCGGAACGCTCCTCGCTGTTGGACAGTCATCCAACCGTTGCTCTGCGCCGTCTACATGCCCAAATGCGAGAACGGCTGTGTCGAGCTGCCCAGTCAGAGCCTGTGTCTGGCTACACGTCGGCCGTGTAGCATCGTGGATCAGGAGAGAGGCTGGCCCGGCTTCCTCAAATGTGACAAATTCCCCTTGGGCTGTTCGGTATGCTTCACTGTCATGTAATGTCCTGTGGTAGCACAAAGTCTCCTTTCTGTGCCTGTTTCCAACAAATTCAGAGGTGAGGGTCAAACTAGAAATTGATTACTTTGGGCTGTCCATCAGGAATGCCCTTTCAGTGTTTAGTCAATAAGCAGAATTGATTCCAACTGGGTAAGTAAAACCACCGAACACTTCTTTTTTCATCATGAAGCTTTAAATTCTGTAATATCTGCAGGGAGGTGTTGAGAACGACTTCCTGACCTTTACTGTACACAAGCTGATATATCACTCCATGTTACCTGGGGTGGCTAATCAATTAAAAGTTCTCCTTTTTCTTTACACCCTTTGTGTGCAGAACGAGGTGCAGAAGCTGAAGTTCAACACGTCGGGCCAGTGTGAAGCTCCCTTGGTGAAGACGGACATTCAGTCGAGTTGGTACAAAGACGTAGAGGGCTGCGGCATCCAGTGTGACAACCCCCTGTTCACTGAGGAGGAGCACGATGACATGCACGCTTACATCGCTTACTTTGGCACCATCACCCTCCTCTGCACCTTCTTCACCCTGGTGAGACATGAATATAATCCACTTCCTCCAATCCAGTTTAACGTCTTTAGGTATACATGATCCATTATTTTGATGTTACGAGTGTCAACCATTGTCTCACTTGTGCAATTTCTGTTTTCAGGCCACATTTCTCGCTGACTGGAAAAACTCCAACCGCTACCCGGCTGTCATTCTCTTCTACATCAACGCCTGCTTCTTTGTTGGCAGTATCGGTTGGCTGGCCCAGTTCCTGGATGGAGCGCGCGAAGAGATTGTGTGCAAAAGCGACAACACCATGCGACTGGGGGAGCCCTCGTAAGTGGAAAGGTTAAAACCATCGGCCATGAAACCGAATTTCATTCAGTCTGATTCTTTTCCAGTAACACTCATATGTCCCTCTCTGCAGGTCTTCGGAAACGCTGTCATGCGTCACCATCTTTATCATCGTCTACTACTCCCTTATGTCGGGTGTGATATGGTTTGTCATGCTGACCTATGCCTGGCACACATCCTTCAAAGCCCTGGGCACCACTCAACAGCCGCTGTCTGGTCGAACCTCCTACTTCCACATGGTCACCTGGTCCATCCCCTTCATCCTCACCGTGGCCATCCTCGCTATCGCCGAGGTCTGTGTGAGGCCGTCTGCTTTAAAAAGTCTCATACTTTGTGTTGTGTCGAGTGCCACTTTTCTGACATCTCTTGTCTTTTGTCACGTCTGGCGGTATGAAGGTGGACGGAGACTCAGTGAGTGGGATCTGCTTTGTGGGCTACAAGAACTACAAATACCGCGCTGGGTTTGTGCTGGCACCCATCGGAGTGGTGCTTGTTGTCGGTGGCTACTTCCTCATTCGGGGTGAGTTCACTTATTTACATCAGCAGAATAGTTTGGTCATGTTTTATCAAATCAAATGGCTCAAATTTCAACATGTACATCAAGAGTAAATGATTGTAATACACGAGAAGTTCCCCTGAAATATTTGTTGACCACCTCCCAGACATTGATTGATTTGAGTGCATTCCTCATTTGTTTAGGTGTCATGACATTATTTTCCATCAAGAGTAACCACCCAGGACTGTTGAGTGAGAAAGCAGCCAGCAAAATCAATGAGACGATGCTGAGACTTGGTAAGTCATCAGCAACCTTCCTCTTCAGAGTGAAAACTTGAGTTTAACTATGTGTTTTTCACAGAAATCAGATGCTTTAATTGCCTGGTAGCAGGATGTTGTTGGACACAGTGATCCAAGAATGTAAACACAGTATGTGATGAAACTATATGATATGCCCACCGAGGGGAAATTCCTGTTAACATTAATTTGAAATGTGAAAATAAGCAAGAAAAGCAAGTCCCTCTAATATCCTACAATAATTTCACTCACTGTTTAACCTTTGCTGGGAGGCTTTTTATAATCTATGAAGGCCCTTTATTTACATTTAGTTTCAATGTAGTAGGTGTTTTTATCCTGGACATCTTCTCTGCATTGTCTTACCTACTATAATCATTCAAAAATCCATTTACAGGGTCATATGGCTATTTGCCCCTACTGTAGATTTGGACTGTGCAAATAGATGTATTGTTATATTTCTTCTATGGCATGTCAACGTTTCATCTACTGTATGAATTGTGTTGGATGTGTCATGTAATTTGCTGTTTTGTTTCTTAACATTAGGTATTTTTGGATTCCTTGCTTTCGGCTTTGTTTTCATCACCTTCGGCTGCCACTTTTATGACTTCTTCAACCAGGCTGAATGGGAAAGGAGCTTCAGAGAATACGTGTTGTAAGTTTTTATTTGGCACAAATCCCACACAGTTACTTAAGGTTTAAGGTTTACACCTGCTTGCTTCTATACTACTCAGTACTTCCATTAGAGCCACCTCTTCAGGTCACCCTCTGCATCCACATTGAAATCCACAAACTGATGCTGTTGAGACACCAAACCGCCGTTCAACCGCTCAGCGTGCAGCAGTGAATGTAGCCCTATTTTCCCACACTGTTGACACTGGCTGGATGGGAATTCATTTAGCCTCAAAAATGTAAACCACTCTCTCCCACCCTAACATGTAAAAGGACCTTCTTATTTACCGGACCCAGCTTTTGAATGTGCCTCAGTCATATGGCTCGAAGGTGTGGGAGGCACATACTGTCAGAGACACAGACTGATCACAGCTCTGTGATACGTTCAACAGGTGTGAAGCCAACGTGACGATCGCCTCTCAGACCAACAAGCCGATCCCGGAGTGTACCATCAAGAACCGTCCCAGCCTGATGGTGGAGAAAATCAACCTGTTCTCCATGTTTGGGACGGGAATCGCCATGAGCACCTGGGTCTGGACCAAAGCTACCATCCTCATCTGGAAACGCACCTGGTGCAAGTAGGCAAACATCAAGTGAACATTGTATTGGACTGTGTCGTTTCTGCCCTTTAAATATTACTTTCCAATCTCTATATATATCAGTCTACGCTCATTTCCTGTGTTCATCATCATGGCTACATGCCCGTCCACATCCATATATGGTTTTAAAGATATGATGAGAGTGTGGGAGAAGGCTTCTTTCCGTGCAACCGGACTTGTACTAAGTAAGCAGAGTTTCTCAGCCACAGGTCTGCATAAATTTTGGATTTTACCCTGATCATTTCAAAGTATGGAGGCGTACATTTAGCCTTGCTGTGTGTCCCCTGTGTGTGCATTTTGGTTTGCAGTGTTATTCCTTGGTTTTAGAAGTGTTCACAAAGGACTCACTGTGACTTGGATTTTACTCACTGGAATTTGTAAAAAAAAAAAATATATATAAAAATCAGCTTCGGTTTTCAGTTTGGGTTTAAGGCTTTCTTATCAAGTGTTTTCCAAAGCCACACAAAGTGAGAGAACTTGTAGGATATAAGCATCTTGTCTGAAGTCACATGGCAGCTGCTGGAGTTAAATATGGGATCTTTCAGGTTCTTGAAAATTTCTAACCATTAGGTCCAAGTCTCTTGTTATTTATGGATCAGAACTAAATAATTATGAAATAGATCAACTTTTTTTTTTTCACAGTACAGGAAAGAACATTTTATCTGCAGCTTGTTACTCCTCCTGTGCTTTTTAACATACTTTACGCCCCTCTTGACAGGATTATTGGCCGTAGTGACAATGAACCTAAGAGGATAAAGAAGAGCAAGATGATTGCCAAGGCGTTCGCAATGAGGAAGGAGCTCCACAAAGACCCAGAGAAGGAGCTGTCCTTCAGCATGCACACTGTATCTCATGATGGACCAGTGGGTGAGTGTTTTAGTGAAATCATTCAAAATCATTCAGATAATTACTCCTGAGGAAGCTTAAACTGATCATTCATGATGAAATACAGTGCAGTGTGTTTTTTATATGGACTAATAAATGGAGAAATAGTAGCAGACATGTCTGGATTGCATACTTCCATCTTGTGGTAAAGGACTGAAACTGCAAGGTGTCTTATTGAGATTGTCCACACCTCTTGTTAATGTGATTATTGCATACGTATAATTCATAATATGCTCCCTATTTCACCCATGTAGTAAAGGGTTGTTTCACCCAGACTACGAAAACATTTTATCTCAAGTTATTTTGGATTTAGTTGGAGGAGCTATTTCTTTGGTACAATGCAGTTCTAAGTTCAAACTTTCTGGAAAGAAACCTTAAACAATTTTTTTCAAAACAAACAAAATGCCATGCAGGTCTGTTGTATTGGGTTGGCTTGGCTAATTAAGGGTTATTAAACGTGTGTACAATAAAACAAAACTGCTTGGCTAGTTACCATCAGAGGTCACTGATCAGTTATGTTTTTCGTAATTTAGGTGATACAACTCTCTGAGTTGTGTTGTGTTCAGTTACATTATGTCAAAAAAATCCACTGCATGTTATTTTTTTTATTAAATGTGCCTTTTTGTGTGATAGAGGCTCCTTGGTCAGAGGCAACTGTGTCTTATGTCTGTAGTTGACAACTGAATGACTCATGTAAACTGAGGTTGCTGTGGCTGACATGCTTATTTCCAGTATTTCAGCCAGCCAGCACTATTTTGGATTCAAAGCTGTCCTTATCTGACTCTAAATGAAAACATTGTGGTTTATTTGTTTGTTTTTTTCTTTCGTAGCTGGAATAAATTTTGACCTAAATGAGCCATCCAATGACATGTCGTCAGCGTGGGCGCAGCATGTGACGAAGATTGTGGCCAGGCGAGGTGCCATCCTGCCTCAGGACATTTCTGTTACTCCCACTGGTACACCAGGTGAGATCTGGAGGCCATGATTCAGACATTACACCTACTGCAACAGAGATACAAAGCATTTCAAGCCACATGTTCCCTTGTCACCCACTCCATCGTTGTCAGGATGCCTCTGCGCAGGCAACAGCAGTGACCGGAGGGATTGTGTTTTGGGGTTGTTCGCCTGTACGTACGTTACATCCTGTGCGATATCTCGGGAGCGCCTAAAGGAGATGTGTTTAAATTTGGCATGAACGTTCACTTGGACTCAAGGATGAACTGATGATTTGATGGTGAAAGGTCACTGTGACCTCACAAAACATGTGGTCATAACTCAAGCATTCGTACGGTAATTATGATAACATTTCATGCAAATATGTGATCAAATGAAATGCAGAAGTTATGATATTTACACCCAAATTTACTGTGACATCACAATCTGCAAAATCAGTTTTGTGGCCAATATTCAACCCCGTAATTCAAGAACAGAAGGTGAGAGTGTGGCCGTATTTCATGTTTGGTCAGATACTGAATTAGTGACACTGATCTGGGGTGTCCACCTTGAAACTTTGCTGATTGTATAGATCTTCTATGCTGTCTTTTTAAAGATGTGTGTGAAGCATCCACATTTCAGAATTTATTTGCAAATCATGGATGTGAGCTGCAACTTAACTGATACGAAGCAGTAATTTTCTGTTTTTCCTCATCTCCTGAAATCTTTTTTTCAAATTTTCAAATTTTCCCTTCCATCCTTTGAAAAAAAATAATCATTATTTTGTGTTATTTTTTCACAGTGCCCCCTCCAGAGGAGAGGAACAGGCTGTGGATGGTGGAGGCAGAGATTTCACCAGAGATGATTAAGAGGAAAAAGAAGAAGAAGAAGAGGAAGAAGGAGGTGCGTCCGGTCGAGGAGGTGGTGGACCACCAGGCTTATCGCCAGCGTGAGTTCGGCCGCAGCTCGGTGCCACGTCTGCCCAAACTGCCCAATCATCCGAGCCTGGTAGCCAATCTGCGGGAGCAGCAGAGGCAACAACAGCAGATGGAGGAGGAAGTCCTGCCAGGTTCTTACCCGGACTTCCAACCCTCACACCGTCTGTCCTATGAGGAGAGGTATCCCTACCTGCAATACCAGAACAGCCGGAACAGCTATGGCCACAGCCTGCTGTCCAACCCTCTGACCGTCGACGATTGTCCAGAGGATCTGGGCCTCGGGCCGCGCATCCTCCCCTCTGCCTCCAACTGTCAGCCCAGTCGATCTTCACACTACCCTGGACAGAGGGATCACACGAACGGGCTTTCGGAGAGAATGGCCCATGTGGCACGAGTACCGACAGGCCGGAGTGTCGGCTATGGACCCATCCACTCCAGGACCAATTTAATGGAGGCGGAGCTTATAGATGCTGACTCTGACTTCTAAAGTCATATCTCCAACATACCAGTTTGTGATACACGCAATAAGCTAGAAAAAGTGCTGGATACTTTCACAGATTCTTACTAAAATGCACAGAAATCCCACTGCCTGGTGGACACGATGGAACAAAGCTGGTCAGTTTTTGCTTCATTTTTATTTTTTGTTGTTTTGTTTTTGTAGAAAAAGGAAAGGGATGAAATGAAAAAAAAAATCTATGTTGTGAATAAGTTAATAAAAAAAATAATATTTTTTTATACTTTATTGTGTCCAGTAAAATTTCAAAGGCAACTCCGTGATGACAAAACAAATAAGGCAGCTAAACTGTACATGGCTTGAAACAACACATATCTTTGACCTGAAACTCCAATACATTCATTAACTTGTGTCAGCTCAAACCTGCTGGTGACAACATTACACTCTGTAACACAGCGGGGTAGTAGTCTTATGGTGTCTTGTCAAGGTTGGATTACTAATTGACTCAGTCTGCTTGTTCTTGTTCTTTTTTTTTTTTTTTTTAATTGAGAAATTCTAAAAAAATTTATTTTAAAGTCAATCATATTTGTAATATTTGGTTGACGGATTATGTCATTAGTATTTCAACACTCCTAGGGCAGAATCGACCTCTGACAGAATACTGTACAGATAAAAAAAGCTACAGATTACTCTCAAATACTGTTTAACCCAAGTCTTCTCTTGTATTATATTTCAATGTTTTAAGACATTGCTTTCTCTTTCTACTACTATAGAGTCACTAATTACTTTTGTTTATGTACAGTTAACTTTAGGTACTAAACATTATCTCCTTCACCATGTTAATACTAACATCACGGAAATAATCCCAAAATGGTCAAACGGAATTTGTAATACACAAATAAGCATCTTAAAGAGAAGCCAGGAAGTACTGAAAGAACAGTGAAGATTGGTTTTAAGTCAAACACATTGGTTTCACAGCTTCACAATGTGATCATTTTAACTGATTTACTCAAATTATTACGTTGTCCTTACTTTTCATCTTCTTTTGACATCCTCAAATACATATTAAAATGATTTTATTAATCAGCTGCTGTTGCTGAGAGTTAAAGTAAATATTACTTGTTTGTATTCCCTCTGTTGCCTGGTGCAATAATTCAACACTTTGTTAGTTTTTTTGCTTTGAGAAAAACGTATTGCAGTTATGCTGTATTGATTTGAATAGAATGCCCATCTTTTTCTTCGTTCTCCTTGTACAGTAATGCATTTTTTTTTTTTAAAGGGTTATTTCTTTTACAGCTCTGTGTCTACTTTTGTTAATCTATTATATATTCAGTTTAAACTGGGCTTCATAACCTATTTGTGTCCTCTTAAGTCCAGTAAAACAACAACTATTGGATGATGTATTCTGCACCACAGCAGTTTTTTACCCTGAATCTTTTTCCGAATCTGAAAAAGATGCTCAGATTTTGCAGTCTCTCGCTTTCTAAATGTGTTTCTCAATGTGTGTACTGTATATAGGCTGTTTATAGATTTCTCAATATGGATATTATTTGTACAAATTAATAAATCACTCAATTCTTCTGCTGAGATGATAAATAAAAAGGGAAGAGTCCAGTGTTCTGTAAAAATCTGCCACTGTACTCGTGCTGTAACCAAAATGTCTCCATAGAATTAACTGTCTTAGCTAACACAAATAAGTTTTGTCGATTGTGTCCAGCATTTCATGAGAGATGTGTATGAGAGTGGATTATTTATGTTAATAGTAGACACAACACTGCTATGAATTCAACAAGGCGATGACTTTTTGACAACAAAAATGAAGCGCATAGCTAATGTTGATCTAAATTACTTTGTATGCCTTGACATGTAATAATATTTGTTTTTGTATGCTGTCAGAAGATTTACTGTACTGTTGCTTTCTGTGTTTATTGTGTAAAAAAAAACAAAAAACCATTTACTGTCACTTTTCCTGTGCAGCTGTACTTTTTTTGTTTTTGTTTTTTTTATATGTAAATAAAAGTAATCCCACACTTATTTGTGATTGTTCTGCCTGTGGTCACCAGTTCTGGTAAATAACTTTACATTTAACATATGCTGTCGTACAATTTTGAAGTGGCATACTTGAGCTTTGGGCCACTTCCATTTGATGCGACTTGCCACTGCAACAGAGAGCAGCTGAAAAAGAGGGGAAATTAATGAACTGGTCAAAAAAAATAATTCCGTGGGGAACTTTCCGCAAACGTTCCACGGGGAACCTTTGCGAACAGTCGTTATTGAAAATTCCGCGAATGTTTTTTTTTTTTTTTTTTTGGCGAACATTTCCTTAATATTCTATTAAAAGCCGTTATATGATATGCAATTTATATATCTATTGAAAGTATTTATAAAAGGCTCACCGAGATAATTAGTCTCGCCGTGTGCCCCCCCTCCCACACTCCCCTACTCCATCCCTCACCCGCTCTTGTTGCGTGACTGCAGCGGTGACCAGCGGTCGTTGCGCGGCTTGACTTTATAAAAAGGAGGGACGAAGCCGCTGGACGGTCAGACAGGAGTACCAACACTTGGGGGGGGGGTTAAACGGACAAAACGTCCCACAGAGCTATTCACCGATGCCGGGTGATGTGGAGAACCTGCGGAAAAGGTCCACGGCTGAATCAATAGGTGAGACCCAAACTATGTTCAAATGAAATGAAATGTAATGTAATGTAATGTTCAGCCTCTCCTGCTCTCGTTGCAACTTCCTTTCAGTAAGTTCCCACCTGTGTTTGATACTTAGCGACGGCTTAAATACAAATTTTAAAAAAAATAAAACATAAAAAAGGTGTTGAGTTTTGCGTCATAAGTTTAGTTTTGTCTCCTCATTAAGGTCACCTGTGTTGCATTTCAGCTGAAATTTGAACTTTTTTTTTTTCTAGTTTAAACGCTTACTATAACTTCCAATCTCCTAATAAGTATTTGTTTTATCTGTATTTTTTTTTTTTTTAAATGTATGCACAAAGGAATTATTTAATTTAGGAATTATTTTAAGCATCATTTAGGGCGCTGTTTTAATCAAAACTCAAATGTTTGCTCACAATGCTACTTTGGTGGTGGGTTAAAAAAAAAAAAAAAAAAGAAGTTCCCTACAGGTAACAGACAACAATGAACATTAGCTTTCTGTGGATTTGAAAGGCATTATATCTTAATCACCAAATGTGAGTTATTGCCCTCTATCTGCCTCCAAAATCTAACTTTTTAAATTATCAATTTTTTTTTTTACAGGACATCAATCAGAATTTAGGAGACATTCAGATCCACCAAATTTGTATATTCACAAAGATGTGAAGTAAGCTAAGTTTTCTTATCTGTATGTGTTGCAATGCATTAATAATGTGATCGGTCTCGGCAGACAGCAGTTGACCGCCTGGATTAGAGGGGACACTGCATGACTCTCAGGAGGTTTTTATTAGTCACGCACATTTCCATTGGACAGCGTTAGTCCTGGATATCCGTCAACCTCCACACCTTTAATACAAATGACACGCTGCGCATTTTTAAATGTGTAACTCTGTTTTCCCTTTTATTTCCTTTATGCAGAGAGCTATGTCGAACCTGAACAACATCACCGGTTTCCACAGCGACAGTCCCAAACTGAAAGGGTTGGGCCTCAGCACCCTGAACTAGGTGGAGTGGAGACACCTTCCCCAGATGCTTCTGCACGCCACTTCTGCCCCTACCCACCAAAATGTTTACTCGCTGTCCACAAAGGTAAATAAGATGTCAGCTGAAACTAGAATGAATTATTTAAACAACCAGATCTCTTAACTTGACTTTAAGACTCTAAATGGCTGGTTCTATAACCAATATTCCCTTTCCCAGCATGGGAGATGTTCAAATTTAAATGGGTATAAACTGAAAACGATGAGACAACTCTTGCCGTGAAGAGTTTTCTCACGGCGCTGATCTGCACAGGAGGACACGGTACCTCAGCCCGGTCTACTCCATCACACTTTGGAGAAGAGGGGTGGCATGAAGGCACGACAAAGACCACGATCAGAGTTGAGAATGAGGTGGAGGCGCACAGGGAGGCCAACAACTACAAGGTGGGTCAAGACAACAATGTCACTCCAAATACACCTAATCAGTCTCTACTTTTGCCACTTTTACTCATAAGAGGTAAAAAAAAAAAAAAAAAAGTGTTTTGAAAATGCAGCTGTAGAAAGGATTTGTTAAACAGCTTTCATGGTGAATACAGTGTTTGTCAAAATGTGTGGCAGTCTTCCTTGGGGGCGTAAGGGACACTGAAGGAGGTACCCGCATGACTGAAGGGCTTTAAATTATGCTGCAAATGTTTGGTGCTGACTTCTTTTTGTTTTTTACTTCCATAGTTTGGCTTCAGAAAGTGGAAGGGCAATGTAACAGAGAGGCCCATTGAAGACAGATCAGAAGTCATCAAAGAGCTGTACTCTGACCTTGTCACTGTTAAGCCTCAAGAAGGTCTTTTTTTTTTGGTCTTTGTATTTTAAATCTGTGTAACACGACCTACATACTCATACAGACAAATAAAGGGTTGTTATATTAACCTGTACTTAATTTCTCCCATGTTTTCAGGCTCGGTGATCACCTTTGGGAACTTAAGTTATACATTTTTATTTGGATGGTGGATATCATTATTCTACATCCTCATCTGTATTCTCATGTTTCTAACAATCTTTGGTGCCCCTTATGGTACGTATACTTTAAACCGCACCATCACTCAATGTATATTTAATTTTTCCTTAAATGTGAAACATGATGCCAGTTTGTTGTTGCTTGCTTTCAGGTAAAAATTGTTTTAGGATGGCGTGGTACTTGATATGGCCGTTTGGGAAGTCGATAGAGAAGGTAGTATGATTTGTAGTGTCCCATCTTTTCAATTAATGTCTTGGAACTTCTAAAATACTCTGAAGCTGGGGTTGTTATTTTGGGTTAAATAATCAGGAACTTCTTTATCACCTCTACAGGACAGTTGTGATGAATATTTTTTTCAAAAGTAAATTTACAATTTAGTTTTTTTTTCAGACCGATGATGTAGTTAGTAGATCCACTATGAGGCCTCCGAAGCTTGAGGTCATTCCTCCAATCACGGACAGTGATGATCTTGTCAGGGACAGTGATGATCTTGTCAGAGACAAGGACTCTGAACCCCTCCTGGTGTCCTCCCCAATTGCTACTGAGATCCCCGTCCCAGAACTGCCAACTAGGAAAACGTCAAAGTACTGGGTAGGAAAGTCAGAATGACCTTTATCACTTTTTGCAATGTAAAGTTTACATTACATATGTAATTCATGCTTCTTTCTCTGCTCTACAGTGTCGCATCAGCACTTATATTTGGTTGTTACTCGGTTACCCTGTCCTGGCTGTGGTCCACTCACTTGCCTGTGTGCTTTCCTGGCTGCTGGTCTTCACCCTCCCAATAGCCAAAATGAACGCTCGCATACTGACCACCGTCCTCCTCATGGCACCAGAGAATTTTCAGATCAAAAGACCAGAAAAGGTACATGGTTGTTTTCTGAATCAGTTAAATGAAGTCGGTATTAAGGCAGGATATTTATTTGCCTTGAACACCATATCAGAAATGCATTTCAACAAGATTGAACTATCTACAAAGCCGGGCACCACTAGAACTAATAATGGATTCTTACTGATTCTTTAAACTTGAACCATTTATTGGTTCATCACATCATATTTAACTTCCATGTTCTCTCTTGCAGACACCTGGGTGTGAGACCAGAGTCATCTTATGCTGTTACCGAGCTTTCAGTATTTATTACTACAAATACACTGTCCAAGGAATCAACATTTTCGCTCTAAGTATCCTTTTTAGGTTGTTCGAGGTGAAGTCGGGCTCATAATAAAAATACAATTGTGAGGCAGTGGTAAGCAGGAGACCGCCAAGTTGTATTTCACATTTCAAACAGGCATCAATCAGGATGCCTTGCATTGTATTTACATTGTGAACTCCTTAATTACTGCTGATCTGTCTGCTGTGCGTTTGTTCTCCTTAAGTCTATGTTCCCTGCAGATCTGCTGCCCCTAGTGTTGATCACTTTGATTATTGGCTATACTGACCATGATCACAAGTACTTCAGTGCAGAGACCAAGTTTGCCACAGCCATCACTTCCATCATTCCCCTCTCCTACTATATTGGCATGGGGATAGCCAGGTAAAGTGCTGACATGATGAATGGGAAGGAAAAAAAAAAAAAAAACTACTTAAGCCCACTGAATCTCCAGGAATATTTTTTAGAAACATGTAACTACGTATAGTGGTTCATGTTTTGATTGTTTTTAATGGTATCCGTGAACATTCCCCAAAGCATTTCTGCACAGAGTAACTTTGCTGTGGGAGCGGTGGTGAATGCGACTTTTGGCTCCATCACGGAGATGACGTTCTACATCACAGCTCTGCTGCAGGGGCATCGCGCCGCCACCAAATGTTACGAGGAGATTGTCAAAGCTGCACTCACTGGAACACTGCTGGGGTGCATCCTGTTCATACCTGTAAGTTTCCGAGGAGGACAGACAAACACATTTACCCGTTTGTTAACGTGGTCCTTTTTGATGAAGCACGCATTCTTGGGCTGCATCCTTTTCACAATGAGTCTGACGGAGGACTCGCGCTGACTGTCTGCGTTTGTCACCTGCACAGGGTATCTGTATGATCATCGGTGGCATTAAACACCGCGAGCAGCGATTTAACGTTCGTTCAGCTGGCGTGAGCTCGGCATTGCTCTTTATATCCATTGGAGGTGAGGATGGCAGTTCCACGTATAATAATTCCTCAACCAGCCGATTCATAACCTCTAAACTTGACCTTCATGCTTGAATATTGTCTCCAGGTGTGTTTGCTCCTACCCTCTTCTCCAAGACCTTCGGTAATCTGGTGTGCGAAAGCTGCACCAATGTTCCAGGCAACATCAGCGTGCCCTTCATCTGCAAGGACTGTCACTACGACACGGTGGGCGGCAGCCTCTTCTAACGGTCCCATGACTTCCCCTTTTTCTTGATGTAATTTCAGAGCGTGTTATTGTTGTAGATCAGCTCGAGTAAGAAACCAGCCTTGAACAAATGTGAAATTCACTCGGTTTCAGTAAGGACCCTTTGAATCGACTTGCAGGGATTTACTCGTGCATTTTTATTCTTTTTTCCTCCGTTTCATTTCTTTTGATGAACGCATTTAATCACTTCTACCATGAAAATTCAGTTTTTGTGGGTCACAAAGCTGCAAAACTGTGTCTATTGTCTTTTGTTCTATATTTAAAGCTTATATAATTTTAATTTTTGCCACCCTTCTTTGTCCCCAACAGACTCAAACTGACCCACAATTGATTCTTTCCCATATTGAGTAAGTCCACGCGTTAGACAAACTTTTCTAGTGTAACCAGCTCTGTGGTGTTTTGGTGAATTATGAATGTAAAATTGTGTTTTCCAGGCCACTAGTGTACTCCATTGCTGTCCTGCTTCCTGCTGCATACCTGATTGGTCTCATCTTCACACTGAAGACTCATTCCCACATCTATGATATCCATATCAGCGATGGCCACGGGGCTAATGCACATGGTCAGTATGCACAGGAGGGCACCAGCGCCTACAGCCCCACTGGTGAGGTCACCACTGGCCATCTACTAGCCAACAACTCGTGTATTAATGGCAGCATTATTACCACCTGCCACGTCGCGTCAGGTGTGTTGTCTGCATGCAGTTCTTTAGTCTTCTGGTTTAAAGGACCATGAAATGATTGTTATGCATGCATTGCCTGTTGCCTACCTTATTAACCAGTATGTGCATGGGACTCACACACCTGTTTACCTTGCAGTGAGGTGGAGTTGTGCTTGCACATCCCAAAACTCTAAATCAAGTAAGAATGAGGAGACTGAATGTGGGAGAAGAGTTTGATATATTTGAGTTTATATATATATATCAGTTCAGCTGTTGAATAAGGTAGGCCTTTGATATTAAACTTAGAGCTGTTGGTAAGCTTACAGTGTGTTTGTCACCAGCAGGTCATCATGTTGTCCACTGGTCACGCTGGAGAGCTCTTGGAGTGCTGATTGTTGCCACGCTGCTGATGGCGTGTTGTGCTGATCTCAGCACTTTGAACATCGAGCCCATACTGACCCATTCCTCCATCTCTCAGGTATTCACAATGCATTATTTATGAAGAGGAACATTTCTGATTCTAAGCTTTATGGAACTTTTGTTTACGAGTTGATGTTTAGCATAGCAGGAGCTGTTGAACTGAGATGTATCCTCTCGCCTTGCAGTACTTCATTGGTGTTACAGTGTTGGCCATGGTGCCAGAGATTCCGGAGCTTGTCAACGGGATCCAGTTTGCTCTGCAAAACAACATCAGCTTAAGGTTTGAATGCATTGTGCTGTTATGTTATCATTTTAAGGTTACTTTTACAAAGCACCTGAACATTGCAAAAGCCCTACTATAAGTTTGAACAATGGAAAATACGACGAGCACGCATAGCGGAAACATTTCCATAAAGTATTTGAGCAACATAAGAATCCATTTAAGTGTTTGTTTAGTCAAACCAGGCTGTGTTAAAGAAGAGTGTTACTAACATTTTAATTTGTATGATTTATCTGTTTGCAGCCTTGAAGTGGGGAGTTGTATTGCTGTGCAGGTCTGCATGATTCAGATTCCACTGCTCATCCTCTTCAATGCATTTTATGTAAGGTAATTTTTTTTTTTTGGGTGGGGGGGTATTTGTTTCAACAATGACTTTGCAACCTTTTTTTCCCCCCAGGATGTTGGCTTTGTGCTTGTGTTCAGTGATATTCATCTTTGGGCCAGCATCTTTAGTGTCATTCTGGTCAACTACATCTTCATGGATGGAAAATGTGACTATTTTCAGGGTGAGTCATTTTGAGTGTTTTTTTTCTTACCAACATCGGAAATAAACATCACACTTTGTGGGAATCAACACATTTTTTTTTGCAAAAAGTGTAATATAAACAGTCATATCTGAACTTGTTCATCTAAACCATGTTAATTAATGATGGATGGAATGATGATTTGTGGCTGATTTATTTCCTGTTGTCAAAAACGGTTAAAGCTGAAATAATAGCTCTACTATAATCCACTCCATTTTGTCTGCAGGCACGGCTCTAGTGGTGGTTTACCTCATCCTTTTGGCCCTTTACTTCTTCGCCCCGTCTCCACGCTCCTGTTAATCTGCATGCCAAGAAAACTACAGATGCTCCAGAATGTTCGGCCACTAAAAGGTCACTAATCCTTCGTCTCCGGGTGGTGTGTGGGTTCAGAGGCACGAAATGTGGAAAACTGCTTGAATTGCAAGCTGTAAGTGCCTTTTGTAAATATGATACTGAATGGCGTTTTGTGTGCTTGAACATTTGTTCTAGTTTATAAAAACTTGCGACCTTATTTGGTTTGTGAAACACATTTTCTTTTCCTGACAACCACAAAGTAACCATTTTATAAGAGATTTTCATTTCTCCATTGTACTTTGTTCAGTACGCTCAACGAACAGGACATACGAATGCACGTTATTACCTTCATCTGGTGTGCATTTTCAGAATCTGAGTGTAGCGGCAGTTCATGCAAAGAAGTCTACAAGTAGAGTATAAAAAAAAACAGGGTTTTATTACTGGTATGCACCGTGCTAATCATTAGTCAAGCAAATGAAATTGGTGGAACAAAGATATATTTACAGAACACTTTTATTGACACAACTCAAACACAACATTCATACAAGCCCACTGTACAACATTTTAGAGGTCACCTGTAAAACTATATCCCGAACTAAAGATTTAATGTTGCGATTAAAAAGCAGGTGAAGACATCATGCACCAAGTATTTCGGAAGGCTGAGCAGAAATAAAAGGAGCAAGGTAAAGAAGTGCAGGCAGATTCATGCATTTGTGGGCATCAAAGAGTCTGGAAAAGTCTCATCCTGACCCAAGTCCTCGTTATAGACACACTTCGAAAGTGCAGCGTTGTTTGGCATCAGATAAATATGAACATATTACCTTGAAATACTTGGGTGCTTTTGGAACTTGTAACCAGCTCAAGTCTTTTCTGCTCATTTATAGGAAAAGAATACAGAGTCTTCAACATTTAAGACGAGATATGAAATCAAACATCTGGCCAGCGACTTGTAGTGATTATATGTAATGATTGGATTGTTAGAAGCAGTTAAAACATTAACTTAAAATGTAAAAATGTTGTCTATACATGCAAAGATCTTAAACTGCCGGTATGTGTAAAATGTCAACCTTAGTAGTTTGAAAAAGGCACTGCAGTATTAACACGTTTGTAACCGCCTGCTACCGGAGCAACTCCTGTGATAAAACCATTGTCATGTCGTCAACAAAGAGGGAGTAGAAGTTGAAACAATTAAGTCTTTATTGGAATAAAAGCATTTTAAATAAATTTTTTAAAGAGCACCAAATTCACAGTGATGGTGTAGCATGGTTTGGTTTACAAATGAAAGCTGCAGGCAAACACGATGGAAAATAAATTATCTTGAAGATACCCACCTTCCTTCTGCCTTTCCAGCAGAGGATTTTTGTAACATAATTGAGAAAACTAGAAATAGACGGGTCCAGATAACAACAGAGGCAGCAGTCAAACTTATCTTTACATGCTAATTAAGAGCGCGCAGTGTTTCTGCGCGTTTTAGGCAATTTACCACAAATAACGTGACCATTATCAAGGCATTAAAGTTTTTTAATGTTTTCCTTCTTTCCAGGCAGACGGTACGTGTGTGTAAATATAGAAATCGTTTGGAGAGATTGGAAACTTAAGGTTGGTAAACCATTACAGTGAGCTCCATGTCTGCTTTTATTAAGATCAAACTTGTGCAAAGGAAACAAAACTTTCAAAATAAAAGCAGACATTAAAATCAGTGTATAAGATTACTTAATTCACCCAACTTTTGGTTTTGAGGTGTTTGATTTTTACACCTTAGGGAGGAAACAAATAAAAAGTCTTGTCAAGAAAGTCACAAAAAAGTTTGTTTAAAAAAAAAAAACTAAAACCCTACAAGTCAGCATTAATGGAAATTGTATATGACAACTGTATTCAATTGGCTAAAATGTGCAAAAAACACTAGTTCTTTAGCAAAACCACTGTCTACCACCTTTTATAGACTGAAACCATTACTGTCATCACGTCTGTCTGTATGATCTATTTAAAAAAAAAATTAAAAGAAAAGGATATGCCTCCAAAATCTGCAGGATAAAATTTGCAAACAGCAATATCTGTTTATGTGAATACCCCCAGAACAAGTGATTTAGTCCTTCAACTAAAGAGACATGCATTCTTCCTTCGCACAGAGTTTTTAAAATTACTAGAGAGCAGATTTTTTTCTTTAAAAAAAAAATGCAAGTGGACAGTGTTTGACTTCATGACATGGCAAAATGACTTATTTCCAGCTGTCACAGTTTGGAGGATGGGAACAAAGAATTCATACTTAGCTTGACACAAAGGCATCATGTAAAGAACAGTGGTGGGGAAAGGGGTCGAGTAAAATCCATAAAACATTCCACATATATTTTCTTAATCATCACTGGAACTACAAAAAAAAAAATAAAAGGAACGAAAACAACGAAAAAAGGCATCCCATTGTTTTTGGTTTTAAGGCGGGGCTACGTTAGGCAGGGGAGGGAGAGACTTGCCGTTAATTTAAATCTGTGCTCTGTTGGACCGCTGTCTCGTTGTCTCCTCGCTGTCCGGCCCAGCCCTTCCACTCCTCCGTTCGTGCTCCACCGCGCCTATTTCAAGCGTTCAATGAGTTCCTGCGTGAGGCCCAGGTTGAGCAGCTGCATGGTGGGGAGTGAAGTCAGGTGGGGAAAGGCCTTGAGGAGCTTCTCCCAGCATAGCTCCAGCAGGCTGGGCACAGCCAGCCAGATCTTGAACAGAGAGCCAGTTCTCTTGTTCTCGTGGATGTTCACAACGCCACCGTGGATGTACATGCAGCCAGCCTGGGGACAAAGAGAAGGATGAAGGCTTGAGCTTCCAAGCAACCCCTACAGTCCATCACGGCTGACTGGTGGAACAAAATCTCGACAGCGTGTTTCTAGGCATGTTGGAGTTTCCAGAGCTACCAGCAGCTTTGGAGAAGTGGGTGCCATGGAGTCAAAGATATTTAAAAAAAAAAAATTCCAACCCCAACATGTAACCTTTGTTCAACAAGTTTTCAATATGCATCAACTGTCCACAAAATGGACAAAAATACCATCCAATAAAAACAAAACAAAAAGTAGATCAGTAGGGAAATACAAATTATTTGATCTGGTAGATATTTTATCTTCCCTTAATTTGCCTTGGAACAAACAATATGACCAGGATCCTAACAATTTCAATTAATATGTAATTTAGTTGCTGTATGCATATTATTTATGTATAAGCAGCTTACATTAGCAATTGAACCGAGACAAACAAATAGAGAGGCTTAGACAAGAGTGTTGTACTGACTGGAGTGACAGCAGCACAGTGAAAGTAGGCTGGCTCAGGCATCACTGCTGGTAGTTTACTCCACTGGAAAGTGTGCAGGTTGATCTTCCACAGATCGGCTAATATCAGCTCCCCGTTGTAGCCGCCACAGATAAATACATCTGCAATAGAGAAACATAAATAACAGATACCATTACATTATTGAGGTGAGCTTGAATCAATTTGAAATCCTACACCAAAATAAGAGGATGAATAGAAATAATCTGAAAAGTATTCTTATCTAATGATATTGTCTGTGCAGCAGTGCTTTCTTTGGTTCTCACCATTGCGTATTTGCACGCAGCTGTGGCATCGTCGGGGAGCAGGATACCCTGTCAAAGGACGTACACTATTAAATAGTGCGCATGAGAACAAAAGGGGCTTGTGCTAATCATGAGGTGCAGGATACAGACCTATTTTTTCATGAGGTTTCGTGCTGATCTCCTCCCAGGAATTGGTCTCCAAATTGTAAGCATGAATCTATTTCAAAAAAACAAAAAAACAAAAACATGATACATATTTACCTTGAGCCTAAATGACAGTTTTCAGTAGTGATTAAGATGGATTTGTCTTGTGTTCAAGAAAGAAATCTGGAACAAAAACTATAATTGACATTTGTTTACATAGTAACAAAGATGAGATGTTTAAAAAAAAAAAAAGAAAAACTGTCAACCTAACCTTCAGCATTTTACTGCATCTTACTGTATAGAAGTATAGAATTTAATTGTAGCCTTTGAGTTTGTATTTATGTGCATTATCGGCAGTATGCAGATATTTTTCGCTTTTCTACAACTACAGTATTGTTCCCTATAGAAATGTTCTTTTATCTTCCTCAGCACAGTACTCGGTACCAAGTGTGCGAGGGAGGAAAAGTAGACCAGACCTTGAGAAAATATGATGAACCAGAAAATGCTTCAGCTGCCTGTTCAGACATTTCTCATTAAAACATTTGAAGTTTTTGCTGACAGGTTAAATGCGTTTGACGAGTGGCGTCGTACCTTATCCAGAGGATAAGATGTCCAGGAAGTCCCTCCTCCCAGAATATAGATCCTCTGTCCGTCATGTGCTATTTCATGCCTATACCTGTGACACAGACATACACACTGTGACACCAAGCCATGTCCAGGGGTTTTGACACACTGGAAGGATTCCTAGCATGGTTAGATCCTGTGGTGCCTTCATGAATCACAGCAGCGTACCGTTCCTCGGGCAGGTCGTCAGGAGGGTTGTTGGGCTTGAGGTGGATCCACTCCCTGGTGGTCAGGTCCAGCCTGTGCAGGTCTGTGCTGTAGATGTAACCTGTCGTCCCTCCAAACACGTACAGGAAGCCGTTTATAATGACCATAGCCTGGAGGAGGAAAAGTCATGACATTGCAGCCCAATGAAGAGGTAACTACTCAATCAAAAGGCAGAAATCCTTCTTTTAAAGCAAATGACCCTTATCTATTAAGGATACTGTACTGTTCGAGAAAAAGCTGAGGATTGTTCTCATATGTCTACCTGTCCATAGATTCTGTTGGGCTTCTTCCCCCGACAGTTGAGCAGCGACCATCGCTTGTACTTCACGTTACAAACGTGAACATCATTGCCATTATTTTCTCCAAAGGGGATCCCAGTGCCGCCGAACACCAGGAGGTTGTTGCCGTGCAAGACAGCTGAAGAAACAAACGCAGTTTTCATACTTAAATGTTGTTGCCAAGTGCTACTAAGTATCTTAAATGTTCAAGACGTGCTATGCTTCACCTGACATAGATGCCAGCTCTGTGGGCATGTAGCCCTCTGTTCGGATCTGCTGCCAGCAGCCTGTGGCGAAGTGGTACCTCCAAAGCTCCCTGAACAGCGGATAGTCTTCATTCTCTGAGCCTCCGGACTCGTCATAGTCAGGGTTGTACCCTCCAAACACGTACAGGTTAGTGTTGTCAGCGACGCAGCGATGCCCGCTGCGGGCGGGGGGAGTACGATGACCTGGAAAGACACAGAACAGATGTTAGAACTGGACCAATGAGAAACACCAACTTGTGCATTTATTGCACACACAAAAATAGCTACAACTACAGGTAAATAAAAATATGAAATCAGATCAACCATAGTCCTAAAATATCTCCATCTATGTTTTCTTCACTGTGATAATCTGACTGAGCCTGCATGTTTCTGTGGGATTCCTCAGAATAATAAACTCCTGATATTTCTTTATGTATCAGGGTAGCGCAGTCAGTCAGTCAGTCACTCATGTGTCATAACACATGACAACTGTTCTACTCCCCAGTCAAATTTCGGCTTTACACATTTGACCATGACACCATGCACACTCCACACTGTTCAAGGTGTGAGGCTGCAGCACTATTATTGAGCCACCCTGAGTAAAACTTAAGTAATTAATTTAAAAGTAGTCACACACTTAGCTGGGACATTAGCGCTGTGTTAACACCCAGCTGAATCTCAGTTTAATGCACGTGCTTGGAGTCAATAAACTGAAGAAAAAAAAGCTTAATTCAGGTTCCTCCGCCTCTTTCTCTGCAGTGCACTCTAAATTAAATGACACTTTAAAGAAATCTATTTATATCATACGGTGCTGTGGCTAAAACACAGAAGCTGGCACCTCCAGTATTGTATCATCATGTAGACCATTCGTTAAGATGCACAACATTATCTGGAATAAAGGAAAAGTGTGCAAATGACAGAAAAGTAAACATCACTATTTCTGCTACTGAGATATCCGGCCGGAGGGATCAGCAGATTCCTATCAGTAAGTGCATGATGGACACAGGGTATATGAGGTCTAATAATGTCCCTCTGTTTAATACAAAGAACAGCACTGAGGCCCACCTACAACTGTGATGCTTCAGCCAATGATCAGGATGAAAAGGAGGAAAGTAACGAGACCACACATCCACTCTGATACAAATCTGATGCCAGTAACAACACAAGTCATTTTTTTGGTCATAATTACCAAGAATCTCAGAATCACGACAGAAAACTGGCACACACTTCTGTCTCTGCCCTTCTATCAGGATCACATTGTTTAACCTGACATTAAACATCTTTCATTTACCTCTCACGTGAGACATGAATGCCCAAAATCCTACTAGCATGATTTTGATTTGATTTGATACACTTTATTAATCCCCGAGGGGAAATTTCTTCACTACAGCAGGGGGGCTCTCAGGGGGGAGATGCTGCAGCAGGCTGCCACGAGCGCGGCGCCAGGTAACCTGACCTGAGGTGTATGTTTTTGGATGATGGGAGGAAGCCGGAGAACCCGGAGAGAACCCACGCAAGCACAGGGAGAACATGCAAACTCCGCACAGAAAGGCCCAGGACCGGATTTGAACCCGGAACCTTTTTTGCTGTGAGGCGACAGTGCTAACCACTGCACCACCGCAAGGATAAAAGCATTATCTAAAGTATTTAGTACAGTAACAGCTGAGTTCTTAAAGTTAATGATTTTTTTTTTTTTTAATTAAAAAAAAAAAAAGCAAATTAAATCTTTTATGTATTTCTGTATGATGACTATCAGACATCTCGGTCATATTTCTTTGCATCTGCATGTCAACATTGGCTGAGTGACCAAGGCTGGACTGTGAACTATAGATTACTGGGTTGTAGACGGGGTTTGCCAGCTGTTAAGACTGCATTTGTGTGACACACACACACACACACACACACACACACACAAAAAAGGACCAGGATCTAACACTAAAATCTAACACCAACAGGAAATAGTTAGACATCAAACAGGAGTCTATCATTGCCCGGTGTCCCCCACAGCTGAGGTAGAGCAGCACTAAAACTAAAATGTGCAATGAACCAAAAGTGGTTCAGCCAAATTCACACACGAGATTTCTTAGCACACGTTTTGCAAAGTGTTGACACCTGTAGCCACAAACGTTTAATTTGCAATACACCATCTTGGTCTTGTTGGTACCACTCTCACTGAATCATTAGGAGCTACTCGAAGTCTCTGTCACCTCGCTTTTCTGCAGATTTCCCACAAAATGTGCAGCGTCGTGCGCTGCATCTTCACCGACTCTCACGTTTAAGGAATCGAGTCCACGGCAAAACATTTATTTTCACATACTTTCAAATGGGAAGCGCACCAGATAACGATGCAATTCACATCGACCCGAATTTAGTCAAATATGAATAAAAGCTTTACAAATTGATATCGAGGGGGTTTGCAGCTCAGTAAAACCTCGTAATCAGTGTGAAATCCGGCTGTACACTAGAACCGCTGCACATCTGCACAGCTTCTTTTTTTTTTTTCCAATGATGCAAAAGTCAAATGAGCAGGTATTTAATTTCATATTGCACATTAGCTTTAATATGACCCCTAACAAGATATATATATATATATAATACCAAAAAAAAAGAAAAGAAAAAGAAAAGCCAGTCACATAGGATTACGGAATGTTGCTAACCCGGTTGTAATGTTTACAGCAAGGTCACGAGTAAATCTTAAATTGATGACAACCGAAGGTGACACAGACGCGGAGCAGGTTGGGTCCGACCCGCAGCACCGGTTCGCCGGGCTGCCGTGAAAAGCGGTAAGTCGCGTTAAAACGTAGCCTCGTTAGCATGCCGTGCTAATGTTGTTGACCGACCTGCTAACGTCACACCGTGCGGCGGCCTGCCTGTCAGTTTCTCGAATCTATTCAGCTGCTCTCGACTGCGAGCGCCGTCAGGGTCCGACATGGTTTCCCCCCTTTTACAATCCAGTCCTGAAGGATGTCACGTCGAATAAAAACAACATCTGCCAAAGTGCTGGTAAACCATTTCACATTTCAGTCAGCTCCGAAAAGCCATTCACAAATTTTTTTTTTTTTTTTTTTTTACACCCCCCCCCGCCCCCCCTCCGGGCCCGTGAGACACTTGACCAATCACAGGGCTTGTTATTAGGACGTCGCGTCATCAGAGGTGGGCGGGACTGCGCGTGTCCGTTCGTCTCCACAACGGTGTTGTTGTTGTTGTTGTTGTTTTTTCTACCCGAGTGCTGCTGAAGTGCTTGAACCTCCAGGGCTGGATGGTTAATGTGGGCAAAGTTTCACACTGTGAACTACTGAAAATAAGAAAAGAGCTTTGTTGGGATTTTAGAAAGAGAACCTACCGAGATTACTCCCCAGTTTAACTTTACCAGCTCAACTCCAAGAATTCATTGACTTAAGTTTTTAAAGAGTCACAAAACAAATGTCTTTTGTGACACTTGATTGTTGTGCACCACTACCAAAGACAACTCCTTGTGTTTGACAACTCGCTTGGCAGTAAATCAGATTCTGAAATAATCAGTTGTGTCTAACTATATATCAGAACAACATTGGAAAAACAACCCGTGAATATTTCTGTAAATATGTAATGTAAACATGTTGGGGAACAAGTAAATCATGTGAATTACTAGAAATAAATATGCCTAAAGAGGACGTCATCTCAGTGTCCTCAATCCTCACGCTGACACTCCAACTTAAATAACCTAATGATCCCATAATAAGAATCTCTCAGAGGTACTTTGATGAGGAATCTTTCTCTTGATACTAGTCCCTCCTGGTTATTCGCAGGTTGTTGATCACGCTTTTTGATCAGAGCCCCTGCACTATATAATTCTGTGCCTTATGAACTCAGACACACCGGTTCTCTAGCTTCTTTTAAATCTCATATATGTTTGTATTTACACTGTTTATATTCTTATCATATGTATAATTATAATGCATTTCAACGTCTACCTTTTTATTGTCTTGTACATTCTATTGTTTTTGTTTCTGTTGTATTATTAACTTTATTAGCCTGTATTTTTTTTTATTATCCTATTAGTTTTATTATATTACTTCTCTTATTTAGGACAGATACAGGAGATCATTCCTGCCCACTGCAATAAGACTGTACAATAACTCACCTCTGGCAAAATCCATCACAGTACAATAACACTGTTGACTGTGTTTCTTGGTTTGTTTGTATATAATATATATATATAGATATATAATGTACTGTATATACCCTTTACAACATTGTCAAGAACACGCAGATACAGTTTCTTGTTTATTACCATACTTTTGTACTTTCTGGAGAGAAAGATATCATTGGTGTCTTCTCTAATAAAAAATAAAAAATTAAAAAAAAATAGTTCCTACTAGATAAATAAGCCAAAAGGAGTCCCATCGGTTTATCTTCAAACTGTGAAAGTCTTTGGGTCTCACAGGGCGGAACCTTTGTTTTCCGGGTGTATTTTCCGGGGGACCTCGCTCAGAGCCGATCATGGCGACTCTCGGCGGCAGTCGTGGGGATCGTCTCGGCAATCCCAATCAGCTCAAGTCTTCTCTTGCTTCTCCGGAGAAAGTTCGCGAACTCCTCAACGAGGGGGTGTCGTCGACAAACGTCGCTCCCAGAAGGTACAAATGCAATCCAAAAATACGTTCAATGAAATGGGACGAAAGAAGAAGTTTACGCGAGCTAGGCGGTTAGCCACTTAGCCCGGCAGCTCTGTTTTAGCCGCTTTCACGTCGGGTGTAATTTGAAGAGACGAGTCTCTCTCTGCATGTTTGGGAGCATGTCAGCCGGCGTCGGGAGTACGTTTGATGTATTTCATTGCGCTTATTGGTATGTTCGTGCACCGGGCGTGTTTTTGTTGTGGTAACTGCTGTGTTGTGCAGAGAGGGGTGGGGGGGGTGAGGACCGAAAAGTTTTTTTTGTTTTTTTTTAGAGATACAGAACAGAAAAGATTAAAAAAAATAATAATAAAATAAAAAAAAATGCATTGCTCCAAGTTAAGTTAAGTTCTATAAAGTAGTTAAAATGACTAAAATGCACGTGGAGTCCACAGTGATATTGATCCAAAACATCATGTACAGTAAAGCAGACAGGAATAAGTTTGTCCCGTCTGTACATTGTGTCCTTTCAGTTTTTATATTTTAAGCACGTTTTGCTTAAAAATACTAACGTACTTTTACTCGTGTAGGTTTTGAACGTAAGTGATTAGGAATCTTACAATGTGCCTTACGTAGAAATTTAATCACTGGTATCCATTTTTTTTTTTTTTTTTAATCCATCAAAGTGTGTGGAAACTGAAGATCTGTTTGTTTCAGTGGGCAAGGACATTTTGAAGCCGTGGAAGTAAAAAGCAACACTCAGTCGCCTTGCGAAGCAACGAACAAAGAAGCTTTTTTCTCAAGGGTGGAATCATATTCAATATCCTTTTTCCGCATATCGGTCCAGTATGAGCCATCCAAACCTTCATTTCATTATACAACCTTCCCGTCACCTAATAAACGCAGCACTAGGCGAGCTATATTTTTGATAAGTCTGTAGTTCACGTTTTGATGAAATCGTATATAAAATGCAAAGATATCTACTTTTATTAACAGAAGTAACGTGTTCAAGTAACATTTTCCTTAGCGCGGCACTGCTTGAAATGGGCAGGCAAACCTCGTGTCCTGTCCCCTCTGATGTGCGCCAGGTATGGCTGGATGAACGTCGGCTGCGATATGCTCAAGTGCTCCAGCTGCCAGGCTTTCCTCTGTGCATCCCTACAACCAACTTTAGACTTTCTAAAATGTAAGCATGGGAAAACGACAATGTCAGAAGCAGGGCACACGTTATTTTGGCAAGGTTGGGCTGATGTTGCCAGCCTGCCAAAAATAAAAGGTCAAGCAATTTTCTTCTTTTTTTTTTTTAATAGATGAAACCCGCATTGCAGAGATATCGCGGCAGCTCCAGACGCAGCATGAGAAGTTTTGTCCTTGGCCTGACTTTCCATGTCCAGGTTAGAGCAATCATTTTGCACAGCATTGAGTATGATTATACCCGAGTTATTCACATGGTGGTCATTGTAAGTGTTGCATTTGTTTCAGAGCGGTTCTGGTTGGTTCCAGCTGCGGAACCATCAACACTTCTTACTGGCTTTTTGGAGCGCTTCCAGAGCGCCTGTCTCCTTGCACAGCAGCTGCCAGCCATGAAGCCAGAGCAGCTGAAATCTATGGTGAGGCAGCGAAGAAGTATTAGCCTTTTAGTTCAAAACATAATGAACATTATTCTTTTTACAGAAAAGGCTTAGAAGGAGTGCATCACTGCGATTGTGGAAAGGACAGTCAGATTTATTTTAGAAACATGTAAACTCGACGTGAAGATGAATGTGATTAATCTACACTGTTTCCTTTCAGTCTTTGACAGAGGATGTTATCAGTGTTATACTGCAGCTGATTGAGGAAGAACAAAAAAGAAAGGGAGGCACTCCGTGTTCTGAACCTTTGGCTGTCCAGGTGGCTGCCTGCATTGTTTCTGTCTGTGGTTGGGCCGCAAGGTGAGATGAAACCCTAAACTTCCTCTCGTACGCAGACATTTATGTTGCCACCTGTTGATGTTGGGGAAAAAAACGGAAGACCATTTGGAACCATGCGACCAAAAAAAGTGTTTTCCTTCATCTTAGCCCAGCTCTACACGCCATGAACCTGCCCATCCTCACCTGCTCCTACTGTATGCGCAAGGTGGGCTTGTGGAACTTCTACCAGATGGAGGGCATGGGAGGTGAAGGAGACGCCTTACCAAACACCCCAAGCCCCAATGTTCAGGCACCAGGTCCTACCTCAGCAGCCACCCATGAGAGCCAGGGAGACCGTTCTACATCTGCCTCACCCACCCCTGTTACAGTTACAACTCCAAGCCGCATGAAGCTGAGGAGCCAGGACTCCACCCGCTCTGAACAGGCAAGCTTTAAAGAGGTTGACCAGCTAAATACGCGAAGCCTATGTGCACACGTTCACTTTCATTAGAACTACTTCCCTCCATGAGTGGTGTTGGTAAATGCAATCCTCAAAACACACCCGGCTGCTGCTTCACCTTGTTTTGATGTATGCTACAGGGTGAGGGCACCTCCTCCCCGGTGGCCTTGCGTGCCCGAAGCAGAGACTCAACCAGCCCCAGTGAAGATCTGCCAAGCCCTTTGACCAGGGGCAAGAGGTCCGCAACTCGCAGCAGAGGACAGGGAGACGGCTCTGGGACTGAAGGCGCTGCCAGCCTGCACCCACCCAAACGCCTGTGCCTCTCATCAGCTGGTGGTCCTGTAAGAACCGACATCACTGCTGATTTCACACCCTGTTGTTCTCAGTGTTGTTTAATAACTAGTAACACAATGCTACCTGGTCATTAAGGCAATGAGAGTTATTTCAATGCTGTTAACACTTGTGTTTAAGATTCATTGGGTTTTACATTTTGAATTTGCCATTACAAACAAACCTCTGTTTTTTTCAGGATGGACCCCTTCACAAGAATGCATTTGACCCCCTCGCCCAGCACAGGGACTGGTGTCCCTGGATCTCTGTGGGAAAGGAGAATGTGAATCCGGGGGCCATCTCCTTTTTAGATGGAGGCTCTGCACTTCATCAGCAGGGCTGGAAAGCTGCTCTCGACCTCCTCATGCCCACAAAGAATAACTCTAACACAGAGGGAGGCAGTCCAGCACAGGTAAGTCAAGAGTCCTGACCTTTACATTTTATAACAAAGTCGTCAAACATGATCCTGATTTATAATCGTCCTTATATTTGACTTGGTTTTTTTTTTTCCTCATTCCTCGCAGGACCCTCGTGACAAGTCTAAAAGGGTGTTTGCTATATTCCGTCAGTGGCAGGTATCCTCCTCTCCATCTCAGTAGACTGTTTGTATAAAAACAGTATTGCAACACTGAATAGACAAACTGACCTGCCCTCTTTTTGTGGTACAGAATCCATATTGCCGATGACAGTGTCATATCTTTTTTATGTAAGCCATCCCGTAAAGTCGTGTTTACAGTCAAAAGGGTTTCTGGAGGGAAATGAAGCTCATCGTGTCGTCTCTGTGAACAGTAAAAAATGTGAAAGATGCCTGTGGGTTTTTTTAACATTTGTATTCTGCTGCAAAAGATTTGGGGTGTGCAACTACCGGGGTCCTTCAGAGGCTTTGCATCATGCGTGTACATAAGTAGTCGTCAAGGAATAGAACACATCTCGGTATATAAATGGGCCATAAGGAAGGCATGTACGATCAGCCTCACATGCTGCGGTAGTTTTTAATGGCATCATGCTGGTCTGAAATTTCTGTGGAACATAAGAGTCCAGAAATCGTGAGAAAGAGCCAAATGGCTCTACACTGGAAAGACGATATTTACCCTCACTGGATGTTGAGTCATTTGAAGGAGCGGTAAACATTAACCTCAGATTAGCAACAAAAAAAACTGTGAGGAAGTTATTTTTGAGCGTGTACTTGTTTTTCTCAAAAGCAAGGTGGATGCGAGTTCACTTTGAAGAAAACTGAATCATTTTGGTGTGGTTAAATCTTTGTTTTTATTTAGTCAGTGCTAAAAAAAAAAAATCCTGATTGTCGCAGGCAGGTCGGACCGCGTGACACAAATTTTAGGATGCCTGAGCTTCCTTTGCCTTCTTGTGACATTTCATCGCCCTTACCATCCTGCATGTGATTTTATCTTCGTAGACTTTCCTGAAAGGGTTTAATAAAATGCTCTTCTGATTGTTTGATTTTGCATGTCATTCTTCTGGGAAAATACAAGGAAAATAGATTTCGGTATTACTCTTACAAATATTTGAAGGCCCACCGTCGCAGCATACACAGTGACCAAAGCTTGTCGGTAATTGATGTAACTGAGAAGCTGCTCATCTAGTTGCTGTGGCATGTTATCCTTCAACGCTCACACACCGGCAGCCATTTTGTAGCCTGTAAACAACTTAACCTCTTTGATGTGTCGCGGTGGCAGTTACACGAACACAGTATGTTCCTTAGAATTATCTGCATATAAATGACTAAACTTGGTAATTAGTGAGGTCATATGATATCCTTGGGGTTATTTTCAGCTCTAAAAGATTCCCCTCGATTACGTTTTTATTTGTATCCTACAATACTGTATATTTTCCACTTTCAGATAAGTCTGGCCAAAATTCTGTGACTTAATTCATGTGCTCTCAAAAATATTTTAAAAGATGAATGGGCGCCCAGCTGTTCAAAACGACTTGTCAGCTGGGGCCAGACATTTTGGGGGTGCATATGGTTGACAGCCCACAAGTGTGGGTGACACCTAATCTGGTGGAGAACACGGAAGACGGCCAGCTCAGTGCTACAACAATGAGGATAACAATAATTACAAAATACTGGAGAATATTAATAACAGGGGTTCTTCTTTTTTTTTAAAAACAAAATATATATTTTTTTAATTGTAAATCCCTAAATAGAAAACACCAGTGTAAGTAGTGTCAACTGTTGCTGTAACATGAAATTAAACTTATATTAAAAAAAATATATATATATATATAATAATAATAATTAGATAAACTACAAAGATGGCCATTTATGGTGACGTTTTGGTCGCACCTATATGACGCGGGACGGCGGAGGGATCCCTGCTTGTCAGAGCCATGGTCAGGGCGCTGAGAGGCGGTGAACGGCGGAGGTCTAACGTTAGCTCATTAGGATAGAGACACACGCTCAACTGGGAAGACGTTTTCGCTGTGACCATTTCTGGAAGCAAATGTTAACTTCTGGATAGCACCGTCTTTGCTAGACTTGTCTAGCGTTTCAAGGCGGCGGAAAGGGGGGGTTGGTTGGTTGGTTGGTTGGTTGGTGGCGGCGGTGTGCTAGCTTTCAGCTGACTTACTGGTGTCCTGCGGTGGAAATAGCAAAAATGTCGTCTCCAAGTCCGGGTAAAAGGCGAATGGATACCGACGTGGTGAAACTGTATCCTTTCCTGAAACATAAACAACAAGTCTCTCGAATCGCTTGTCTTCGTCCTAATCTGCACGGAAACGTAATATTATTACGCTGACTCCTTTTTTTTTTTTTTTTTCTTTTTAAATTGATATATATTTATTTATCTAATGTGTGCTGCTTGTTTTCCTCGGTTGACCCAAAGCGGAGTGCGAGAGGTGCTTTTCTCTGTGAATGACTGGTGTTTTTTTTTTTTTTTTTTTTTTTTTTGTGTAAACAACATTTTTTTTTTTTTTTTTTTTTTGCTAGCAAAGCCAAGTGTTAGCTATTTCTGTCCTGCGAACCTCCAGTCGGTCTCTTATCGGGACAGCTGTATTTCTATTTAACATAATCAGATCGGCCACAGCTCCTTTCGAGCATTTTTTTTTTATATATATATATCTTAATATCATCTGTAACAAACGCTAGCTGTCCCAGCTTGCTCGTCTGTACAGTATTTGAAAATTACTGCACCATCCGACCACACGCTAACGTTATTCTCCCCTTTCTTTTTTCTTTTTTTAATTTTCTTTTTCTTTTTCTCCAGGAATGTCTTTTTTCATCTTGTTGCACCGACCAATACATCTAGCAGCGGTAGATTATATCAAAACACCTTGTGGCAATTTTTGGTTTCTTTGTCCAGAGTGCTGTCTTTTCTTTTCTTTTCTTGTCTTGTCTTGTCTTTTCTTTTCTTGTCTTTTCTTTTTTTTTTTCTGGAGGGTGAGAGTTAAGTCAAAGTGCCCCCCCCGCCCCCCCATTTCCTTCACACGTTGACACGGGAGCTTGTTTACATAACGTAACAGAAAAATGCTGCTGTCTTTTGTTCTGCCCTTTAAAAAAAAAAAAAATAGAAAAATCGCTGGCGTTATTGCAGCGTGTTGTAGCTCTCTGGGTCTGCTTCGCTTTGCAAACCCCTACCACTGGGTTGTTGTTTTTTTTTTTGTAATTGTGTTACTGCATCTGCCACTTGGAAATGTTTTGCCTTGTAACGCTGCTGAGCTGGCTGGTTAATTTCAACATCAAAATGGCCACCTGATCACTGTGTCTCACTGTACTTCAGTGTCTGCAGGCAAATATATGCAAGCCTAACTTGTATCACGGTTATGAGTGTTGGTCATCTTGTTGTTGTTGTTTTTTTTTTTGTGGAAATACCGGATCTAGAAGTTTAGTGGTACAGCAGGTGTCATGTGCCTGCAGTCGTTTTTTCACTGGAGAATGCTGAAAACTTTTAGGCAGCATCTAGTGTGTTCTGTTTTTCCCCAAGTCAGTTGTCACCAGTGTTTGCCGTTTGTCCTGCTTGATGTATTTGTTCAGCTCCACTTGGCAGAGTGAGTTGTTGTAAAAGTGAACCGCAACAACACAAAATACCATGTTCTGGAAGAACAGTATGAACTGGTAGCTTTGTTTTTGTCCCAGCTCAGTGGGAACCAGCTTAATGATTGGGTAGCCTGTTACCACCCGGAAACCAGGAGAGGGAGGGACTTAAAACAGCTGATGGGGAAGGCTGTGAAGCTTATTCAAATATGGGGTTAGAAGTGGGCCTGTCAAAATTAACCCAAAAACAAGGGGAGCTGCCCCAACAGGTTCTGTATAATTGTTTAAAAGGAAAAGTGTGAAACTCTTCTTGTTTGGTTTTCCCCAACTTTTTAATTATATTGAAGAATTGTTGTGTTCTGACTTACTTTGATTTATTTACACATATTATGCCCGACATATTGTCAGACATAACGTGTGTAAATAAGTCTAAAATAAATACTAATTCTGCATTTCATTGTACATCCGGCATCATACCATCCCATTGGAGTTACATATTACAAGCATGTACGTTTGAAACCGCATGTGGCTGCAATATGTGGATTCACATTTACAAAGTTATGTTGAAGCTACATATCTTTCTGTCACTTTGGCCGTATGCCTGAGGCATTCCGTTACGTTTGCGAGCTAGAAACCGTGCTTGTTTAAGCAAGTGCCTGCATCCCCCACTCGACACCACTTGTGCTCGGCTATGGGAGCCGGGACAGAGCGGTGAAACAGACAGAACGACAGTTTTTTAAGGATTGCAGCACACACACACACACACACACATAAATAGCCCTGCAGCAGTAGAAGTCCACCTCCTCTCTTTCTTGGTCTACCGGGCTGATGAGCAAGAGCGGTTTGCTGCACGCCACCTGCTCAGTTCTGTACTGTGTGTGTTTCACTGGCACCATGCAAGACCAGTGGCCAACAAGTGTTGTAGAAGACCGCCGTGTGTGTTGGTGTGTATTCCACAGAGTTGGGTTACATAGAACAGACACGGGTTCACTGCTGACGAGGCAGTGACGTGCGCCGTCCTGTCCTTCTGTTTGTGTCGTCAGAGGAAAGCCAGCGGTAAAAGCGTCTTTCTGTGCTCCCTGTGCTTTGCGTCTTCCCCCCCTGGTGAAACCAAAGCCTGAAACTCACACTGCCTTTGAGACGGGAGGAGCTTCCGAGAGGCCTCTCTCGCATTAATTTGCTGTGGCCACCTGAGAGCTGAGGATCTGGAGCGGAGGCCGTGAGGGAATTTGTGAAAATGAATGTCAGAATGACCTCAACATGTAGTATCCCTGGGTTTAAGCTTTGTCCTAAACCAGCTGCTGGATTGTTGCCTGCTTTTAGCGCAAATTGCACATCCTTTGTGTTTACATGCCAGTGTAGCCTCAACTCTTTGTACAGTTTAGTGAAATAGTCACGGAGAAGACATCAAATATGTTGGTTTACACTGACTTGGCGCTGTATTGTAATGTGTTTCTATTCTTTAACCCCCCTCCTATACAAATGTATAGTCTTGAAGGGAAAGAGATGACATTTATTGTCCAGTTCTTGACCAGACTGAATTCTTCAACCTTAACTTTTTATTATTACCAATGACCGGTGTAACTCTTGACCATTTGGTATTCTGTCTTGCTCCTGGACATGTTCCTTTCATTATGAAACATGATGTTCCCGAACAAGGATCTTAGCATGTGATTATGCCATTTCAAAGAGCTTTACATTCAGCTTGCTGTGTGGGATTGACTGCACATACTGTGTAGGAAGTTGTGCTGTTTGCATGTATTCATCACTGGTCTACTCGCTTTACAAATGCTTCCAAGCAGTAAGCAGCTGGAATTTAAGCACAGGTTAAAAAAAAAAAAAAAAAAGTCAAAGCCCGATACGAATGCCAGCACAAGCTCTTGTGGTGTCTGGACTTTGGATTTTAATACAGAGAATGGGACAGAAGAGAAATCCTAGTGATTAATCAGTACAACAGTTTTTGTGTTGTCAAGAGAACCTGAAGAACATAAGAACTCTTTTTTTTAAACTGGGTTTTTGTATAATTTTGATTGACGTTAGTTACTGTTGAGACAATTGTTCTCATTAAGTCTTTAGAATAGCATGAGTCCAAAGACTTGAGATGTATATTTGTTCATATATGCAGTCTCATTGCATCAGGAGGAGTGTTGGGACATTTAATGTCCTTGAAATGGCCTCTTAGTCGTACTTTCCAACCTTTCCGCTGCTGAAAGGCCTGACAGTGACTGGATAACAGTCCTCTGAAGCATGGCCACTGGCAATTTATATTCAAGACAGTTGGGAGTTGTTGAGAGGGGTGTCGCATGCTTAATCTGCCCCTGTATTCATCATGCTACCTGGCACCAATGCTGTACTGTTTTTTTTAACCCACATATCAGCTGAATCACATTATTAAGGCATTTTGTGTGCTATGTTTGTGGCTCATCTCTCATGAGTTTGGGTTTTCAGAACTTTAGTTTGTCTTGAAGTGAGTGTTGAGGCAGCCTTAAGTAATCCTGATTTATTCAGTTGTCCACAATCACTGGGAAGGCTTGTAAGGGCAGGGTTCACCTCCTCCCTCCCTCCTTTTTTTTTTTTTTTTTTTTTTTTCCTGTTTTTTCTGACTGTCCTGCCTATCACATCCCTCCACCCTCCCTAAGTGGAATACCAATCCTGAGCTTTATCTGCTCTACGCTCAGTATTTTGGCCCCATTGTGCCCTTGTGTCATGACATCCGGATGGCATCAGCGAGCAGATTCTTTTGTGTTACCCATTTACAGGAGCCCCTGTGACCTCCACCTCCTGATGCCGTGTCAGACCATGTCACACAGTCACGGGCAGCTAATCTGCACCATTATTGCGGCACTGAACAAACTAGACGCAGTTTACTGTGGGGAAGGAGCCAGCAGTTTACTGCCCTTTGCTAACTGAGAGATTGATGAAATGAATGGAAGTACGGGGAACGCTCTGGTCTGGTTGTAACGGTGCATAAGCTAACATGCTTTGTTATTGTGGTGAAATAAACCCTACAGTAGTAGACACAAAGAAGCTAAGAAGGTTGCAGAAAACCTGGGAGGCTTAGAGGACCATTTTGCATCATGCTGACGATCGCATTTGGATGTACTGTATGTGTACATAACAAACACATGCTGCAGGTTATTCGCAGTCAAAGGATATCTTGTTTGCAGGGGACTCTCCATCATATCTGGTGATGGGAGGTCACCTCAACCAAGTTTTTTTTTTTTTTTTTTCCTCTGCTTGCTTCTGTTAGAAACCAGACTGTTAACCCTAAAGCCCAGTTATCGTTCGTCATCCATGTTCATTGTGGCTCAGGTTTAATATGGAATTAAGGCCGTCAAGATCAAGCTGTGGAAAAGCTGAAAGCATGACACCAAGATTCATTTGGTTTTGTATACAGCCAAATATAGTGCTTGTGCATATTTGTGCAAGATTTATGTGTTGTGGTTCTTGGGCAGTGGGCAAGCTGATATTCATGAAAAGAATGTAATTGTAGGATAAAAAAAAAATATATATATATATATTCTCCAACTAAATTACTATAGTCTACAGAAAAGAAAACTGGCTTTCGCAGACACTCTTTTGTGCATCTAACTTTTACTGATGTGGAGTTAGTGCGTCTTTTGTTTAGTCACAATCTCAAGGATCTCTTACTGCCGGTCTGAAAGCTTAAATTTACGACAGTCTCTGTGCTCTTTATGTGGAGTTGCTGTATTTATGCCTTTGTTTGTGTCCATGCAGGTGTTTTTAAAAAATATGATACGTCACTGAACCAAAATCCTGCTCTTTGTTATTTTGAGTTCTTTGTGAGTGAACATAAGGTTACCTAATGTAATTGTGGCTGAGGCCCCTTTTAGTAGTCGGGGGGGGGGCACCTTGATTGACAGCCCTGTTTTGGGGGTCCAGGAGCAAGGCATCGCTGACAGTAGGAGATTTGAGGCCCTCACTGTTAATCCCAGAGTGCAAACAGCAAAGCTTCCTGCACGCATGGTTGAGTTCCCTTAGAAAAACAGATGGACTGAAGTTCCTCTCTTTGTTTCGGCATGCATTTCTTTTCTTTTTTTTTTCTTTTTTTTTTTCCTTTCTGGCACTGGGGAGATCAGCCTGCCTCTGCCACTCACGTGCACCGGTCCTTTTAATGTGGAAAATCGAAGGAGTGACCATCGGGTAACTACGTGTTTGGTCACATGAGCCGGTGACACTGAATCCTCTCGTCTAAATGTTGACGTAAAAGTGACTCAATGCTCTGTTTCCACTAAAATAACCGACGTATAAAGTAAAAGGACCTTGTACAAAAAAAAAGTGGAACCTCTTCTACCCACACCCTGTGCTTGACTCTATCTGCTCATCTGCTGCTGTGCATTTATGGTCTGTGTCCAGTTGATAAAATTCGCCTGGCATCTTTCTCTGACTGTGCTGAATTTCAGGTTAGCTCATCATGTCTGTTGAAATTACGTTTTTTTTTTTTTTTTTTTTTTACCCCCCCCCTCCCCTGTCTACACAACTGAAAGCAAATCTTGTCTGTTAGATCTGCTCATTAGGCTCCAGCCTCAGATTCAGGCCATTGTTTCTCCTGCCCTGGCTCAGTTTCATGTTCATTAATGATCTTATCTTTTGTACGGACATGCATGCAGCTCAAACACGCATGCACGCGCGCACACACACACAGCCTCTGTGCTGTTTCTGTAAATAGACTGTTGATTTAGTGAAGGGCTGAGAAGGAGGAGCAGCTGAAGGATTCACATTTGATTGCAGTGGGTGGGCTCTCATCTCTCACCACCGAAGACAAAGAACTTCGCCTGTGCATTTCTGTGCAGCTTCGGCTCTCACACCGCGAGGCAACCATCAATATATTGAGGCTCGCTTCTAATAGAAACCAAATCTGCATTCCAAAGTAATTTAATATTTTGGGTTAACTGTTTAAACATTGAGCTATCTTTTTTTCTTTCTTTTTTTTATCTTTTGTGTTGTCTTTTTTGAGGTCAATCTTTTTTCTTTACAAGGACAGCTTTTACATTTTGGTGATTATTTTTATTATTTTTAAAAGTCTTTTGTTTTGTCTGAAAAGTAGCTGCCACAACCACAGCTGGTGACATACCGGAGGTATTTGTCGTATCGTATGTTGAATGTGCAAAAAAAAATTATGGATATTAACCTTTTGATTTTAAAAGCAGAAATGAAACCGATTTATTCATAGAATTCATTTACTTCCCATTCACCTTCCCGTGAGTGCCTCTACCAGATGTCTACTGGTAGATTCCAGTGAGTCTGGCTTTTTAAGGCCATACGTCCATTGATATGTAAAACCTGCTGCAAAGGTTTTCTTTTGCGCAGACCGCACACGCTGGTCCTCCATCAGCATTTAGACTCTTAATGTGTCAGAAGGAGCTGTACTCTTCGACAACAGGCAGTTTAAGCCCAGCTTTGCTCACTAACACTGACACTTGGGATGTTGAAAGGATACCAATTTAGATTCAGCATTTTGAGCATGTACTAGTTTTCAGTGGTTTAAGGAGAATGCATCTTTTTTTTTTCTTTTTTTTTCTGAATCGCAACTAGACCTGTTTAAAGTACAACCCGGCATCAGTCTTTTGCACTGTTTTGCTCTTCAAACTTGAGCGACTGTTGGGAAAGCACCTGATGTGGAGATGTGATTCCAAGCGGGAGGCTAACCTGCTTGATAAATGATCCCGTATGTAGTTTGTTAGTAGTTTCGTGAACGAAACAACAACAACAACAACAACAAACCGCGAGCGGCTGGTAAAGACAAGGAATTATCAGTGACGTGGCGGCACGAAAGCGTCATCCATTTTACTCATAGCATAGGCCTTTCTCACCTCCTTGGTTTGGGCAAAATGACAGAAAAGTTTTTTTTAGCTGCTGTCCAGCTCCTTTGCCGCAACGGTTTGTCAGGCATAACTAACGGCAAGCGCAGCATTACCTTAAACTGCCGTGACAATTCACCTCTTTTCAGCAGTAAGTTTGTCAAGAGTTCCTCTTTTTATAAACTTTATGAAAATAGATATCTGAGCTCCTGTGGTTATAATGTTTTACAAACAGTACTGTTTCTCCCACAGTATTTGTTATTATTTTTTGTCAAATATAGCTAGTTAACGTCATTAAAACGGTTGGTTAAGTTTGATGCCACTTTGTAGAATCCCTACAGAATCCGCATTGAATTATCTCATCCAATGTGTGGCATTTTTTTTTTTTTTTTAAAGTGTCATTTTAATTACAGCTTGCTGGATGTAGAAAAATGAAGATGCCTACTGTCATAATTAGGGGTGTGCCATATCGGATCTTTCGCAATGATATCGTAACATTTTTTGATGATGGATAATATTCATATCGGGGTCGCAACAGTGTTCCGACTTGCTAACATAATGTCACGCTGTCGCGCAGTGAAAAGGTGCCTCATGATGTACGGTACGTTATTGCACACAACCAGCATGGCTGAAAGGCGGCTCTGCAGTGGAGGAGTTGGTTTTGGCAAAGGGAGCGACTTCAGTGGCATGACAATAGTTTGGTTACAAAAGATCAGATGTTCAACAAACCACAGCGATATGTTAATTTTTAACAGAACATTTGAAGGCCAACAGTTAACATTCGTTTTGCCGTATAAACCTCTTGACATTTTGTTGCGACTGCGTATGATCTTGAAATACATCATAACATCTTTTTCAGTATTGTGTCTTTTTGCAGAAATACCCCGAAACATTTAGTCAATTCACTCTAGTAAATAAAAGATTTGTCTCGAGCCGGCTGTAGTTTGGATGAATGGCACCTGCTGGCTCCTCGTCTTCATTCTCATTTTCGTTCCCCTTCAGCTCACCATGTATTCTCTGGATTATCTGCCCACAGAGTCAATGAGCTGCGTTTTTTTTAATTTTTTTTAGAAATGGTTCAGTCAGGCTCCAAATCAAACATTTTGAGGTTTCCTTAAAGTGCGCTAAAGGGAAGGAACCAGCCTGGTGGACAATGCTTTAACCTCAGTACAGAGAGTGGGGGAGTGGTTCAGTGAGGTTGGCTGGTGACGACTGCGGGGGAGAACGGTATTTGTTTTGCTGTTGAGTTGATTAAATCACACTCGCACAGCAACACCCTGCCTATCACTCGCTCTGCCTGCTGTGGTCGGATGGTTGCTGCGCTACGCTGGCTGCCTCGGTTTTCAGACGGCAGAGTGTCGTGGAGGTCACAGTAATCCCGCTCGGCTCAGTGCGGCGCACTAATACATGCAAAATTGAATGCACAAACATAGGATTGGACTTTAGGAGGAACAGTGCACATTGTATAGATAAAGGTGCGTGTTGGCTGAGATTTCAAACAGGCAAACCTTCTTAAACTCGTAGTCTCGTGCATGATTTTTTTTTTTAAATTTTATTATTCCTCAGGTTGTCTCAGCGAGGCCCTGTATCTCAGAACCCATATTGGAAGAAAGAACAGAGTTTTTGTTGGTGAAATGCTGGCATTTAATTCATCGTCCGTTTCATAATTGTTGCATATGGCTACCCACTGTTGCTCTGTTTTGTAAAATAGAGCTTGCCGTCTTTGAAACGAACCGCTGTGTCTTTTGTAGTTAATAGATATTTTAGCGTTTCTTTTGGGTGTCATGGTGGAGGAAACCTACCCGTTGCGTACACCCTGAGGACAGCTGCATTTCCTGCCTTTCATCTGCAAGGCCTTTGATTGTACGTTGTTGCTACAATTTGTGTGCAAGGGAGAGAAAGTGAAAGAGAGGTCGATGCCTCAGAGTTCCTCATCTCTGAATGTGCTCCTTGCTGTGGTAGTCTCGGTGAAAGTTGGTGTTTCTTCTTCCTTTTAGAAATAACAGAACTGACAAGTTAACTTCATCTAAGCATGCTATACAACCTGTCACTGCTTGAATTACTGCAAGAGCACCAATCAGTTCGATTTTCACCGCGTTCGGCACAAACCCGCCGTTCAAAGGAAGAGTCTCCATGCTAATATTGACATATCGGTCACCTTGGAATCTGGATTGATTCTCTCAAACCAGTAGAGCATAAATCCTCTTCTTTAGGTCAAAAATCATCGTCATTGTTGGCCTGCAGTATCGTCCACGGCAACAATGCTATTCGCATCCACAGATCTGCCTTCAAGGCTGAATCGGCATTCTACAAGTTGAAGTCTCATTTCCTTTTCTTCACTATCTTTCTGCCTCTCTTGGCCTCTCTCTCTCTCTCTCTCATGTGTTTCTTTCACATTTAAGTAACTCTTGTGATTGTCCTATCTTGCCCTTTTGTCCCGTGTTTCAACCCATTGCTCTGTTGGCTGTTCTTATTCTTTCTTTTTATGTTCAGGTTCCCTGCTGGCTTTTTTGGGGGTTGTGGGATATCGGTGCCTTTCAGGCAGAGTCTCATCTTTGCCTTTTCCTTCTGAAATCCAAGCAGTCTCCTTCGCTGGTCAGTGCCATTAATAACTGGAAATTTGTCATGGGGTCCCTTCTGTAATTCATTAACCCATTGCTTTCCTGTGTCTTAAAAGGATTACTTGAATCTGGAGGTGTCAGCATGTGGTCAGAGTATTGTATGTTGACATGTCAATAGTCTAACATGACCTGTACAGTCACTTTGATTGTTTTTGATAATATTTATCAAAGCCATAAAGATGTAAGGTTTTACTCGGGTAATATTACTGAACATTTAGTGTTTCAGAAACTGAAAATATACAAAAATGAGAAAGAAAATAAATAGTTAATATTGCATTCTAAACATGTATTACATCTTTCTGAGATAATACACGAAGCGATGGTCCGTGTCACCAGATCAACAACTTCTGTCTCCGAGAGGGAAATGTTTGAGCATATTTGACACCACATTGTTTGACAGAGGGATGTTTATGATTCTCCATCACGTTTCATTTTCCATACTTGGATGGGATATTTTGATCCCTTGGTCAGACACGGACAGTTGCCCGAAGGAACCAGAAGGAAAACAAGACATGTCTACACCACAACCGTAAATGCTATTTACTGTATATTTTTATGTGCTTTATAAAGTTAAAATAAAAATAAATACATTTTTTTTTTAAAAAGGATCAGGATAACATTGACCTTAATCCTGGAGTAAACTTTATGAGTATAATTGCTCGTCTGAAAGTGGCCTTTTTAGACCTTTTTTTTTTTTTTCTTCTTCTTCTTCTTCTACACAGTGTTTTCACTTGTGAGCGTGTGTTTTGGAGTCAGAGTGCCCTCATATGAAGAAACAGTGTTTGACACAGGAGGCACGGCTGCTGTGGCAGTTCAGGACTTTGTGGGTTGTTGCGAGGATGTACGTATGCATGTTCTTCTGCTTTGATTGGGCCCTGTGTATCAGATTATATGTGTGCATACAAGGATACTGACCCGGTGCTACCCACAGATTATGATTTATCTTTACTAATCCAAGGTAGGGGGATGGACAGATCGTCATTATACTATGACTGGGCAACAAGTAAATACGGAACCTTGATCAAAACGCTGTTGTTTTTGTTGAAACCATTTAATCCTTGTTGAGTGACAATGACTGGGTTGAAAAGCACATTATAATACGTAATATAAAACATCCTATCGAGATACAGATGTGCTTTAATGTTTGTGGATTGTTAATATTTCTGCAAGTGCGACCTAAAAACACCGTCGTATTTTCACACAAGTACTAAAATTAGACGAGGAGAACCCAGTTAAACAATCGTGATAAAAAAAAATATTAAGCAAAATGATCCAGTATTACATATCTGTGAGGTATGTGAACGTCCGGGATTAGCAGATGATTTAAAGGTGAAATTATTGTCTGGTGTGAGTCAGCGCCATATTTTACTCGTAGAAAGCGGATCTATCAAAGTCTGACCTTTTTTATAACGGGTTTGTGGAAATGTATCGTGGCATGAACAGAGGAGATTTCTCTCTTTGACATTGACTAATATTAATGTCCACGAGGACAGTCAACAGCAAAGGTGTGCCCGGCAGGGTTACGAGGAGAAAATAATTTAACTGGAATTACACATGGAAGCGAGGCGTGCACCATATCTTAAAGTTTACAATAATATAAATAAATACAAAAAATTGTATACTGTTTTTTTTTTTTTTTTTTTTTTTTAAATCTTAGTGATAATGGCAGGGGTCAGACTTGTTGATACAATGACGTCATGCTTAAGTAACGCCATAACGTGTGTAATAGAAGCACATAAACACAACATTTAAGTGCTTCAAATATAAATGTATTATGCATTCAAGCACCTTTTTTTTTTATATAACCCAATTCTTGATTAAATGCCAACTATTAAGGGAAATTCAAGTTTCCTTTCCTATGTCATGTCACCATTGTATTAAAACACCAAAGAAACGGCGGGTGGAGCTGATAGTTAGTTGGCACGTGCTGTGTATGCTGCATGTACCCTGCCTATCCAGTTCTGTGACAGTCCACTTGGCTGCCTCTCAACTAAACTAAACTCTCAACCTGTCTTCCACTCCATTAGACAGTTGAATTTACGCGCTCTACCAGGAGCTTCCCCTTTCCCGTGTGAGGGAGCTGTTGGTGGGAGATTGTACTTGTCTTGTGATGATTTTTGACAGATCAATCGGAGCAACGTGAGCTACTCCTTCTCCCCCAACTCCTCCTCCTCTCACATGATCTCGATACGTGGATGCTTCCACGTCATTGAGGCCTCTGACCTTTACATTTGTACTCGCTTGTCTTTTTTTTTTTTGGTGTCTCGTGAACGTGAACTCGCCCTGCTATCACAGCATCCTGTAAACGTCTCCTCTTAACCGAATGTCTGGATGTTGTATGTAAAAACTTCATGTGGCACAAACGAGATCGGTTCCTCTCCATCAGTATGGCCAATGTCAATTAGCCCACAGCAATAATCGGTGTCGATTCAACTCCATTAATAGCTTAGCCCCGACCACGCCTCACTGCTGCCATTCCATAACATAACACACACACACACACACACACACACACACACACACACACACACACACACACACACACACACACACACACACACACACACATACACAGTCCATACCATCCCCCTCTTTTGCACTGCTGCGCTCCCTCATGTAGTTGTACACACATCTACTCACACGCCAGTGGCTGTACTCTCAGTTAGGTGCATAGATGTCCTTAGATGAAGGGCAAAGCAGGATGAGCTGCAGAATGTAAACACCGCGCACGCAATGTGGCGTAGAAGGAGCGTTTGTTTAAGCACAGGGCTGGTTGTTGTTTTTGTAAGTGAGCTTCAGATGACTGTCGGATTCTGTGGTTATTCATTCTGACTTGCACGTTGCATCAAGGAGCCTCACAGCGGCTCCTTGACTCGAACACGAGAAGTCAGAACAGAGAGGTTCCTCTTCTGTCTGACAATGACACATTTCCTTGCCGAAGCCAGGGATTCAGTCTGCTCTTAGCAGACTCAACCAGAGCCTAAAATAACCTCCAGTTTGATTTAACCCTTTGGGGGGTCAGTGCTACTGCTAATGGGACACGCACTCGATCAGGATTGACAAGCCAGCTGCTGCTCTGAGGCACGGAAAACTGATTTTTTTTAATTTTTTTTATCCCATCTTTTGTCTGTAATATGCTCCGCCGGTCTTTCACTCTCAATTTGTAACATTTTTCTGCTTTTTCTTTTCTACATGTTATTTTCTCGTTCAGTCTCTGCTTTATTTCCCACAGTTCGACCCGCTGTTGACATTAATGGGAAATGAGTGATTTTGTTTTTTTGTAGGTGTAATGTTTGATTTGCCATGTGACACACTGGATAAATATAAGGTGCTATTCTTTAGGGTTTGTTATTGTTGTAACTGGAGTAGCAGAGGAAAACACTGATTTCCTTCACTAACAATCATAAACTTCTCCTGTGGTTTGGGTAAATACAGGCTTTGTAAATCTTAGCTGTTGGGGTTTGGAGAAAGATTAAATCAGGCACCTAAACACTTTAAATGTTCACAGAATATACATTATTTGCTGTCTGTTGCACGGAGATGGTTAGATTCAGTTAATTTCGAGAGCACAAATGAAATGGTCAGAAATCTATAACGCGTCACACAACTACTAAAGGAGACCAACGTGAGTCTGAAGTCTGCATTTCGGATGTTTTCGACACTTTATTTTCCTCTTGTGCAAAGGCTCCCTAACACAACAGTTTAATGCGACTCTGGTTGCACAAACGAAGCTGTTTGTCATACTGAGCTTCTCTTTTCACTCTGATGCTCAAACAGGCTCCACGCAGTGAGCACGTTGGGTTTCGTCAGCAGTTATGGGTTGTAACATTAAACTTGTAGAAGTCCAAGAGGCTATTAGACAGAGGCTTAGTGACAGATGGAAAGTGTCACGCACGGGTGGCCAGATGAAGGATGGGTGAACACTTCACGTTCAGTACGGGATATTAATGAATTGTGCAGCAGGACAACTAGGCATGAAGCTATCAATTGTCATTGAGAGTAAGTCTCCAGGACGCCGAGTCAGAACAGAATCCAAGTGTAATGTCCCTGCATTGATTTGTTTTCATTATCTGTCAGAAGCTATCGTTTCTCTCTTTCGTCTTCATAACTCTGTGTGCTGTAAAAAAAAAAAAAAAAAAAAAAAAATGTTGGGTAGAGGAGAGAGAAAAGGTCAAACTCTTATGTCTTTGCCTTCCTCGCAGCAAAGCATGTGATGATGAGTTGCACTGAGAACAACCGCAGCTGATTATTATTTCCCAGAGAAGCCAAATTGTTTGTGACCCTGATTATTATTCAAAAATATCCCCTCATGTTTGTTTTAGCTTGTGTGTGTGCGCAGTCGTGAAGCCATTCTCCTTGACAGCCTTACAGCATCGAGAGCAAGCATGAAGTCACCATCCTCAGCGGACTCAATGAATTTGTAGTGAAGTTTTTCGGACCACAAGGAAGTAAGTGTTTGTCTTTTCTGATCTACCACATTTTTTTTTTATTATTTTATTTTTTAACGAAAACCTTGTTCTTTCTCATTAATGTGTTCTATAAAGTCGATGTTATATTTAGGATTTACAAATACACGTGTGTGTGTGTGTGTGTGTGTGTGTGTGTGTGTGTGTGTGTGTGTGTGTGTGTGTGTGTGTGTGTGTGTGTGTGTGTGTGCGTGCTTCTGGCACTGCTGTCCCATAAACATCACTATCAGGTTGTTTTTTTTTAACAGTGATGATTAGCTGAACTCCAAACAGAGCAATGAAGTGACGATGATTGTCCGACGTGGGGACAGACGGTGCTTAAATATCAGTCATCCTCTTGTTTGAAACATGAAGACAAGTTCTTCACACCAGACCAGGAACGCAAAACGGATTGAAACCAGGCCTGAGGCCACAAAGACTAAAACGGAGGGGAGCCGGGCTTGAAGGGAATTTTGGACGATGAGTGGCCTCATCAGCAGGAAATAACTTCTTTCATATGCTGTTCGCAACATCTGTAGCATTAAAACCACTGCCACTTATGCATCAGTGACGGGAGGAAGTGGGTGTTTATGATGCCTCGAAAAGATGTCACATAAAATGGTGCTGCTGTGTGTGTGTGTGTGTGTGTGTGTGTGTGTGTGTGTGTGTGTGTGTGTGTGTGTGTGTGTGTGTGTGTGTGTGTGTGTGTGCGCTGTTCACTTTCAGTGCAGCACATGAGGGTCCTGTTACACACGGCTATTCTGGGAGAGCACCGCACACTCACTGAATCTCAGCCTCTTCCTCTTTTGATGTCAGTGTATTATTTGGAAGTAAAGAATTCTCCTGAGCTGAAATACACGACTGCATGAAATGGTAGAGAGAAATGAGGAGTGTGGCTCGTGTGCAGCGGAGGAAATTGATATTACTGTGCAGCGACTAAATCCCTTTAGGTGCACGAAGGATGGAATAAAATGTTCCGGGGGGGGGGAGGGAGAAGTCCATCCTCTGTGCTCAACAGTGTTCTTTTTTTTTTAAAAATTATTATTATTTATTTATCGTGTCCTCTCGTTATTCTGTTCAGCGCCGTACGAGGGAGGTGTTTGGAAAGTGCGAGTAGATCTTCCTGATAAATACCCCTTCAAATCGCCATCGATAGGTAAGAGCTCCACGCTGTCACGCAGAATTACAAGATCGTGTTTTAGGTTGTGGGTTTATTTTTTTTACACCGTCCTCATTTCTGCCTTATGTTTTTCAGGATTCATGAACAAGATTTTTCATCCCAACATTGATGAAGCGTAAGTTGATTTCAGTCATTTGTGTTTTGTTTTTTTTCTGGGTTTTGCTCACTTTAAGTCGACTATGGCATTATCGATACTGGAACTTAACACTGGAATAGAAAAACCGCGTGTTTTGAAGCTCATGAAGTGATATTCGCATGTTGTTATGTCATGCCTGTCTCCATGTAAACCATAAACAATGTTTGAATCAATTTTCTACTGCTTTTTTTTATATATATAACTTCTTTATAGCTAGTTTTTGGCTCTGAAAATGTTTAAAAAAAAAAAAAAAAAAAGACAATCTTGTGTTGTGACCTGCTCCTGGTGAACCACTTTGTTTTTCTGGTCCCATTAATCCACTGCTAAGAGGCCGCACATTCCTCAAGCGTGGGTCCCTGGGAGGACCTGACGGACAGGCCGAACTTGTGCCTCCTCCCCAAATGTGACAGTTTGGCCCCAGAAAGGCCAAAAACAATAGAAACGACCTACATAATGTGAATGCTACTGGTAAACTGTGGCAAGTTCAATTACACCTATATTATTAAAGTAACATGTTAACACTTAAGGCATGATGAAAAACAGCCAAATAGTGTGAAATGTGTGTAGTAAATATAGTTATGTAACTTCAATTTCTCAATGAAGACCTGTGGTTGACGGTAGGAACCGACTCGGGGGTTTATGTCTGTCTTAAATGACTGAAGCTTCATATAAACTTCTTCGCTGGCCTGCTTTAAGTCATATATGCCAGTGACAGACCAGTCTGGTCACGTGACCTTTCACAGCTTTCTGATTTGACAAGAACTGTACAGTTAGACCGCATTTAATTTATTAGAACAGCTGGAAGGGCGACACCTGTTGCTAATTTCTGTATATCGCTGCCACGTGTGAAGCCCCGCTTGACGTGGGACTGTTGAGAAAACTTCGAGTCACCCAGCGACACAAATGGACTCCCATCTTACCTCGGTTTTTGCCTTTGACCCACTACTTCTGTTCTCTTCTCGGGTTCCCAGGTCAGGGACGGTGTGCTTAGATGTCATCAACCAGACATGGACAGCCCTTTATGGTGAGTGGCCACGCTCTCTCTCTCTCTCTCTCTCTCTCTCTCTCTGTGTGTGTGTGTGTGTGTGTGTGTGTGTGTGTGTGTGTGTGTGTGTGTGTGTGTGTGTGTGTGTGTGTGTGTGTGTGTGTGTGTGTGTGTGTGAAGTTCCCCCTGCTGAGGGTTCTGTGAATATGTGTGAAGCTCTTGACACGATGCCATCAGCAAAAGAACAACAACAAAAAAAACCAAAGAAAAAAAAAACACGCCCGGCGGTCCCACGCTCACATCTGACCGTGGTGCGCCGTTGCCCCTAATCTACTTACTTACTGTGGGGGGGGGGAAAGTGAGCACTAATGAGGTAATACCTTCACCCAGCAAGGTCAGACAACAGTCACCTTCGACAGGAGTGATTTACTGTCTGTCAGCTGTGAGAACAATACTCGCATGCTCTCGATGGCGGCGATTCTACTTGGCTTTTCTCACTGTCACCGTGTCCCTGCTGCTCTCCGTCTCCATGTCCCCGTAACCCGTTTCTCTGTACATTTCCCCATTCATTTCTCATTACATCCCCTTTACAGGGCGAAAACAGCTCTCGAGCAGTTTAAATGACTTTACAGTAATGTACCTAGCAGATGTTTTAGCATCCCTCACTATTTATTTGAACTGGTGTTCTGACTCAGGGGAATGTCAGGGCCCTAAATGGTATTTACACAACTTGATTACAAGATTTTTTTTATATATATTTTTTTATAGATTCCTAGATTATTATTATCGTCTTCCTTTTTTCTTGTGCTTCCTGTAGAATCACAGTATTTTTGTTCTTGTGTAAAATGCTGCAGGTTGTGTTTTGTTGAGGTTTTTTTGTTCAACGGGAATCAGATTGGACAAACACGGAAAGAACAGGCCAATCAGCCGAGCATTGTGTGGGGAGAGCAAAAGCAACTGATTTAATCTCATAAACATCATAATCCTACACAATGGACTTGGAAAGTGTTTGCTTTTCCAACTTGACTGGACCCAACAGTGACACCTAGGAGACGAGAGGAGCATTGCAGGGTTTCCAGCAGGCCTGGGCTCTGAGTAACAGCTGAGGCAGAGAGCTAGTGAAAGGAGATTAGTGAGGTTGTAACCTCCATGAAGCTGTCGGGCTGAGGGTTTTAAATCTGTGGTCCGTTACCGTGCATCTTTTTGTCTCGTCATCACCGTCTCTGAATGTGACTCATTAAGAACTGAGTCACCAGTTTTATACGAGATGCATCACTGGCAAAGTATTGGCTGATGCTCAGATTTGGAAGAAGCCTGAAGGTAACTTTCGTGAAATAATCACAATCATATCAATATTAGACCATTTAACTTTTTTTCTCTCTCTCTCTCTCTCTCTCTCTCTCTCTCTCTCTGCGTGTTGTCTTCTTCTTTTCCAGATCTGACCAATATCTTTGAGTCGTTCCTGCCCCAACTGCTGGCTTACCCAAACCCCATCGATCCCCTGAATGGAGATGCAGCTGCCATGTACCTTCATCGGCCAGAGGAGTACAAGCAGAAAATCAAAGGTTCAACCTAACAAAACACGTGCCGGGTGTCGATCAGATTATTAGATTACATTGCACGCCGGAAAAAAAAGGGAATTCCCCACGTTTATAATCCAGCAAAAATGTCATAAACGTTGCGGCCGCGCGACTTTCTCTCCTCTGAAGTCTGTCCTCTTGTCTTTCTTTCCCTCCGCAGAGTACATCCAGAAATATGCAACAGAGGAGGCTCTCAAGGAGCAGGAAGAGGGGGCAGGCGACTCTTCATCTGAAAGCTCCATGTCTGATTTCTCAGAAGACGAGGCCCAGGACATGGAGTTGTAGTAATAGGAGGGCTCCCCCATCCCGCCCCCTCCTTTAACCCCCCCTCCTCCCCCCCTCCCTCCCCCCCCACAGAGACTATATTTGATTTCCTAACCATGAGAAAGCAGACTTATAATATTCATATTTAAGCAAGTTGATTTTTTTATTATTATTATTATTATTATTATTATTATTATTACTACTAAACAAGGATTTTTATGGATATCTAGCCTTTGGTGTGTTTGACAGACACCCCTCCCGTTCTGTAGCTGTTTCTCCCTACACGGATGTTGCGATTGCGTTCACACCCTCCGCCTGTCACTTCCACATTTGTTTGGTGCGTCACGTAGGAAGTTTCCCTGTGAACGTCTGATTTCTCCACTCAAATTTCACTTTATGAAATATAACCTTCCAGTTTGATCTGAATCGTAGTTTTTTTTTTTCTTCTTCTTCTTCTTCCTTTCTTTTCTTTTCTGTTTCCACAATGCTAAATGACTCTGACCGCTACGGAGCTGCTGAGGTCTCGCTTGTCCCGGTGTGCATCGCCACGGCGATATTCTGTTGTAAAGACGGTAATTTAAAGGCCCACAATCCCTCGCGGGGGGGGCGGGGGGGGGTCTGAGCACACCTTACATAAAGCGCGGTGCCGTCGGACATTCGTAAATCAACCGGGAAATACTTCCTAAGCATATCTTTTTTAACATATTGAAAGACATGAGACATGCCAGTAAGAAATGCTGTCTTTCTTTCTGCTTCGGTTTGGCTGTTACATTACGTCTTGTTACTCTTTGTTGATCTTCTGCGGCGCCCGCCCGTGCAGTGGAAAATACACGCTGGACACGGGTCAGGTCTCGGAAAAATAAATAAGATTTTTTTTAATGCATGTCTCCTTACAGGGTGAGTGACAATGTGATGACAAAGACATGTCGTAGGATGTTTTCAATGGATTCGTTGAATGCACGCTCGCTGCGTCGACTCCATGTAAGATTGGTGCACGCGGGCAGCGAGGACGGAAGTGGCTCCACCGTAAGGTCTTTGTGGACATTCTGGTCAGACTCATTTGGTATTATGGGAACTGAAAAGAGGCCAGAGCTGCCCTTTTAACCATCTGACCGTATGAATTTCGTAACTGGTGTCCGGGGTGGGGGGGGGGCATCGCATAACACGCGAGCGCCAAACATTCACACTGTGCAGGATGCTTCGGTATTATAATTTGTATTCCTGTTTCCAAATTTCTGTTGGTGTTATTGGTCCAAAAAAAAACAAAAACAATTTTCCCCGGCAGAAGGAGTATTGGTTAATTCTCACCTTCTCTGCCGTGTCTGGAAAACCAGCAGCAAAGTCGGTTTGAATCAGAGGAAAGAAACTTTTAAATGGTCATATGGTTACTGGGGGAGGAGGGGGGGGTGTGTGTGAATGAAACTGGAGTGATGTGTGACTACATGCAGCTCAGTGTTGTTTCAGTCCTCCTCACATTCCACTGGGACTCGGAATCTGCTCCAATGCATGCCCTTCATGCTGGTCTGACCTGTGGTACCTACGTCGACCGGACTCCCCACACTTGTGTCTGCTCACCGCAATCTCCCGTTTGGATCGCTAGTCTGAAGATGATAAAATACCAGCCCCGATACATGCCGTTAAGACTAGTAGCATTTTTTTTTTTTTTTCATTGATGGGAATTCATTTCATATGTGTAGATTTGACTTCAAAAAAGAAAAAGGAAAAAAAAAAAACCAAACCGTGGCGGGTGAAGGTGTAAAATCCATGATGCGTGGACCGAAATTGCAATCGCCGCTTTAAGTTTTGACTTGTCTTTTCCCTGCTTTTATTTCTTCACCTGTTTGTTTTTGTTTGTTTGTTTTTTTCTTGATCGGGGGGGGGGGGGGAGGGAGGCGGAGGGTGTCGACGCATTAGAATTTTGTCCTTTTTTTTTTATTTTATTTTTGTGTACAGCATATACCTTTTTACAGTGATCAGACACCCCTCAGCAGCCTCACAAATATTCAGTGTTGCAGCCAAAACGCTGACGTGGCGTTGCTCCGTCGAGGCCGACGGGGCGGTCGGAGCCCAACCCGGGAAACGCTGAAACGTGTTCGCTTGGCGGGTCCCGGTGAGGATCACCGGTTGCTTTGCGGCAGATTGCGGATCCCCCCCCCCGAGCGCGGGGTTTCAAAAGGCCGAATCTTGCTCGGGAGTTCGCCTCATCACCTCCTCCGGTCGCAACTCCCCTCTTCTGCGCCTCGCTGCAACAGGAACGCGACCGTCGGAAGAATTCCACAAAAAACCGACGTTTCCGAAAAAGCCGCGGCAGCTTCTAGAAACTAGAAATGCACATCGTTTTCGCTCTTACCCTACTTTCGCTCCCCTCGTCCTGCGAGTTGAATCCTGTGCAATTTGCGATTTGACATCTAAACGTTCACCTTTTTTTTTTTTTTTTTTTTTAACGCGAGGGAGTTACACTGGGCCGAGGTTTACTTTGAGATAACGTAGGGTTGTTGGGACTTTTTACGGCTCGGGTTTGAAATGCAATTGGGTCGTGTCTTGCGCAAGTGATTTAACACTTTCACCCAGAAGGTATTGAACGGACGGAAATCATGCTCACATTTGATAGAACTGTGTTTTTTGACATGTCAGGATAGTTAGTTTTGCTGGGTGGTGACTTCAACTAAACATTTGCTATATGGTTGTATTACAGATAGAGTTAGGTAGTTTGGTATACTTAACCTGATAAAGCATTCATCAGATTATTTTTTATTTTTTTTAGTCTGTTTCGTGGTTATATGTGAGATACCCCATAGACATGCCTGCTTGTCCTCTCCTTTCAGATTCAAGAGTTGTACAGATGAGTGTGAGTGATTTCAAACTAGGGTGATGTCGTGATAGATCCGACCTGTACAGAAATCCAAAGTGTGGTCCAAGCCCGTTCAGATTGGATTTCTTCCATAAGCGTGATTTCTATAAACGCAGTTCTGTGTTCACGAATGTCACCACGTTCGAACGCAGAAGTACAACGACATGCTTCTCGGTTTTGTTTTTAATTTCCGATATTTATCAGAAGAGTCTTGGATTAGTTTTACGCTGCGGGATAAAAGATTTCTCTCATCCGGCCTGAGGAAGTTTTGAATGTCGGCTCGGGGTAGCTTTCAGCAGGACGCAGCCATTTGAACTGTTGCAGAGCTCACCTTTTGTAATGGTCAACGACCAAGGCAGTATGAAGCTACGTGAATGTTTTACATGTATTTGTGGTGAGGTTTGAGATGGACATCCTCTAACAGAACAAACCTTCCCCATTTGCACAATTGGCTTTTGTTTTCTTTTTGTCTTCCCTCCATGCTGCCTATAAAATTGTGTTTATTCACACAGTGACCCCCCCTTTTTATTTTATTTTTTAAATCTTGGTCATCAAGCGACAATTATCATACTGATGAGAATTTTTTTTCTTTTTTTTCTTTTGTAATTTACTTTACATTTTTGCAGTATTCTACCTTAGTGCTGAAAATATAGTACATCTGAGTTAAGAATTGTAATAATATAGCACATTACGATGCAGTGGTGCAACAGGAAACACGTGATAGTCTTTTTCCAAAAACAGAAAAAGGACCCCTTGTGTTTGGGTAAAATCATAACTCTGGTTTTCAGCATTTATTTGATCTGCTGAGCAATAAATGGATGATGTAGTCAGCTGTGGCCTGGTGTTGCTCTGGAAAACCATCTGATCTTTTCAGTGGCCTCCATTGTGTTTTTTTATATTATTATATCTACTCCCGACACTTGCTTATTCGGTGTTATAAAACCTGATTACTGCCTTTACATCATTTCAGTTAAATTGAACTCAAGAACTAAAGAAAATGTCCTCAAGCCAGTGAATGATAAAAACAAAAAAAAACATGTTTACTGTGCTTTTAATTAGTTTCCTTTTGGCTTCCCCCCCCCCCCTCCCACTGCTTTAAGACCACAGACCTGCAGGTAATGTTTTTACTAACCACGGTTTTAAACAGCGACTGTTGTCCTGACTGCGAACCTGCAGAGGAACCCCAGCGCATAGCCATAGCCCCCCCACACGCATTCCCCACGCTCCCTGCTGGATGTAATAAGGATGAAGGGCTTGAGCTCAGCGAATGGACTGGTCTATCATTAATCCATAGACGAGATGTCCAAGGCCCGTTCTCTGTTTTATCAGCACAGAGAGTGCCAGCACCCCGGTCCTGTAAAGTCACCCCCTCCCCCCGTGGGTTGACCTGTGTCTCCTCAGGCCAGTTGCATGCTTCTGGTGTGGAGTCGAGGCTCGCTTGGTGCACACCTCCCATTCTGTCTTGTGCTTGTGTGGATTTGTACCCTGTGCTGGCTGGCTGACTGCTGCCATCAGGGGATTTAGCAGCAGGCACAAACAGCATGGAAAATGGCAGTTTTTTTTTTTGTTTGTTTTTTTTTTTTTTCATTTCAAAAATAGAAACTATGTATTTGGTACCTAGTGTGTGATACATGAGGGTTTAAAAAGTCAAAAGGTTTATTTTTGTTTTGAAAAGTCCATTCTTGGTCTTATTTTTATCACCTTCTTTGCCCTCCTCTTGTTTTTTTTGTTTTTTTTCTTTGCATTGTGAAGTGGGCATGCTTGTCAGAAAGACAAATGCTCTCTATTAATAGGCTTATAACCTCATAAATAGTTGTGTATAAAACAAACTGTTATAACTTCTTTTTTAATAAAACATTCAATGTGTATGGATGGTCTGTCCAAGGCTCGTTGTCTTTGTATGTTTGTAGCTGTGCATTTCTTTCTACTAAGAGGAACCTTGTGTACTTCAACATCCTGTATAGATACCCTGTACGTTCTGCTTTTAAATCTCCTTAATGAAAGAGATTAGCACTTTGCTTGCAGACATTCAATACTATTTCAATTTGACAAAAGAATTTTTTAAAAGCTTCCACCTTTTCTAAAACTAATTTCTTCTTTTCATATTATTCATGATGTTCTCCATCTTAAGCGAAACATCATATTGTTTTTGGCTTTACAATAAATACCGACATATTCATTAGCATTGAATAATTATGATTTAAAACCAAGTGATTTTTCTCACAATTTCTTAATACGTCTTGCATCAAATTATTTTCATAATATTTTCAGTACACCTGCGTATGTTGGCCTCCAAACACCTGAAAGTCAATACGTCACTTTGCTTATTCCTCCGGAAGACGAGAGACACTTTCCATATTTGAAATTGAAATAACCACTTGCAACTTTTACCTGCGAAACCAGCTTTGACCGCAAGGTGTCAGTGTGGCTCTGCACGCCACTCCGGTGTCTCCGCTCCCCACCTCATCTCGGCAGCTTGTACAATAAGGGCCCAGTGTCTGGCATGGACCCCGAGAGTACTGTGAAACTTGAGAATCACATTAGTGCCCCAGTCTGCCAGTCTTGAAACGGTGGAGTTGAATGACCGCAGCCATCCAAAGACACGGCGCTGACTGCTGACTTTTCCTCCAAAGCCGGAATTTTGCAGGTTTAAGAATGCTATTTTTTTTAATTTTTTTTAGTTGTGGTCCTTCGTATATCTATGAAGTGAAAAGAGTCCGTTGCAGCAAGTGTGGTAACTCTTCAAAGCTCCGCTTGGGTGTGTATAGCTTTGCCTAAGTCTTGTATACTCCAGTGATCTGTGCCAAATCTGCTAAGCATCTGAGGTAGCAACTGGGGTTTTATTTTGAAGGGGATATTGGACTGCGTGAGATTAACCTTGCTGCGAGGGCAGCCTCCACATGCAATGACGGATGCAGTTCGACCAACGGACCAGAGGGGGGCGCCGCCTTCTCCGTCCCGTGCCCTGAGCTGAAACCTCCCCCCCCCTCACCCCCCCACCCCTCTGCATAATCACAGCAGGAGAAAATAAATGCTGTGACATAAGGCTGTTTAATCCTCTCTCCTCTGAAAAATGTATTTTGTCACGCAGCAATCTGCTCTCTCTTCCTGTCCGTCTCTCCATCGCGGCGCTGAGACATGAAATTCCTCTCCACGTTGATATTTCTCAGATGTTCAGTGTTTGTTACTTTTTGTTAGGACTTATTGTGTTGGGTTTTTTTTTTTTCCTCTCTTTCTCTCTCTCTCTCTCGCTCTGTGTCATATAAAGACAAAAAAAAAAAAAAAATGAAGGAGGAAAAACGCCTTGAAAGGAAATGGTCCGTATTCCTGCGCACTTCTATCTCCTGTGCTGGGCCACATGCTCCAGCGTGTCCACACCAGAGCCCCAGAGGGTCTTCATCCCGGCCAAGAATGTCAGTCAGGTGATCGACACGTGTCTGTGCGCCAACAAAGGCCCTACAAAACGAGAAGACGATTCTGCTGAGCGGAGGTTGCCGCTGCATCTGCTGAGTGTTCTCGCACCGAATCGTCATGCGGCGGGTGCAAATTAAGGAGCACTCCAGCCGTTTGGGAATGCACATCCATGAAGTCAATGTAGTTTATAATAAATGGATTATTATAAGAAAGACTGGACGGAATCAAAGCAGCAGAGACATCCTGACTCGAGCTTCAAAAGCATTGGGTCCTACAGTTTCCATTGCGCAACTGAATCACGCCTTTCATTTGACCCTCTCCGGCCTTATAAAAGACCTTATCTGACAACCTCCACTCCCCCGGTTTGTTATGCCGGCTTTGTGTCAAAAAAAAGATCTCCCAAGATCACATCATCAAGCTCATTTTCTACCCATAGAAGCCAGTAGGTGTAAAAATGAATGGTGCACCCCTTTAACTGGGTGAGAGGTGCACATGTCTCCTGTCCTTGCGTTTTGAAGTAGTATTTTATGAATACCCTTTTGAGGAGATACAAGTCAGAGAAGCATTTTAGAAATACGTCAAATCAGCAGCTGATGACCTGCTGTGACAACCTGAGTGTCCCTCACTTCGTTTCAATGGCAGAGGACTATTGTTCATAACAGACTCTTTCTAAAGCCCAACCCTCTGTTTTCACCCTGCTTCTCCTTCTCCTGCATCAGAAGAGGAGGGAGGGAGGGAAGGGAGGGAGGGAGAGGATGAGGCTATCTGTCTCTTCACAGTCCTGACCTCCAGAAGTCCAGCAACCCGAGATCCTCAATGAAATATTTAAAGCTTCTGTTTTATCCGCAGTGCGTTGGTCAAGACAAAACTGCGGGCCTCCATGACGTAATGCCGAAGCCACGCACCGGCTGTCTGATTGGTCCACGTGCCCGAACGGGGTGGTCAGGTGTCTTGTGCCGCTGCGGCCTTTTAAGGCATTACGATGCCCCGAGGCTCCACATTAGGCTCGCGAGCTGTCTGCTGCACGTTATGATCAATCACTGTTTGCTGCGGTATTTCCCACAGCGAAGCTTTTAGCAGTAAATCTGCCCCGCGTGTACATTCTTTAATGACGGCTAAAGGAGCTCAGGTTGTGCTCATTTGCTCCTGAAAGAGAGAGCGCAACTGTTGAAATGTTTTCTGCCGAGGCCTCCGCTGACCCAGTCGATGTTTTCATAAAAGTCACGGTCAAATGAGTAGCAGAAATGCGTATTTGAAGTCAAATTGTGGCGTAATGCGACGTCAATTCGTGCTGGGTTTCATACGTGACCAAAAAAATATATATATACCTGAAATATGTTGCCACATTTGCTTCCCCTGCTAATCCCCCCCCCCCCCCCCCCCCCCCCCCCCCCCCCGTATACCTGGCTGCTGGTGAGCTGACAGCCCGTCGAGCAGTCGAGGTGAGCCGTCACCAACAGTCAGCGTGGTGTTGGGTTTCTCAGGCCGGGGTTGGGTGGCGGGCGATGGGCTCTCTCGGGTTACGAGCTCTGTTTCAGTGGCACAGTTGGAGGGGGTGTATGAGGCGGTGCAACAGCGGCGAGAAGCACAATGATCCCTGGGTCTTTACTAATAGATGATTTGCCATGCCCCCACCCATCCACCCATCCACCCATCCACCAGCACCACCAGCAGCAGCAGCAGCCTCCAACCGCCCCAGCCTTTTACTGCAAAAAGGAGCAGACACACAGTGCTGGTGGCAGGAGACACTGAAGAAGGACACGGACATGAGTGAAAGACAAACAGAGACATGCGGGAGATGACAAGCAGACAAAAAGCAGTTGTCATGATCAGTAAATATAATAATATGACTAAAAAGCTGTTTTGTTTTTCTTTCGTGGGATCTGTTTTTTCAACATGGTTATTGTTGGCCTTAATTCACTGGTCACGTTTCAGTTCCCTCAGTGATTATATAATTCCCATTTTCCCCAGTAGACACGAATCATCACCAAAGTTACCCTGTTAAATTTATAGTATTTAAATCATGTATTTTTTTCCAATATTTATGTCATTTTAGTTGCTTTTAGGTTGGGACCGGTAGTTTAGAAAAGCCTAAAACCGGCTCAATAATTTCAATTACTGCATCAGATGTGTATGTGTCTGTAGAGCTATGATGGAACTATAATATTTAGCATGTTCTCTCCTACAGTACAATCTGAGCTTGTAAAGTACACGGGGATGACTTAACTTTACCCTATCTCATATTCTGTATTAGTTTTTTTTTTTTAAAGGATGGGATACTTTCTCTGTCTCTTTCCTGTTTCTGAAGCGCTGCACTGCTTCACTAATAAAGCGTTATTATCGCCTATTGTTTCCATTTAGTTTTTTTTTTTTTTTTTTTTTTCTTTTGAAGCAAACAGACTTCATCTTGCCGCATTATTATTTCATCCAGCGGTCCGGCGTGGCCCGAATCCCAGCGTCCATCCGATCCCTCTGCTGGCACCTGCTTCATCATGGCTCCGGCACCGCAGCACAGAAACCAAATGAGTATTTGAAATATTCATCGAGGGCTGCTCATCTCCTATACACGCCGGCCTCTCTCACACGCACACATGATCCGCAGCTCCTGTTTCAGCGTTTCCAGGTGGAAACCACGTCGAGGCGCGCAGCGGCTCCGGGATGCGGCTACCCGACGCTGTGCAGCCGCCGCGGATTGATTTCACTTGTCTCCCCTGTTCGCTCTGAAAGGAGTGTAAACCAAACCCACCCAGTCACCTCTAAATATTAGACGAGTTGTGTGCACCTAGTTATCTGCCTAATTATCAACAGCAGGTAAATGGACTCTGACCCGCCATCTGAGAGGAGCAATGGGCAGGCACTCGCCCTCATATATTAGGGGATCCAAAAGTGAACTGGCGACATAGTCCAGACTCACTCCAGCACGGCCCCCTCTGGTGGTGTGCAGCTCCACGTGAAGCCTGGGAGGAAGGATGAGGAGCAACGCCGAGGCCCCCCCCTCCACCCCCACCCCCGCCCTCCCCGGGTAAAGGCCCGGGGGGGCCGCTTCCTGACAGGACACCAGGCCTCCCTCCATCAGGTCCGCGCCAGGTTGTATGGTTTTGACTAGAGGGCGACAGATTAATAAGCAAAGAGACGAACATCAACCGTGGTATATGATCACAAAATATTAGGACGGGCACCAAATATTCCTACTTTAGCAAAGGCATCTTCCTTGCTGTCCCCGGACAGGAAATGGTATGCAATCCGCAGCTCTAGTGCAGGTTTTAAATGCAGTGTTTGATAATCATTAGCCATCTGGACGTAGTCATTTGATCCTGCAGCATCTTGACCCGAGAACTGCAGCCTCAACAGCATCCGTCGACTACAACTAATCCCGGGACGGGGGCTGGGAAGATGTGCCAGATAGTCTATTTGATGCATGCTTGGTTTAATATTGGAACATGCACCGCAAGCCATGTTGTTCTGCTCATTAATGAGTCTTCTGTTCACTTCAGCAAACAGGCTGTACAATATAGTCTGTTTATCGTCCTATTTTTTTTTTTTTTTTTTTAATATATATATAATTGAATATTAAAATAAGGGTTGTTTCAACAATGCATTTTCTTCAACAGTCTTTCTCCGTCCTCACAGAGAAAACATTGTGGTCTGCAGGTGCTGCTCGGCTAGACGGCGCACTGAAGATCTGCACATAAACCAGAGGCCTACAGGCCGCAATACCAGGCTTCAGGCATCTTGAGGACACTGTCATTTATTTAATAATAACAGCAACTTTTCAGACATAAAGGAGAACCTTATTTAGATTACGATGTATTATAATGCAGCCGGAGCAGACTAAAATCCTTCAGCTATAAACGTGTCCATTAATGTTGCAGAAATCTAGGCCTACTGAAAGTATGAAAATGTTTCTCCTTTAAACCTAATATAAAGATGTCTTCTTCTTTTTTTAATTCCCATTAAAAAATATATATATATATATATATATATTTTTAATTGGCCAAATATAAATTAAGGTCCTCAAATCCATGCAGGCTGTAGGGTATCCATAAAAAAAAAAAAATAAAAAAAAAATAGAGTGATCTCGCTGCCACAACTGGAGAACAGCGTCTGACGTTTCTCGGGTTGGGTCAGTCTACAGAGGGGGTTGGTCCAAATTATTTATCTGGAAATCGTTTAATCCCGAGAGACAAAAACCAATCCTCATCCCGCCCAGACTGCTGCAGTCCCCGAGTTAAAACAGACCCGCTTTTAAGGTCTCCTCGCCTCCAGTCCAGGGAGAGATCCATTTTAAAGAGACCGTAGAGCCCGCGTACTTGAAGGAGGCCAAAAAACAACAACAACAACAACAACAACAAAAACCGCAGCGCAACAGGAGAGATACAGGCTGGTTGGATTATTGGTTTGAAACAGGGGAGACATGCTTAAAAATGTGTCTTTATGTTGTTCTTTTTTTTTCCCACCCCCACCGGGTAAATCTTCTGGACTCGCAGCCTTGAAGCAGGTGGAGGGAGACTGGATGGGAGCTGTTTGGATCCCGCTTCTAGACAAACGTCCCCTGTTATGAATCTAGGTACAGCGGTGCGTTTTGCACCCTTAGTCCCCCCCCCCGCCTCCCTCCTCCCCCGAGAACATACCATTTAAAGGGAAGGAGTGCAATGCGCTGCACACTTTGCACACACAGCTGTAAAATGTTCTGTGAAAATCTGAAACGATTTTTTTTTTTTTTTTTTAAAGAATAGGAAAATGTTTGTAGTACATTTTAAGGGCTGGCGTTTTATTCGCTTTTTTTGTTGTTGTTGTTGTTTTTTGTTTTTTGTTACCTGTCGTTGCGCTTTTGTGCGTCTGCGCCTTTAAAAAGGTAGCGCGGAGCACCTTTCTTTCTGTCAGTGTGCAGTCTGGACGCGCAGGTAAAAAAAAAAAAAAAAAAAAAAAGGGAGGAGGTTGAGTTTGGAGAGAGAGAGAGAGAGAGCCAGTAGGAGAGAGACAGAGGGGAGAGAGGAGAGGAGGAGAGAGGAGAGGAGAGGAGGAGAGGAGCACAGGGCTGAAAAGTGACATTTGATACTCAGGAAGTTCAGGACTCCGCTTGGATTTCTTTTGTTTCATTGTAATTCTGCGGCGGCGCTGCGGGGCAACGCGGACCGGAGGCTTCTGTCACTTCCAACACAAAGTTGATAAGCGGAAAAAAAAAAAAAAAAAAAAAAAAAAAAATCCTTCAACGGTAATGATAGGTTGACGAGTTCAAATGTGCGTCGGGTCCGAATTCAGAGCAGTTTGTGGCCTCAGAAATGACGCACAACGATGGACGCCGAGAAAGGTATGAACTGTATTTTATATATATATATATATATTTTTTTCTTCTCCAGTTTTAGCTCCAGTTAGACTGTTAATTATAACGCTAAGCAGTTTGTAAACGATCTCATTGGAAGTCAGGAAAAGTTAGGAATTAAAAAAAAAAAAAAAAAAGAGAGAAAAGATGGGCGGTGAAATGGCATCAAAAAGAGGCCGTGGAACTTGGCAAAATAAACCGATTTGCCTGTGATACTCGATGCCGAAGCTCATTCATCCTGGAAAAAACCAGCCTACCCCGTAGTTTTGTGGATTTGTCCAAAATTCAGCGTCTGCAATCAAATGACAATTAAATCCAGGTGTGACTTTTTTTTTTTTTCATTTTTTTTTTTTTCATCGTTAGGCTAAATATTTCCAAAAATTAAAATAATCATAATAATTAAAAAAAAAAAAAAAACAATCGCAGAATTACGAAATAAATGAAATGCTATTTAACTATTTATTTTCGCTAAAGCCCGAAGCTTACGTCGCTTTAATCACGTTGCACCTGCTTTTATTTCCGTTTGAATACCAGGGAAATAAAGTCGAAGCACGCTGGCGTTGGCAGCTTAATCCCGTGGATTAATACGAAATTGAATTTACTGTGTAATAAATATGAAAGAGAGCAGCGGTTATCAAATATTTCATAAATGGGCTACAACAACGGTACGGCCTCGTAAACAAAAATATTTTCAAAATAAAGGTCGCGTTATGCGCTACTACCCGCAGGTCGTGTAATAATGACATGTGAATGGGATTTCCATTTTGTTTGAAGGCCTCCTACTTTTATAAACCGGATTTACGGTTAACTGATCCAGGTGGCATGTGTGACAGTGGATCGAGATCTTGCTGCGGGACTTAGAGGAGTGATAAATCCTCCTGAAATAACCGTGAAGTTGAGGACTTGTAGACTCCCTATGCAGACAAATGAGATTAACTGAAGGGGCTTTGGAGCAGCTCTGAGGTTAAATTAACGATGGCATGGGACAGAGTGAGGTCCGGGCTGTGCGATGTTAACATTTCAATATCACTGGTAAAATTCACATGCTGCTTAAAGATGAGGAAATTGCGAGTCGTTTCTTCAACCGTCTTATTCTTTATAACTTTAAACCTCACTAGGTATTCTGGTCTAAACTTGTGCTTTTAATTGGCTGGTTTGTGTTTTTCAGAGTATAATTTAAGATATATTACAGGCTAGTGTTTTTGCATCATTTATCAAACAATATAAAGTAGGAAATTAAAAAATTTAAAAAAAAGTCTTTAGTCAGAAAAGCTAAATAATTACCGAAAATTGAATCTAAAACATTTTCACAAGAATCCTGTCAGTTTGTAAATGATTATCGTGGAAAAAAAAAAAAAAAGGAGTTGTTTTTTTTTTCTTTTTTTTCCAGCTTATATAAGCTTTGACAGCTGGCCTTGATGACACATCAAACCAAGAAGGCCTTGTCTGTCATTGATTCAGCACGTGATTAAACAAACAGAATTTATATTTACAGAGGGTCTACATGCCCAGACTTTGAAATTATAAGAACATATTCTCTCAGAATAAATTAATGACTAAAACCGCTTTAGTAATAAGTGCGCCAAAATTTCATTCAGGAAATAATGTTCTTTTTTTTTTCCCTTTCTGTTCTGAGACTCTTATGTAATAACGTATTACAAAAATCCCATGAACCTCCTTTTTAAATAATCGAGGTATGAAAAAAACAAAAACAAGACATGGGCAAAGCTTTAAAGGAGATAGTTTTTTTTTTTTTTTTTTTTTTTCCGACTTGGCTTTTTAGCTGTATTGATTTCTCCAGGAAATGGCAATAGGAGTCTTGCTCAGGGAGCCATTTGGGCGTCTGAGGAATCACTTAGTACATGGTTTGATCGCTGGAATCAATGGGAGCTCTGCGCACTGCAGGACCCGGGGTGAGGCAGCTAATGGCTGACTCAAGGGTGGGGCGTCTGGGCCCTGCCAGGACAGAGCCGCGGACCGCTAGCCTCTCGGATTCTGATTACCTGCAGCGCAAAGATGCTTTTGACAACACACCCAAGGTCAGGCGGGAGATTTGAAGGTTAACGCTCAGCTGCTGGGGTGGTGTGTCGTCATTTATATTCGTAACGTTTGTCTGAACTAAATGGGGAAAAAGCGGCAGAGTTACATTTTCTTGCAAGAAAAGCCTTGCACGCTTTTCAGAGAGACTTTTTTTTTTTTTGCAATAGTGGCTGAGTCTAAATCCACATCTGACTGCAGCCATTTTCAGGGATTTGTGGTTTGTATAGGAAACAAATTGCCTGTCAACTGCAGTCTGTTCCTCATGACGGAGACATAGTGGCACATTTGAACTCCGCTTTTTCTGAGCTCACACTTTTGTGGACAATACAAATTCATTTCACTTGTGAAGTTACATTTGATAGCTTGCTATAGATCGTAACAGTGACGAGATTCTTCTTCTTTTTTTCTTCTCAATTCTCCTTCCATTTGTACTGTAAATTGTATGTAACAACACTAATCTAAAAGAGCGAATTGGTGGGTCGTTTTAAAGGTGTCCCCCGTTAAGACAAATTGGGGGTGTCGGCTGAGGGCAGGGCCCGCAAGGAGATGAATAATACGATTTATTGATTTGTACCAACCTTATTTTAGAACATTGGTGGGTTTAATAATAGGGCATTCATTTTCAGTTTAACAATGTTCGTTTCCTTATTTTATTTTTTTTATTTTTTAGGAAAATAGTCATTTTGAATGTAGATTCATTGAGATGTAATTTCAGTCGCATTGCGTGTTTGCTCGCAGATATTCAATTTGAGTCGTGTGTTAATAAATTAAAAAAAAAAAAAAAAAAAAAAGAGGCATTTATTCCCGTTTTCTTACGGCTGCCGTTAGGTTTTTGGTCCCAAGTTGCAATGTAAATAATAAAAGGAAGAAGCTGCGCTGGTTAAAATCATCACACGTCGTTTTGTTGGAGGACGTGTGGTCAAGACTTTTTTGGATTCACAGTTTGCATTGTGGAACAACCTTGGAATTTGTCCTTCCTTTGTTGTAAGCGCTTCAAACAAAACAACAGTGGTGTTGTACAAGGTCCATTAAGTGAGGATTTGAACCCTGTTAGCTATTTAGGTTCATTAGCTATCAAATTTAACTCTCCTTTCCTAGAAACGTAAAGATGGCAGAGCGGGTGATTAGCAGTGGACAGCTAGATGAGGGTGTTTACTCACTCCTAGGATTGACTGGACTTATATTTAGTTGCCCACATTGAGACACTGTTGCCTTTTGACCTGTTACTCAATGTGCGGATCAATCCTCTGCAGTGCAGTTCATCTTCAGTCGAGCTGCGTCACTGCAACGCCGGATCTATCGAAGGCTGTGGACGTCCCTCTTCCTGTTTGACATCATTTCTTCACTCCATCTCTGTCTCTTTGTCTCTCTGTCCTCTTGCTTTCTCTCTCCAGGCTGTTGTTTCTGCTCTGCCCGTGCGGGTCGGTGGTCTGGTTTGCGTAGCTTTGCTTTGGCTGGGCTGACTATCCTCACAGGCTTGACTGGCTGGCCGAGGTGTTGGGGGTGATAATGACTCCTGTTCTGTGTATGGCACTGGTAGAATTCACTGTGAGAGCTCACTATCAGTGAATTACCATAGGGCCATAAACAGAGCAGAGAAAGAACCACTTGATGATGCCCATCCATAACGGCTTACACGTTCTGTCGCTGTCCTCTCCTGTGCTTTGTGGGTGGGGTGATTGTGATGTAATTCCTCCGGTGCGGCTGCGTTAGCTGCGCTGCGCACATCTCTCTGGGTACGGCGGCGTCTTCTTCCGGTCCCGATGTGTCTCTATAACAGCAGCTGCTTGCATTCGGATACCCCAGCCACTCGTCTTCTTTGCCCATTTTGGCACTAGCACATTTTTGCTTCTGTATACATACTTTGAGCAATTATGTGTAGTGCCAATATAGGACAAGACAGACTTCCGTCGCTTTCGCACAATCGTGGATTGTAATCTTCTGGGGCATTTTTGGAATCTCGTATCTCTTCTAACCTCGCTGTCCTGTCATTTCAACCTGTTGCCATTCACAGGGCATCAAATACTGCCATTTTGTTACAGCCCGTTAGCATCTCAGAGATCTGCCCAAAGAACCCTTTGCCATGTCATGCACAGACAATGTTCCTTGCGCCAAACAACAAATGGGTTAGGATTAGAAATACATCATGGTTTGATTTGAATTTAAATTGAATAAAGGCGTTTCATTTTTTTTGGGCAGGAGTGCCTTGTACTTTTCCTTGGCTAGGGTTAGCCTTTGGGACAACAGCAATATAATAATCTAATCTTTGTGGGTTCCTCTGTGTTTGCGACTTACACGTGCTGAAGAACCCCAGCTGCTCTCCGGTGGTGTTTGGCAATGGTAGAACTCACACTGGTGAGGTAGATGGATCCGGTGGTTCTAGACTTGCCAACTACTGCTTGAGAGCATCCACCTGCTGAGAACGACTCAGAGACAAAACCGGCCTTTCAATCTCGATTGGAGAAACATCTAAGGAACATTTTTTTTTTTTTTAAGTCCGAGTCAGTGGCTGATGGTGATGAAGGGTGGGGTGAGACTCTGTTCCTCCCCTGCACACCCCGGCCTCAAAGCTCCAGTGACTCTTTTAAGGACAGTCTGTCTGTCTGTCTTTTTTTTTTTTTTTTTTTTTTTTTAGGAGCAATATTCTGGAACAATCTGGATGATGTGAATTCAAGTAGAAACCTCAAGCCCTTTGCCTTCTATAATTATAAGAGGACATAAAGGTGGAAATATGAGGAAATGTATTTGGAGCTGTGGAAGGAGTTTTAACCTATGAGCTAACTGAAGTGTGGGTTATCCAAAGGACTGAGACTCAAAAACAACACTTTGACGGACACTTAGTTAATTCTGTGTAAATCTTGATACGGTACCTGTTTGGAATGTTTTGGTAAATCAATTGTACAAATGGGCTGTAGAAGAGGGGTAGTAACGCCTCTAAAAACAAGAAAGGCAGCGAAAACCTGAAGTCAAAAATCAATGGAAGTGTTTCGTGAAACCAGAGATTTCAATACAATCAATTTGAAAACGTCCATCAGGATACCCCAAAACATTTCCCTCTAACGCCACCTCTTCAGATGAGGCTGCTACTTCGAGCCCAAACCAAGTCGTCGTACAGTGTCGCTGCTCGAGCTTTTTCAACAATTATTCAGCTGAGTATTGCGTGTCGACTAGTTTTTGAGAGTCAGTTAATTCTCAAAATTATTGAAAGCCGTTTCCAGATGTGAGGATTTGCTGCTGTTCTCTGCTTCATATCTAAACCTTCGGGGTTAGTCAGACTAAACGACATGTATGTATGTATGCATGCTGACATTTGTGAGAACAAGTAATGGCTCCCTCCGTTCATCGGTCAGTCTTCAGTTTGGCTCAAGCGAGTGCGACTCTGCGGGTATGAGGGACGCTGCGATCGACTTTATGGACAGAGGGGGTTTGGCTGCTCCGCCTTCAGCCAACCATCAGGGGGTTCCTCTCTTAGCTCCGTGGCATAATTGGGAAACGGCGCGGTGTCATCTTACCCTTCTCTTTCAATGCGGCCTTTTTCCCTCCTCCCTTCCCAAGCGAAAAAGGGTGGAGAGCATGGGAGTCTTACTCGGATGCTGGTTTGGTTTGCTGCAGCAGTCCGTTGACAGTTTGGCTCAAAAAGCAGCTACATACTGAGCTTCATATATCTGGGTCAGGGTCTGCTAATGTAGGTGGCGGGGGGATTAAAACCTCTTTATCTGCCTTTGCATAAATCCTGCTTTATAGCCTACACTTCAGCTTTAGCTAATATGATTTGTATTGTCACTGGTTTGCCTGCTATATTTGATCTACGTGGATGTCGGCAGTGGGCCTTTGCGGAGGCTCTTTTGTGCGGATCGGCCATTAAAACAGCCAGAGTGGGTAAGTGCTTGGATTGCGGTGGTGCATATTCTAGTCGACATAAAAGACCTCGACTCGGGCTGTTGCTCACTAATTCGGGTTAACTGTTGTTGTGTCTCATGTTACAGGACATATCATGCACATATGACGTACAGTGTGTGCATGTAAGGACACGGTCTGCGCTTTGATAATGCAGCATGAATGTAACGAGTCAACATGTTCTCTCTGTGTGTGTGTGTGTGTGTGTGTGTGTACACACACCTGCTGATTCATCCCCGAGATGACATATTGTTTTGTTGTTTTTTTTTTAACATAAAAATTCCCTTAAATGTGATGCAAATAAACACTTTGAAAAGACTGAGCCATTGTGTCAGACTCCCTCTAACAATCTTCTCTGCAGCAAAGTGCATTGTGGGATAACCCTTGTCAATGCGAGGCCTTCTCCAGATGGACCGAGCAGCTCAGGTTACACCGCATTTTTCAGTGCCCCCTCTATCCCACAGCCCCCCTGGCCCCTTTCTCCCTCTCTATTGCTAACACACACACACACACACACACACACACACACACACACACACACACACACACACACACACACACACACACACACACACACACACACACACACACACACACACCGTTTCCTGGGTGGGTAGAGTTGAGCTGAGACAGTGCTTCGCCTGTGTTCTAATGCAGACTACAGAGCATTAGTGAAATGAGATTATCGTCGTTCTTACGCAGTGTCTGGGATGGAGGTGGACAGAGGTGTGAGTTGGGAAGGTGAGGAGGCCATTATTAGACTATTAGACTACATTACGGGGGAAGACGCTTCATCAGCAACATGTCTGCACGAGGCCCAGATGAATAAAGAATGCATTTATTCCATTATTTGACTTGTTTTTCCTGCATTTCCTTAGATGAGAAAACGTTTTTCCGCCTAACGCTGGAGGAACAAACGGGTCAAAAGCAGGCTGGGATTTTTTTTTTTTTTTTTTCAGAGTAACACCTCGAATTGTTCAGCTTCCAGAGTCCATTTCCTTGTATGCGAGGGATGCTTTCTCAAGTTATTGCCCGACCCTATGCTCAGGACGAGGGGCAGGAGATTATGTCTTGTTAGAGCAAGTGGGGGTTTGGACTGCAAGCAGTTCGCCCGCGCGCGCGCGTGTGCGTGCAAAGGGTGTAGGACCCGGGATGCACGTATTAAGAAACGATTAGTGGAGATTAAAGCTCTGCCCTAGAGTCTGCTTGCACAACTCCAGGCAACAAGAATGACCAACCCCTCCCTTGTCACCCCGCAGTGCCCCCTGTGGAGCCGGGGCTACTGAAGCCCCGGCTGGAGCCGAGTCCACCGGCTGGGGGGGGGGGGGATCAATAGCGCTGCCCGCCTCTCTTCCCAGTGATCTTCCGCCACTAAACATATTGCCCCCAGGACAGAGCGCAAAGCACTCGCGCTGCAGCCCGGCCGCCTAGATTGGATGTATTTAATGACATCCCATCAGATTCGAAGTAAGTTGATGGATCTGTTGATTGGAAGAGTGCACCGTGGTGTCGGGATGATGCAACTTCTGTCACAAACAATGCAGAACTATCTCTTTTCATATAAAAGCACGGCTTTGAGGCCTTTGTGGCACCAGTACAAGTCAACTAATAAATATTTGGTCATACAGAACAATCTCTCCTAAAGGACATATTCAACCAAAGTTTTTAGTCAATAATAATCCTACAAAAATGTGTTACAAAAGAAGACGACTGAAAATTTGGCATTGAGCAAATAAAGGTTACATTGGTGAAGGTCTTTTATGTACAAGGAAAGCCAATGAAGTGGATTGAAGTAATTCTACAGAAATAAATATTTACCTGGAAGAATACCAACTTGTCAAATTTTGAAGGTCTTATTTTGAAATGAAATGCCTTAAGGAGCTTCATTTCACACTTTAAAATTGGTGTACTTTCGGAGCAAACTGATAGCCGACTGATCAGGGTGCATTTCACGTGGGAACACTGTCAGCAGTGAGTCTCTGGTTCGATTCGCAGACCGTCATTCCCCTGCTCTTTGTCCCCATGTTTCCTGTCTGTCTCTGCAGCTCCTACAGTATCTAATAAATGCAACAACAACAAAAAAAATAACATAAATAAACAATCATTTAATGAAAATGTAATATATAAAATTGTAGTGTTTTTTTTTCTCCCCCATTTTAAATTTGGTAAGTTTAGGGCCAACGTTAGAAGACAGTTGGATGACGACGTTATTTTTGTTCTGTACTGTTTTGAACCTGCGCCATTTTATACTCGAGTTGAGTTCGGCTTTAATCACATAGTTGAAAATGCACTCTGTATAAGTGTAGCCGAGCGCCTGGACGGTGCGGAGACGGACTGAGATGGAGGAGGGAGAGGGGGGAAAAAAAAAAAAAAAAAGGTAGCATGAGGTGAGGCCTCGTTTCCAACAAAGCATTGTTAATAAGGCCTCTAATCTGCGGCGACAGTTTGCGTGCGTGTCACACCTACAACGGCTCAAATATTACTACGTACACTACGACTTGCAAACATACGTTTTCTCTCGCCTGCTCGGACCGACGGGTCGATCTGAAAGGACAGACGAGAGAGTAAAACAGACGAGAAAGAAAATGGGATCTTTTCATCTGTGTGGATGCAACCTGGTTCAGCTTTAATCTGGAGGAAGAGCGGGATATACACACTGACGCCTGATAGATTAAGGCCTGAATGCTTCTCTCTCTGTTCTGCTCTGCAACAGAAGGGGCCTGCTAGCAAATCCCAGGCTTTAAAGCAGAGGAGGTTCGGGCAGCTTATGATGTAATCAAGGCCCTGTCTGTCACGGCGGGAAAGGTGGGGGTGGGGGGGGGTGTTGTAGAGGAGAGTGTGGAGGTTATTGGGTTTTGTGGCAAGCGCACCATGATGGGCACAGCGTAGACAAATGGGGTATTCCTTAACAAGAGGGGTAAGAAATGAGGTTGTAAAGCTGTCATCTGAGAATACAGGAAGGTTATAACGTAAAGCGAGTGTCTTGAGTGTCTAGGAGGCGCTAAACAAATCAGCATATAGTCAAAGGTTAATGTGGCGAACACACTTTTAAAGTCACAACAATATCAATAAAGGAATAATTAAAATATCAAGATTATACTTTTAACAATTTTAGCGGGGGCGAGAGTCGGGGTTTCACTTTTCGGCAGATCACGCGGTAGGCCGTACACGCAACGATGTCTGGACTGACGGGTAATTATTTACGGTCTGGACCGCTGAATTAATTGGATTCCGTCGGATAGGTCCAATTAACATAGTGGAATTTTATCAGCTTCGATTTTACAATTCTGTCATCGTGTCATTCAAAGCGAAAAGTCTTAAATGAAGATTAAAGTCTCTCTGACTTTCTCGGCTACCCAGCTCGTCGGATCGAATTCTGTTGGACCCGAGTCCACACACCTCTGCGGTGGGATTTTCAGACAAATTACAGTTTCAAAACCGTTCCGACGCCAATATCCTTAAAGCTGCGTTGATCAGTTTTTAGCCCCCGATGAGCAGAAAAACACATTAACAAGCTGACGTGTACGGTGCACAGCCAAGACTGTATCACCGGCCTTTAAAGGTAATGCTGCAGCTAATATATCGTAACATGTTGCCGGTATGTAGTTGTTTTTAAGCCCACCTGATAAATGGAAGTCAAATATTAGCGTTCCAGGAAACTGTTTAGTCGGTGCCAGACTTCAGTTTTGTCTTTGCGTCTCTGTTCCGTTAAGCTTTTTTTTTTTTTGCGGCTGCCCTACATGACCTGATGTGAGTCGTACGCAACTGAACTGAATAATCAGTTCAAAGATGCAAGGTTTGACAGAGCACGTGTGGAATCTTTACATTAATAGTTACGCTTTTAGATGAGCAGTGTAATGAAAGTCGAGAAGAGGGAACTGTTTTGAGTGGTGAACAGCAGCCATTTTATTGGACTTTATTTGTTTTTAAATACACAAGTTTGGTGAGAGTTAAACCGACGGTTACAGCTGCATCCAACTTCGTAGACTCTGGACAAGTGATCCTTTAGTTGCAAATGTTTTTGTGCGTTACAAATACTGCAGCTTCTGTCCAAGTAAGACCGACTTCCTGTAAATATACAAAGCGACGCCGACCACCAAGTCCTAAGTGACATACAGTACAAAGGTCACATATACGTGTTAAAAATAACATACCAAGAGGGGGGGGGGTGAAGGGGGGGGTGCTCCTCTTATCCATGCAATGTACAGAAACAGATTTGGTAGACAAAAAGAAGACTGCTTCAAGAAGTCAACTCGGCAATCCAGCAGTAAAAAAAAAAACGCGTTGACGTGTGTCCTGAGTCTTCGCAAATTTTGGCATGTGCGTGGACTACAGTGGAAGAAGAAGAAGGGAGACGCACGCGACACGACGATATTCCAACGTAATATTTCATCATCTAACGTAAGAAAAATGTCTGGAAGCGTCTCCAGCTCGGACGCTGTTCGACGCAGGGAGTTTTTTTTTTTAGGCGAGCGGAGGTGGAAGAGAGGGAAACTCGGGACGAGTGATTGGGGGACGAGGGGACAAGGGGACAAGGGAGAGGAGTGATTTCTGACTATGGCACTGGATTCTAAATGCATCTCAAAAAAACATAATAGTGCAGCACGTAGAGGGAAGGGAAAATGACAGTGAACACTCTTGAGTGAAGCAGTGGTGGCTTTCCTCCCGGGCTTTTTGGTTCATCTTCGTTTTTATGTAATGGTTAATTGTAAAGAAATAAATACTAAATAATTAACATCACAGAGCTAAAAAAAAACAAAAAAAAACAAAAACAAACCATGGAGCTAAATGGGGAAAAAAAAAAAATGACACCAACAAAAGCAATATCTTTACATAGTAAACACAATGCATTGATAATTCTTTTTTTTTTTTTACTTCCCCTGCAGATGTACATTAAAAAATATATTTGACATTGTACACAGCGTGACGTCCTGGAAAACACGAGAGATAAACAGATCTCCGACGGTGGGCGTTCGGCGGCTTCCTTCTACGCCTACCAAGGTGCTAATTGTCACTGCTCCAGAGTCACGACTTCCACCGCCTGGCCGTCCAGCGTGACAGTGTTGTCTATGCGCGTGGTGACGGGTGCCATGGCGACCTGGACGGGCCGGTTGCCCTGCGCGAGGCTCGTCACTACAGTCTGATACATGCTGACCGGGATCTGGACCAGACCTAGAAGGAAGAGAAGTGGGACACGTTTGGACCGTCTCTCTCCTTTAGTTTGAACTCTGCAGATGCTGTAATTAATTGCGGCGCCGTAAAAATAACAAACAAACAAACAAACAAACAAACACTGCTCGTGGCAGTCTTCGGCCCGGGGAAGTCTTGTTGAGAGGGTTTGTGTTTTGCACCGCTCGGGGAGGGCCGTCCAGCGAAGGTAGTTGTGTGTGACAGGAGGAGGCCGCCATGTTACACAGAAGGCATTTCTGAACAATGGTCCGATTGAACGTCCTCTGCTTGCTTCCCCCATTCCCAGCTGTGTGTGTGTGTGTGTGTGTGTGTGTGTGTGTGTGTGTGTGTGTGTGTGTGTGTGTGTGTCTCTCTCTCTCTCTCCGCCTGCAGGGATTATTGCAGTCACGTGGGCCTCTGCCCCACCCTACAGGCTGTCACCGTGTCACAGGCGGGCAGGAAGGTCGGTGTCGGGGATGGCAGCGGCTCATGCCCACTCCCCCCCCCCCCAAATTACCGAGAGCTTAGACGCAACAAGTTACACGTCACACGTGAATCCGTGTAAATACATAACTGAGGGCCGCATCCGAATCTATTTAAGGACAGAATATTTAAAGATTTTGAAAAAAAAAAAAGGAATGCGTTTTGCGGGGCTCCCAAAATAAATTTGTCCGTTCAGCTCGTTAATCGTCGGTCCTCTTTGTGGACTCTCGCTAAGCCCCCTTGCCAATGATTTGTGACAATGTTAAGTTGTGCTGATGCAGGTAATTGTGCTGGCAGTGATTACGGAGGAGGGCTTAAGGCGGCGGGGCTTTAGCCTGGCACAGTGACGTATGGACGCAGCACCGGTTACCAACTGAAGTGCCTCACTTGGCCGCTCCGACATTGTTACTTGGACATTAAGGGCTCGGTGTAGCTTGTGTTAATGCACATGTGTGCGTCTCTCCGTGGCCTTTCTCAGTGAAGGGGTCAGGTCACAAGCCAATCAGCTGTGTGTCTGGGCCGGTGCACTTCAAACGGCACCCTTCACTGCTGTGTAGCACTACAGTGATTAGCTAAGGTCAATAGTGGGGAGAAGGACTGGCTTTGGCAGCTCCATTAGTCGCTTAAGTGAGCTATTGCAGCCAAATGACTCCTTAAGGTTTAGGAAGCAAAATGTCAAACAACAAAGGCTGTTAAGATTTAAATAACCTGAATTTACACCAGTGCGCAAATGTGCAAATGCGGACAGGCACATTGGAGGTATTTTTGCATTTGCATTTTTTGTTTTGTTTTACCGAGTGATATCTGTTATTATTAGCTAAATACGTAAGGGTTAATCTTTTATTTAAGTGCTTTATGTCATTTTGTCAGCCAAAATCGAATTGTACTCAAACTCACTCAAGTTTATAGACAATTGAATAGAACCAGCTCATAAAAAAAAAAATAAAAAAAAAAAAAAATCAGTTTTGCGATCAGATTTCTGTTCATCGTAACACCCTCATTTTCTTTTTGTGTCTAATCTTAACGATAATTGCTGCGATGGAAAAGCTCCCCTTCCAAGAGAAAGCAATAACGCCACGATGACACATTTTTCCCAGCCTTCTTGCGACAATCAGAATCACTTGTTTAAATATCTGAACAAACGCTGAAGTGTATAAACTGGGTGCTAAAACTCGAGGGCTGTTTTTGGTAATTAAAAAAAAAAAAAAAAAAAAAAAAAAGCATCCAGAGATTTAAAGATATTTGAAATCTGTTTCATTTCTGTAATTGTGGACGCAATGCTAATATAATCAGCTCTTGTGCTTCTGTTTTTATTGATGCAGTTTATGGACAGTAAGAGGTGGATACAGGGTCGCATAAATACCTATTTGTAAATTTAAATTCAGAAGGGCCGATATTCATGTAGAAAGTGACATTGCGTGTGTGTGTGTGTGTGTGTGTGTGAGTACGACTATATATAAAGACAAGCAAGAGAACCTGGGGGGGGGGGGGTGCTGACAGCTGGTCCAGTGATTAGACCATGGACTGATAATGGAGTGGATCAAAGCTCTTTAGGAGGGCCCCTAAGGGACCTGTTCATGCCCCTGGACTAGTGTACTTTGTGTGTGTGTGTGTGTGTGTGTGTGTGTGTGTGTGTGTGTGTGTGTGTGTGTGTGTGTTACTGATTAGATGACATGGTGAATGAAGAAAAGCTCTACAGCTTGCAAGATTTGTTTGTAGCTCAAGTCTACACGGGGCTTCCCGTTGTACTTGTTAGTGACCTTCACGTTAAATTAGCATAACAAATTGGATGTAATAATTAAGTTGTTGAATCATTGCATTGGTTGTAAATTACGAGGATTGAACGCGTCAAAGTCATGACTGCAGTGATGATGCATACGTAACCTGCGGGTTTGCATCAAATTGTGGCTTCAAAATCAAAGTCGCAAGGAAAACAAACGGCTCTTCAAGTCGCTCTCGAACTGCTAATTTGTTTAAGCAAATACTTCAGCCAAGGGCTTCTGTCCGCCGTGTGGAAAGCCACACGTAGAGTATATGTACTCATTTACATACCAGTTACAGTAATAAAGTTCAGATTGTTAGCCGCGCTCTTGACGTTGCTCATTGACAAGCAAGCAGCAAGCTTTACATTTGAACCCCGAGGCTACTGACTGAGCACATGCTGGAGATGGTTGTTAAAGCAATCCCAACGAGGATGTGAGGCTGTCACTCCAAACCGGTTCAGTCCCAGCAGAATACATCGGAACAGCAGCGGGCGGAGTATTTAAGGAGGATCAACCTTTTCGGCGACGTATCATTTAAAGAAAGGAGTATTACTACAAGATGCGCACACACACACACACACACACACACAAAAAACCCCACACCATCTGTCCCATCAGCACGGAGTAGATTAGGACGCGGGTGCTTTTCTGCTGGTAGGAAGCTTATAGCTAATCAGAAATGCCTTCGGCTGGGGAACACGCATAAAAAAAAAAAACAATTAGGGATGGCGTGACGGCAGACGATTCTCGACAAAAGGACGAACCTCCGTTCTTTGATTTAGATTTTCTTGTACATTGATTTATTGAGGAGAGCCGTGCGTTCAACAGCTAAATAAGCCGAACAATTTTGAATACAACATTTAGAGATCACACCGGTAGTTTTTTTTTTGCTGATTTCAGAGCTGTGCGTAACTAATGAAGTCGCAACTTTATGAGTTTCAACGTCTGCCGACTTAGCCCGCTGTAGTCACATTAAACATTAAAAGCCTAACATTAAAAGAAAAAAAAAGAAAAAAAAAAAAAGGGCTCTTCTATACCTTAAGAACGAGATGATGTAAATACCGTAAGGTGTGTTTTTGCGTGTTGCCTCAAGTGTTTGCGGTGTGGGTGATAATATGTGGGGTGGACGGGGTACCTGTGGCATCTTGAACCCCTGCCAGGGCCCCAACAGCAGCTGCGGTCTCTGCCAGGACAATCTGCCCTCCTCCTTGTAGAGTGGCCTCCGCCAACGTCGCTACAGCGTGGGCTGCTGCCTCACTGTAACACACACGCATAACGTATATATGTAAAAAAAAAAACAACAACAATTGTTTGTGCGCGCATTTTTGAAGAAAGATCTATCCGCACAAGATGCAGATGGAGATATTGGGACTTCCAGATACAATCTTTTGATACAAAGCCTTAAAATTCACACACACACATCTCATACAACACACACACACACAGTCTGCTCGCAAAGGCAAGGGTTATTAGAGAGATGTGGGGTGAAGAGGTCGGAGTGTATGAGCTGTAAGAGGCTTTTCTAGTCTGGACTTATGGAGAATCTGTCACATCTCCCCCCAAGGCCAGGTGCTATGGGGCCTAACGAAGCAGTTTTATTAACCAGATCTATCCAGTCGAATTACCACGAGCTTATTACCACACCAGCTTCGTTATGAACCAAATGGAACCGTTCACAGCTTGGTTGATAATCACATCTGAGATAGAAATGCAGATGGACACAAAGGAGGAGGAGGAGGAGCTGCCAGGGTAGAGACAGTAGATGTGCGATGCTCCTCAATAAGTCAACACAATCAAGCCTTAATGACAGATGTTGAATTGTGACCAGTTATGCCATAAATTGTTGCAGCAAAGACAAACTGTGTATGAACTTGGTCTGGCTTTTTCGGTTTGGTGATAAAAAAAAAATGTGTGGCGTGAACAAAATGTTTATTACAACGATACAGATTAAAGGTTCCAAGCTTGGCAGCGGTTTTGTCGTTTACGATAGCTGATAAATGTCGCCGCATGGTAAGGTGACATTTTTGGTCATATATAATAGTGACAGAAAGAAGCTCCAGTCCCCTTAAGGAGCTGGAAAACAGAGACAAAATGTTCCAGAGCCTGTGGAGCAAAGAGCTCAGCGCAGGTAAACAGCAGGAGGCGAGGGGGGGGGAGGACTCAGGTGGGAGCAGGTAACAAGCCCCGATGGGACATACCCATATACATCTGAAATGATTGCCTTGACAGTGGTGCAGTGAAAAAAAATCCAGCAAACATCTCAGTATCTAGGGGAGTTCGGCTGATGAATTCAGCATTTTGATTACCTTTAATGAAGTGGAAGATCTTGAAAATAAGGAAGTGACTAGCTAAAGGTCAGTCCGTTTTAACTGCCACTAAAGATCACAGCCAAATCATTTTGAGCGGGCTGTGTTCTTGTGTTGTAACAGGTTCTGCAGTGCCTCCATGAGACATGGTTAAAGATCCTTTTGTGGATCCCATCTAAATGTGAGTTGTCGGTGTGCTGTTTTTCTGCCACACTGATTTCCCTCCAGAAAAACAGCACACCGACAACAACCCCAGCACAGACGCAATTGCAACAGTTCATATTTATAACAGGGAGTCCATAATATGGCTGAAAACATTGTGTAGAAGTTATACTATTACAGGTTATTGCTGATCGTATGTCAAACTTTTACTGACTTTGTCTCACTGCTAATAATCATGCATTAATCATCTGCACTCATATTATTGAATAAGCAAGCTGTAACTGAGCCGTTGGCACTCAAAACATGTGACTTAACAAATCAATTGAATGGTTTTGCACCTTTGCACGCTGCTGATATAAAGACTGAAGGCTAATTAATTAGTTGCTAGGATGAGGAATAGTTGGCTCTCATCTCCAGGGGACCCCAGTGAACATGCCCGGACAGTTGTCCCATTTTCATCCAGTTGTTAGAGCTGCCGGTGCGACTTTATGGAGTCTTTGCTGGCTCCACTGCCAGTCACTGAACATCGCAGTGAACACTAAACATAAAATAATACAGTATCATTACATTTCCTGTTAAAACACCTCTTCTTTTCAACCTGTTTCTTGCTCTATTTACCCCCAAAAAATTTAAGCTTAGAGGTGTAACATTATTTATCTGAGTATTCTCGCCATAAATGCAAGTATGATTTTGTAAATGAAAATAAAACAGTTTCTGTAATACAAATACTATAAAAATTACCCCCCCCCCCCTGGTCTAATTCTAAAGCGCTTAATCGCTTATGTGGCCTCCCTCTAATGTGTAAGGTTAAAGATCTACTTGAAACACTAATCTGCTGTTAAATATTTCCCCCAAAATTCTGCACAATGTGATATTAATTTCCATCAGTATCACCTGTTGAGGGCCATTGTGACCGTGGCTCCGGACTGGATCTCGTGACTGGCAGCGACAGCAGCTTCAGCCAGGGATGCTACTGCCTGTGTGGCTTCTGACGTTGTGGTTTGGATTGTCATCTCCCCGCCCTGCAGGGTGGCCCAGTTTTGCTCCACCTGGAGAATAAAATAAAATAAAATACAGTTTTATACAGAAAAAAAAACAACAACCTGACCATCAGTAATTGGGTATTACAGATTGTGCGGATATTGCTGTTGTGTGTGTGTGTGTGTGTTTTGATTTTGTGGTGCTGAACGGACAGCTCCCATCGAATGCACTTGACAAAATTCACGTAATTGAATTTGCATATTGTTGATATTTTTTGTTGTTGTTATTGTCATTTTAATTATTAGTAGCAACTTTCTTGAGCTCCGATTAATACAACCAATGTGCTTATGAAAGTTAAGCAAGGGGTTGATTTTGAGTTTATTGGTACATCAGGAAGAGAGGAGTACACGCTTCTTCCTATGTTATATTATTGTAGATATGAGAGGTCAGAATATGTTACATGTGAAAAAAAAAATGGTTGGGAGGAATAAGTGTATGTGTGTGTGTGTGTGTGTGTGTGTGTGTGTGTGTGTGTGTGTATGCGTGCTACCTCTCCATCAGTCACAGTTGAGTAGTTGACTTGTGCCACTGTCACACCAGGCAGCTCTGAGGCATCTGCCAGAGTGGCAACTGTGTGTCCCGTGCCAACCTGAGAGCAATGTGAATGTGGAGTTAAACTTTAGAAAAATGAAATGAGGATTGCATTAAAAAAAAAAAGGAAAAAAAGAAAGGCCCTCTGAGGAGTGGGATGACCACACAGGGAGTAAAACGCACCTGGATAAGCGAGACTGTTCCGTCAGGGTTGTTGATGGTCTGCACCACAGTCTGCGAGGGCACAAGGTGAGCTATGCTCTGTGCTGTGGTCAGGTGGTGGTGGTGGTGGTGCTGCGTGGTGGTTACCGAGGTTACCTGATGGTCTTCGAAAGCGTATAACAGATCCTCACGGCCATGCTGCTTGTAGCAGTTCTTCACGATGGTCCGCAGCGCCTGCGTCCAAGACACCTGAGGCAGCGCAGACGCGGGTCAATGTGTGCAATAATTCGAAAGATACCTCAAGACAGTGAACGCCACATTACAAATAGAGATGATGTAGAATCGGATCAATGACATAAATTCAAAGACAGGTTAACCTCAAGTAAATAATGGACTAGGGTGTAAACTGCTATCCTGGCTCCGTAACAGGCAAAAACAATTTGCCTACCCGCACCTCTGAAGCTCATCAAGGCATCTTGCATCTTTTTTTTTTTTAGGTTTAATAGATTCTGGCTGTCGCCTCATATTTACAGAACTGGTATGAGAGTGGTAACAATCTCTTCAACTAGTAAAATCAGGGGTCAGTGGCCTGTTTGTATGTTCGCAAATGAGGCTTCTGAATGAATAAATGTCAGTTGCTTTGTATTGTTGAACAAGATACAGAATCTGTAGGCTCCAAGTGCAGTCACGTTGGAAGGAATCCCGACCTCGCGGTATTTACCTGCAAAATATTACACGAGTATTTGTCTTACTCTCTGTTTCTGCTCCTCTGTGCGGACATCACTGCGGACGTTGGCCCAGGGGATGTCCTCGGGCCACCACACTGGCTTGCAGCTCTCCTTTCCCCAGCCAGGCTTCCCTCTGCCTGTTGAGTACTTCAGCATCTCCGGGATGAACGCTCGCAGCTGGGCCTAAAAAAAAAAACACATTCGTGGAGAAAAGAGATGATCCAGACACCAAAACTCTAAAGTGGAGAGCTGCAGCATCTCTTCCACACACACACACACACACATATGAGCGTACACGCCCTTGAACAGGCAGCAGGAGACGTGTATTGATCAGGTGCTCAGCTACGAGGGCCTGTAAATAGAAACGGGCTTTCTAAAAGGAGACCAATGCGCTCGTGTTTATCAACAGACCAATCTATGGCGGTGGCTCCAGCCTGACGTGTCAGACCGACACCATGAGAACATCAGGGGTTATCCAGCCGAGCTGAGCAGTCGGGAGTCGGTCTGTCCCAGCAAAGGCTCACAGCACACTCCGTGTGGGTATTAATGAGGGCAAACGGGTCAATAGTGTTAAAAAGGAAAATGAATGTCGAACTAAAACATTAGATTAAGTTTGATGACTCATGATTCCTGATATCATATGGACTGAAGTCATAATTTCGTTACTGTGGGCCGACTTTATCAGCGAGTTCCCGTCCACTACATTTGAGTGTGTCATTTACACACAATGAAGTCAGATGACCAAGCCTCTGTGCTGCAGGGCCGTTACAACTAAAAGAGGAACTGTGGTTGTGGGCGGATTGTTTTGTCCTTTAGTGAAGAGACCGGCACTTAAATAGCATAACAATGATTCTTTCTGTTGCACAGGTAGTCTCAAGATTTTATTAATATTTGGTTAAATTGAATAATAAAAACTAGAGTGGAAAAAAAACTATGGTTAAAATCAGAATTTCAAAAATAAATGGTTTCTTGTATATGATGTATATTTTGCTTGTGATTGGCTGCTGAAATTCAAGAGCACTTTATAAAAGTAGTTACACTGTATTGCAAATATATGTAGGTTGTAGGCATAACTATATACAACTTCATGAAGGTCACACTGTTCAATTAGTCTTTTCAACAGTCTACCACGTCTAACATAAATATGGCTACCTACTTTTTGCAGTTTTAATGAAGCCAGAGAAGAGCAAAGAGAACTGACCCGGCACTGGATCTATTTTTAACTCTTAATTTTGATTTGTGTGCTTTCTTTCCTCTGCTTTTATCTTCGTCATGTTGCACGAGAAGCCTCCAGAGGGTTTGCATTGCATCCCGAAGCAGGGAGAGGGAACATGTGGCGGTCTTCATCTATTTTGACTTGCTTGCGTCCATACTTCATGTGAACCGGTGAGTGTTGCCCATATTCACATCAACACTTCTTCGAACAGTCGCACACTCACATTCACTGACATGCTGTGGTGGGGTTTAGTGCCAATGTCCTCAGTGTCCCGGTAATATGCAAGCATCACCGAGGGATTATATTGCACAATGAGGCACTGCAGCGTCTGCCTGCCTTGACATCACGGGCTAAATTTGGTTCCGGGAGAAATAAATCCCTCCCTCCTCCCCATTAGACCCCCTTTTTCTATCTCGCGCACACACCACCTATACACCGCTTCTAAGTGCATCACTCAAAGGCATATGATAAAATGGATCTGGATAGAAAATGGAGGGTCAATGCTTTATCACAACGGCTTTTGAAAAACAGAGACTGCATCTGGGCGCAGCAGTGCCTCAGCTGACACCGCGAATGAAAACCAGGATTAGTCCAGGAAGAGGACTTGGGAGCAAAAATATTTTCACATTTCCACCTGTGGATGATGTGGATGTATGTGTGCAAGGCCAGATGGCCTAATTACAGTGGCGTGTGAGTTAAGTGGCATGTTGCCATCACACCCACCACCCTACCCCCAATCATAATCCTCCAAGCAGTGGGCCAATCAGAATTTAGGAAGGCAGCTATGTTGCCGGGTCCCTGAACCCAACAAGGCTGGGGGATAATTACGGGCTCAGGCTAGACCCAGGATCACCTGCTACAGATGCTCCATATATCTTGATGGGTAAGGGCTTCTGTCTGTGTCACTAAACTCTACTTGGGAATACTTTAGCAGCACAAAATCTGCCGCAGATAGAAGACATTGAGGCCTTCCTCCTATCAATCAGGAGAAATCTGAATTAGCACCCTTTCACTTTCATGTGCGCCATTTCTAAGGTTCATCAATCGTTCCCACAGGGCAACATCCCGTTTCCAACACACGGTGCACACATATAGCTCTAAAAACACCCACCCCCACACCTTTCCACCCGCCTTGGCCAAACTGAGTGAGGCAACAGGTTATACTCATGATAATCTCATCCCACAACCTCCAGAAAAACAAGTACTAACTAACACCTGGCCTCCGAGGGTTCGTCTGGCCCTGGGATTGGCTGCCGCGCTCCCAGACCTGAGCACCGTCTCTGCGGGCCGCTGCCATGAGGCCTGCGCTGACGATGATCCAGAGAATGCATCAGCAGCACTGGGATGGCGGAGTAAACAAGCCGGGTTCCCTTGGGTGAGTAGGGGCTGCCAGCGGTGCTAATGCTGCACTGCGAGGCCTACCGAGAGCAGTCTATTCTGTACTTCCTCCTGCTGCCTATCAAACAGACGAGGTGTAGCTTGTTTTTAAAATGCAGACACCACCTACGCATCAGGGGTATGCCCGAATTACAACTTCTTCTCATGTCCGCACGGTAACAACTTTTAGAGGTGTAATTGCTGATTATATGTGGATGGATGAAATACATCAAAAGATGCTGGGGGACACACCAAAACGGCTACAAGTGAGCGTTTGACCTTGATGCATATAGTTAGCTAAGCTCCAGCTCATCCTAGATATAAGACACATTTTTCATTCATCTGTTTGTTGGCAGCTGGTGCCCTCTGCTGGGAACGTGTTTTGAATCCGTCCATTTCTACAAAGGGACGTCTGTTTGATACCGGACACACACGGATGATGACTTCCAAAGTTTCCTGCTTAGCGTAGAAGCAGCGACAGCGACTACAGCCTCACCTGGGTCATCTTATCCACAGAGACAGGGATGCCATCGATGGTGAGGGGGGGCAGCTCGGAGGCCAGCTCTCCACCAGGAGGGGCGTGTTCAGCCAGGGCGTTCTCCAGGTCCTCCAACATCATGCTCTTATACTTCCTCACCTAGAAGACAGGAGAGATGCATCACAGTGCTTCGGTGAGCTTTTCAACAAATTATCAGTTAAATTAAAATCAAATAAATGAAGCCCCTTATTAAATAAACGCACCAAACATTTACTAATGAATTCTTCACAATGGCAAAGAATTACTTGCCTTTCCCTGTTTATCTCACTATAAAATGATATCATTTTTCTTTTACAATTTTAAGTTTAAGACTTTGGATGGACTTCTATCAGTATTTTTGACATACAGAGTAAATGACTATAAGGTAAAAAGACATGTGAACTTCATAAAGAAAGAAAATAAAAATCCCGATCAATAATGAAATAATAATTTGCTCTAAGTGGTGTCTTGAGGTGTGAATGATTTCCTTGCAATTAGAGTAGAACGAAATAGTAAATAACAAAGCACCTGCAGTACATTAAAAATGTATGGTTCAGTTTACATTTAAGGTTCAAAGAGCCTTCCTACGAGTGGAGAAACACCGTATAGGCATTTTTAGCGCGAGTCGACTTGATATTTTCTCTAAATGAAGTGATGAATTTCAACACTCACCACATTCTCCAGGGGAGCAGCGCCAAACACCTTGAACACAGGGTTGGGTTTGGAGGGAGAGATACACAACACTATGGCCTGCTGGCCCACTCTGGTCGTATACTCATCCAGTGTGGCTCGTAGTTTCCTGTAAACACATACCGTCCTTTAGCTCTTTGCTCAGGTTAAAAAAAAAAAAAACACATCAACTCTGCCTCTCATGCGTGAACTGAAATGTTTGCCACTGTAACTGGTGAGAACAAACTATGTGGTAAAAGTTTGCTTCTCTGTGTTTTAGGCTCACCTCAGCAGACGGGTCTGCTGCCTCTTGCGGATGGAGGGGTTGGATTCAAAGATATGGGGCCTTTTTCTCTTCTTACCGGTTGCTACAGCAGCAGCGGCTGCCATGCCTACCGGCCCTGAGAGACCGAGACAGAGCAGGTTAGTAAAAGTGAAGGAGAGTAATTAAAACTGATCACATTCTGTTAAGTGCTGTCTCTTCCTCTCTGAGCCAAACTTTCATTATACATCTTGAATATGCAGCTAATGCGGGTGTTATTGAAAGGAAAATGACAAAACAAAGTTAAAATCTTGTCAGGAGGCAACACGGTAGAGTGGCCATGCCTGCACACACGGTCCACTGGCTCCACCTGTTGTTCACTTGACAGCATTACACTGCACTCAGGGGGCTTCAGGTATTCCCTGGGACAAGATACAACTTATCAGAAATGTAAGATAAGAACATCAGCGAAGAGTAAAAAAAAAAAAAGACAGAGGGTGTTGTTTGTTTTGATGAACTTATCTGCAACTTTGACTAACTCACTCCAACTGATTACAAAAATCCACACAGCCACAGAGAACTTTTGAATGGAAGTTTTACTTGTCAAATAAATCCCACTTTTGCTACTTCAGAACCACCGAGTGTGGAGTTTCTCTGGACTGAGTGGAGTTTGGACTCACCTGCAGCAGCCAGGTGGGCGGTGATCTCATCAGTGCCAGCCGAGTTGAGGATGTCGGTGTCATCATAAGGATCGTCATCCGGCGAGGACGTCGAATCCTCCTCAGCGCTCATCATGGAGGTTTCAGTAAAAGTGGCCACGTGTACCTACACACAGCGAATGAAACGTGACACGTGAATAACAGAACGGAGAAGGAAGGCTGTCTGTTCATCCTTCATTGTTTTTGATTATTGTCACGAGTGCACTTGATGGACCTGGCTGACGGCGCTGGCCTCGATGGTGGTCATGTGCTCCGTCTGGTGAATGGTGTGCTCCTCCATTATCCGTCTCCTGGTCTACACCGCTGGGTCCACGGTACAATTCCTGAGGAAAGAAGAGAGGAGGCAAAAGATAAAGACAAGAATTTACACAAAAATGGTACCTGAGTAAACTCCACCTACCCAATATAATAACACGGAGGCAATTTCTTCATATACAGCTCAGGAGATGCATAGTACTGCGTATACACAAGCGACGCAACATGAACCACCAGCTGCCCTCAAAATCGACGATATAACGTGCTTTTAACCACATGCTTCATAGCTATGTTAAATTAATCACTAACAAACGTGATAAAAATACATGTGCACTCAGACACACACTGTGACCTTGCACAGCTGCCACTGTTGTTTATTTAGTAGGCTCTGGTACATTGGTGCACAATGGTTGTTATTGACCGAACTGCTGCCAAAAATGCTGTATATTGACCGTGTAAAGACGCTACAGGTATGTTTATTGTTTTTGGTTGTACTTCACTGAATGCACCACTGCTCTTCTGCCTCTAGAGAGCTTCATTCACAGGAAGTTTCATTGTGAATAACAATAAGGTCTGAAAGTCATGTTTTATTTTGCCATTTAGTAGGCGCTTCCTGTCTTAGTGCAATGACGGCACCACTGCTGCTCTGCCTATATAGTGCATTTATTATGTGTTAAATTACAGGTGCCATCCCAAATTAGATGGGAATCCATCTGAGTGAAGTTCTGACGGTGAAAAAAAAAAGTTATATATCAGTAATTGAGTTCAAAATGCCATCATGGTTGGGATACATTCAGTGTATTTGTGACGCGGCTCTGCGTGTGGGCAGAGTGCAGTTGGGGGCGAAGATCAAGTTCGAGGAAACATTTATAATTTACACATACAATATGCTTTTGTTTTGATTTATGATGTAGCTATGTAGTGTCTGTGAAGTTTTGAAAAAAATAAATAAATGAAGGGGGCCAGTTTAATGGGGAGAACCTGCTTACTTATAACACAATAATTATAATATTTTGGTTTGATGTATTTATTAGAGCTGGGCAATAAGAATATAATAAATAAAAAAATGAACATATTTCCACCAAAATACCTCGATAATCGATATTGTGCGGATGAATGTTGGTGCTTACAATTTATTTATTTTTTTTATAAATAATCATCAGTAATATGAATATAATGACCATGTGAGTAAAGCCAAATTAAAGAACAGCTGTTAATTAAAAAAAAAAAAAAAAAGGACATCACTTTGCTGTAATGCAGCTTTTAAAACCAGGAAACTACAACATCGATGTCACATTATGAAATCACGATATCCAAAATCAAAGATGATATTTAGTGTTATATTACGATATAAAACACCAATATATCGCCCAGGCTTAGTACATATATATATATATATATATGTCCCCGTCACGGCCTCATTCGTAGAGAAAACATTGTATATATATATATACATATATATATATACACATATATATATATATACACATATATACACACATATACATATATATATATACATGTATATATATATATATATATATATATATATATATACAATGTTTTCTCTACGAATGAGGCCGTGACGGGGACATTATTACCGTCAACAAAATAAATAATAACAACAACAACAATAACAACAAGACAATACGACACGTTGCCATTCATTACAAGAGCTCACAGTACATCTAAACAACGATCGGATCAATAAGACGCACGACTCCGATTGTAATTATGAACAACGCCGTCGGTGATCTGATATAAAAGGGTTTTTTGTTCTGTTGTTGTTTTTTTCCCACAACAGTATCGTAATTCATCCTCATCGTGTAAAAAAAAAACGTTTTAACCGATCCGCCGGTTGACTTGTCAACGGCTGCCCCAGCTGAGCTAAGCTAGCACTGTCCTACATTTGGCTAATTAGCTCCGGAGCTAACCCCCCCTTTTTTTCTTTTTTTTTTTTCCTCTATTTCTTTCTTCTCGCCCGGTGTAACGTTCATTTAAAAAACAAAAAAAAATACAAATAAAAAAAAATGAACTTCAAAAAAAGAAAAAAAAACAACCCCTCTCGATCCGGAGAAGAACAAAAGCCTTTTTCAAAGCCAAAAGATATTTCGAGGTGTTTTGTTTACGCCCGTTAAAGCGGCGCAGCGCGAGCTTTAGCACGAAAACCGCGCAATATGAAACACAAAAACAACAAGACGGCTCCGTCGGGCCCAGCGGCCTGCTGCGTCCCGTCCTCGGCTCTTCTACCCTCTCCGGCGTCTCTACGACACGATTCTCCACGAAAAAACCCAAAATAAAATACATATAACGTCGCGTAAATCCCAGCTGCAAAGTCAACCCCTAAACAATCTTGATTGTCTTTCACCCCCCCGACGCTGCCGGGTTCGGTGATGCGGCTGCGCCGGGGCTGAAATGGATGGAGATTGCGCGGTAGGGCACTAACCTCAGAGCGGCTGCGCTACTTCGGGCCTGCGCCGTACGAGCGGGGATGGAGACGAAGCTTTTAATGGAGGACGAGAAGGGGAGCCGGCGGAAAACACAACACCGGAGCTCCGCACAAGTGGTGCCTTCAGGGGCCCGTCCCGACTTTCTAAATCCGACCGTGTTGTAGTCAAAACTACAAAAAAAAAAAAAAAAAAAAAAAAAAAAAAAAAAAAAAAAAACCCACACAAAATATGCTTGTTGGATAAATTCGTTGCTGGATTTCATTTAAAAACAAAACGACACGATTGAAGAAGCAGAAATGTAAACCGTATTTTAATTTCTTAATTCCTCGTATTTCAAACTTCAAAAGCCGATTTTAATTAAGTTTTTTTTTTTTTACCCTAAATTTTGCAAACACGGTATACACTTATTATGATCGATTATTTGTGGTTGTTGCTAAACCAGTAGAATATGCGTTACGCATAAAGGGTAAACAATACACGAACTTAAATAGAAAGACAACACCGAAATATGAACCACAAATAAAAGCAAGCCAAGGCGAGGCAAGTCATTATTTGTATAACTAATGTTTTATAAACAAAAGACACCAATAACTTCACTTCATTTAAACATAAAGAAAACTTGGGTGTAATAAACTGTGACATTGCATTGAGTTTAGATCGGTCAGTTTAAAATATTTCCCATAGTCAGTGAACGCCACATTAGACCTGGCAAACCACGCCTCTTTCCACTTTTAAACTGGATTCAGCTGCTGCAGACGTTGTTTGACCGTTGATGTTTTAACACAATCTGCAAAGTCGACAAAAAAAACACAAAGCCAAAACAGCTTTTAAAAAAATAAAAATAAAATGCAGTGTTAATAAAAGCGCGTTTTAATCTCGGAACCGCTTCACTGCCCAGAAAAAAAAAAAAAAAAAAACACGTCACTTTCAGACCGAAACGAGCTTTCCAAGTTATTCCAGTTTGCAACCCCCTGGTGTCATGCAGGCACGCCCGAACCGCTCTCCAACATTGCGTTGCAACGTCTAACGTTGCTTTCCTCTTGACAGGTTAGTTGACCGCTTGCTACCTGCAGACTTTGTTGAATTCACAATATCACACAAACATTTTTGCAAAACCTTCTAATGAAGAGTCACGGGGGAGCATTTTTTTTTTCAAGACTACTTTTGCGTTCCCTCGCAATAAACCATTAAAAACGAACGTGTCCGTAATCAGCTTCTTCAAAGTCAGCTTCTCATTCGTAGCTTTCAAATCAGCGTTTAAGGGGACAGGTTAAGGGAAATGACTTTGAGCTCCGAGCTACACAGGTTTATGATAATCTAGTCCCAAGTTTTGACCTGGACCAATGTGGTCTAGATATGCAAGAAGCAGTGAAATGTCCCTCTGCAGCATTTTCCCAAATATAATTTGGTTTCAACCTGACTTTCAGCTCTGCGTGATTGAACCAGTTTATTTTGCACTTCTTAATGCTGAAAAGGTGTCTTAGACATTTCGGATAAAGTCCTAATAACTCTGCGTGGAATGTATTTTCAAACGTGTAAATCCTTTATTTTTCATTATTTGGGAAAGAGACATTTTCACTGCGTTTTACACATCTGGGCCACCGTGGTCCTGGTCCGGATCTAAAAGACTATACTTAAAACGGGTCTAATCTGGACTACATGATCATAAACGGCGTAGCTCATTTACCTTAAAACAACGAATTGAGAAGCTGTCTTGAAGAAGCTGATTACGAACACATTCGTTTTTAATGGTTGTAACACACACACACACACACACACACACACACACACACACACACACACACACACACACACACACACACACACACACTGCCATAGAAGCATCGCCAATGCAAGTAGTAACACGTAGAAATATGCATAACAATACAAGAAACAATAGCCAATATAACCCCAGTTTCACCCACAACAGACAGAGCAGCTGCAGCTCTGCTCACAGCAGGAACCTGAATACCTTCGGGGATCGGCCTTTTAAAGTCAATGAGCACTAAATGCACAACTTGTCACATCATCCCCTTAGTATCTGTTGTAGCTGACGTGGACCAACACGCTACTGTTCATGAGGACCAGAGCAGCTGGATGCAAACAAACACATGGCTCAGAGCGACAGGTTTTTAAAGGGAAGTATTGCGAGGGCACGCAAAACTAGTCCTGAAAGAAATCCTCCTCCGTGACCCTTTAGGGGGCTCCGTCATAAGGAGTGCCAAGAAAAGAAGGAACAATCGATTTTTTAGCATGTACTGCCAAATAATACGGGTTCTCTCCTAATGTGATGTTTTCCTCTGCCTCCCATTGCTTGTTAGATTTCCCCAGACTTCATCCATTTTTTTTTGTCAGTATTGGTACAAACGGCAGTGTAAAACTTAACCGGACTCCCCTGTTGCGGTAAACCTGACCAAGTTTGTCCTCCAAAAAAAGGTATGAAGGACATAAGATGCGACGTGGACCTGCTGGTGATCTGATAAGGCGCGGGTTGCACGGACAAGTGGACTGAAGGGATAACAAGATTTCTCCAACTTTATAAACTTCACAATGAGTCCTCAAGAGGGCAGCGTTGCATTACAAATCTCAGCTGGAGATCAGCCCCTCAAGTTTGTTGTAACAGGAGATGGCAGTAGGACATCGTTGATGTGGCTCTCAGCAGGTGCCCTGGCCTGTATTCAAGATGATGGATGTTTTACATTAGTGCGTGATGACAGCAGCTTATGTTTGTGTGTCACTAAATGTCAGCAAGTATCATGTTCAAAAATCTGGCAGGAGAGCTGCAGAGTGTGATTGCACATTTTGCAGCTTCCATACTGTGTAACTGACCTTCATCCCACTCTGTCTCACTGTCATCCCTCTGACTGTCTCTCCGTGCTTTCAGCATGTGCAGGCAGGATGCAGCGTTATCATTGTCTCGAGTGCTACATGATGGACAGACGATAGTCAGGAACAGATGGGCTCACTTTACTCCGTTGCTTACAGAGCCGTGATGAGAGTTTGAAATGACTTTGTTGGTCCTGTCTTTTATTCAGCTTTCTGACTTTGGAGATCATTTAAGGATTGCATTTGTCAGTAGCTAACTTGGCCTGGAGAACATTCCCCGCTGAGTCATAACTTCTTAGGGGGTGCCATTTTTCCCCCCATTATTTCCATTTGTTTTTCAAGGGCACTGCAGTGTAAAACTGTTCCTGTTAGGCATGTGATAGTGTGACATAGATGGAGTGAAAAGCTGCAGAGTGTTAACGAACCAGGTTCCTATTATTTAGTCCTATTCTGCTTTCTCTTCTGTGGGCTGTGGTTAGGTACAGATAAGGCTTGCAGCCTTGGGGTCTGGAATCAATAATGGATGTAATTGGTGAGCTGGAAGTGAGGATAATTGAAGGTAATTGTGTGGACCGTCACAAGCCTCGGAGAGAGGTCATGAGAAGTAGAAGGCGGAGGGGATGGGAATGACTGCCATTGTACCGTGTCTATACCTACTGTACGTTACATGAAAACAACCCAGGAGTTATGTTGACTTGTTTACTTGTTAAAGCTGAAACTTGACCTTATCCAACTAAATCACAAAATACAACTCCAGCAAATTAAGTGTTTGTCTTCCCATAGACACCACGAAGTTATTAAAGTGGTTTAGGTAAATCGATGGCCTGGTGTGAAATAACATCTTGTGCCTCTCCTGGCCTTTTGATTCAAAGCGGCGTAGCATAGATCTGCTGCGTTGGTAAACACAAACGTGTGTGCAGTATTTCTTTTACCTTTATTCTTTTGCCTTTTATCTTTTGTATTTATTGCGATTGTGCAGTGTAGAGACACTACGCGTCGGCATTTTTGCACCCATGTTGTTTGAGCCCTAACCACTTAGCTGTGGCGTAGCCCTGGATGCAGTTTACGGGTGTTGCGTTACATGATTTCTGAATTTGAATGTGCACCCTTCACAAACTAGTTGCCACCATTTGGGGCAGCAGGTGTTGCCCTTTGCCACAGGAATTCAAAATCAACGGTTGTAGTTTGCAATGAACTCTCCCGGGGTCTTAAAGGTGAAATCTTTCTCATGGTCAATAGGGGGCACTGGCGTAACATGCATTCACCCCAAACTCGACCTGCTGTGGAAACTTGGAGCACTGCAGAGTCATGGCCACTGAATGATCTGACACGTTCATTCATATTTCACTCTGAGAACATTCAGTTTATTTCCATCTTGTAGCTTGGAGTAAAATTAATCCAAGATCTATGCTGTGTTATCTTTCTCTAGATTATATCTAATTTAGCAGTGGATTTTGCAGTTCAATTACCTCTCTTCTGCAGAAAATAAATGTGTTTTGTGTTAGCATTAGGGATAGATAATTGAAGGCATGTATCGAGCGTAACCATGAAAGTACAAAATACATTGTGGCGGTGCACATCAGAGTAACAGCATTTGCAATGCCACAGCTTTTACAGCGCACAGTATGGACGTGCTGTTAAACATGTTTTTCCTCGCCCCACTTAAAAAGGGGATACAGGATGTTAAATTAGACTCTTGAGTAAAGACTGGAGTGCTGTTTTAGATTGTTGTGTAACAGTACCAAAAGTTTTTACAGTTTGGGTTTTTAGGGCTGACACCAAAACCTTTGGAAAAAATGGGTCCCTTCAGTTGTTTTTTTTTTGCTTAGGTTAACTTTTAAATACTAATATATACTAGAGAGAGAACATTTTACAGTTGAACAGTACATTTTGTATTTGTAAGCCCTATTTGCATAGGTTTAATTGGCTACCTTATGAATTTACTTGCTTCAGAACTGCATAAACAAAGGTCTGCTGCACAAACTATGTAGCGATTAAACTGTTTTCTAATTACCTTAAGTACTTCCTATAGCATAAGGAGATCTATGCAATTGGTTTAATTTAAATTATTTATTTTTTCTTCCAGTAAACAGTTGCTGAATATTTGCAACCTATTATGGTCCTCTGGTACTCTAGTACTTTTCTCTGAGTTTGTTTTAATTTTTTTTTTTTAAATGTGACACAGCCTAAAGAGTAAACATTTCAATAGGGACCCCATGGGTCAGTGGGAGCAGGGGTTGGATCGACAAATCAAAACGTGTAACATTTTAGATGCATTTATACAGCATCAATCATCCACTTTGTTGTTGCAGCCAAAGGTTTCCAGGTGATCACACAACTTCACAGCTCTCCTGTCACCGGCAGGCTCAGAGGTAGCTGCTCTGCCATTCCTCCTTGTAGATCCCACTCCCTGGAGGATCCACTGAGGGATTTTGTCATTGATGAATACCCTTAGTAATCTAAGGGGATATTAGATCGGAGGTGCTCCTGTTATTTCTCTGCAGCTCACTGTTCAGCTTGGAGGAGAACAGAACGTGAATAGAGGGAGAGCATTTAGAGTATGGAAACCAGCGAGGCTCGTATTGTTTGCGTATTTTGTCTAGTTTTCGTGTTTATCTGCTTCATATTTCAATGTTGCTCCAACCATCTGCTCCTCCTTTGTCCTCCACTCCCCCTCGGTCCTTTCTTGTATTATCTGTACACGTGTATTTTGAGATGTATAAGCCGAATACAGTGGTTCAAAACGGAGTTATTTCATGATTTTGAAAGAGAGCAAGTAGACGAGTGTATAACTTTGAAGAGAGGAAGGGACAGATTTTTTTACAGAAAATAATCAAGCCAACCCTTTGCCTTTATTCCCCAAGCACAGCCTGTTGTCAATAGAAACAGGAGTGTAGAGAGGATCATAATCACGGGCAAGAAAAACAGGATAAAGGTAAAAACAAGCAGGAAGTGTAACACACCCATCAGTGAGCTGTCTCTCAATTGTCTGTTTCTTCCTTCTTCCATGATGTGTTCCCATGCCTAATTGGAAATATAGTGCGCATAATGAACCTGCTTGTCGACTCATTACAATATTCAGCATTAGCAGGACAAAAGCTGTGGAGAGGAGAGATTAGAAAGGAGAAGAAGGAATACACGAAGAAGGGAAATTCATAAGAGTGAAAAATATCATTGTCACCAATCTGCATATTTTGAGATGAAAAGATACATCACAGGTGTACTTTGATATCTTATCACACTTGCTGATTGTTGCGACCAAGATAATTGGGAACCTGTCAGCTTGCATTTTGCAGTGTATGCTTGTTTTAACAGCTGACAAACAGGGGTGTACAGCCAGGCGAGTGTACATCTTGCAAGTTCACTTTTTTTATTGCAAGATTGAAAAAAAAAGCAGAACTCCTGGGAGGGTGTTGACTAGCAGGACACCTTTATAAGAAATAAGCACCAGTGCAGGTGAAATTGATCCACAACGAGAAGAAATATGCGTGACCCAATGTCAGGGTTCATGACCACTCACTGCTGTTCTGAGCTGAGTGTGTATGGGGAGTTATGGGGTCAGTTTATCTTCATGGTGATGTTCTATTATCATTATTGTTATTTCAGCACCCGTGGTGCTTGGAGACCCATGTCTCTAGCAAAAAGAAACTAGCGACAGAAACAAAATGCTTTCAACTGTTAAAAAAAAGAAAGAAAAAAAGAGTTTGTCTTTATCATATCTGGTGGTCATTGAAAAAGTATATCCATAAGTAACTAGATATTAAAGCTCAAAGAGTGGTATGTTTGGGATGCCATTTGGCAGTTACTGTCTATCGGACAGTCGGTGTTGCCTAGCATCACATCAACATTATCATAAGAGGCTCCCTAACTTCAGCACTATATCGGTCCCACCCAGCCAGTTAAATGTTTCTCTTGCTGCATCAGTCTGCTAAGCCCAGTTGAAATCCCATTTACATTCTAAATATTTAACGACATTCCATTAGTTACAAATTGAGCACCGACACCAGGACCTTAATTCTTGTCAAGATGTACTACAAAACATGGTAATATATTCACCTGCCATTTCCTATTTTAACTCCAAAAAAATACAAGGTTTAAATGCTTGGGATAGGTGCATATTTTGACGCTAGTGACTCACTCTGTAATACTTAATGGCCTAATGTTTTCTCTTTGACATAATGAGCTTCATTAAGTTGTGACTCACTAGTCATCTGAGTTTTGCTTTTTCCCCCCTCCAATGCTATTTAACTGCTTTTCTCATGCTCTTGTGTTTTTAGAGTAAAACGTTGTCATAAAGCATGATTTTAGTCCACAGTAAAGGCTGGTTATCTTGCATATCTTACTTAATGTGACGCATTTCAGAGCTTTACTGCTCACTTACTTGACAGAACAACTTTTGCTATCAAAATAGTCTTCTTTGCGTGTATAGTATCTCCCAAACCATTTGTCCTGAGAGTCTAGTCTGCTTCACACCACAACCGAGATTCCCTGATGCTGATTCATTTGAAGCCAGAGAAAAAGAGCTGACGAGGGATGAAAAGTAACTCTTATTTTTTTTTAAAGGCCAGCCACTTTGACTGTTTGTATATGTGTGTGTGTGTGTGTGTGTGTGTGTCTGTGTGTGCACTTGTGCTGTCCTTGCTCTAATTGACCAGCTGTGGGTACGTGTCCCGCCTCCTTAAAACCCCCATTGATCCCATGGCCGCCTCACAACAGGCCTTATTGCTTTGCTTGTACCCTCTGTTCCAGGCGACTCTAACGCCTCTGAAGGAGGAGAGAAGGAAACTCTGGCGACTGTGATTGCAGAGCGAGCAGGAACAGAATAATTGCGGCGATAGATTGAAGTAGAGGAGAGGAAGAAAACAGTGAGGTATTGAGTTGCACCAGGGGATGATTGTGAAGATGGGTGTGTTTTCTCACGTTATGAATTCTAAATCCCACTCTTTGAGTCAATGAAAACAATTTATATTACAGATTAAATGCGACATTATATAGACCAAAACCCGCTTCAGTAACCAACTTGATACAGTGTGCGCAAATCAATAAAATGATACCAGCACTAATGAATTCCTAAAGATTTCCAATGATAAAAGCAGCAAGCAGAAAAATGTTCCGCTGTTTAGAGTTATTAAAATGTAAATCTTCCCACATTTCTTCAATGTCAGATTCAGTGACAGTAATTAAGGGGAGAACATTAATGTGTTCTCATTTAAAATATATAATTGTAGGGCTAAATGGGTGTTAAGTATCCTGAAATGCATGCCGCATAACCTCGAGGTCTGAGTTTGCTCTGGCCAGGAAGCATTTGCCACCCTTCTCGCTCTCTCCTCCTGTGTGCCTTATGAAAGCAAAAACCTTTAAAAACAAATAGAATTGTAATTGCCTTTAGCTGTGGGCTAAGGTCACAGAGTGCGGTACTTTCAAACTTGGCTGGTTTTGAATGCAAGTTCAAGCACATTTTCAAGGAGAGAAACTTGGGAAAGTGTTGGTTAACAGAATTCCATCCGTTTTATAGTCGATGCAAAGATGGAGCTCTGCCAAACGCCCCACTCGTATGAGCTCCTCTTGCTCCGTAATATTATACAAACTTTGACCTGTCTCCCCCCAGGACTGTTCTTCAGGGTTGCGGGCCGGGGTCAAGGCCATTAAACCTGGCTTAATAAGCTGCTCACCCCTGTCCTTCCCCTCCCCACCGGTCCATGTGAGGCCTGAAGGGTTAGAGTCAGCAAAGTCAAAATCCAGTCCTGTCAGCAACCTTCAGAGATGGTTTGAACCGTTTGTCTCTGTGGTACCTTTATCCTCATCATGAATGATACTTACTCATACATGCTGACCCCTCTTAATGTGTAGTCTTACTAATAAAGCAATATTTTCTTGGTCACCTTTCGGGAATCCTCAGATGTCTAATATTTATTTACACATTAGCAGAAAACCCTCTTACTTGAATTTTATAGCCATTGACGTGTGTGAACGTGAGACATTAAAGGAAGTGGCTCATGCATCACATTGATAGTAAAAACAGAAAAGTATTACAGCTGAGGAATTGCTAATGGAAACATGGTGGATACTGCCTACAGGCATATCAGCACATCCATGGACTCATAATATCATGTATTCCTCATGGTGGGAGACCCATTGGGAGTTTATCTTCTCTGACAACACGAGCAATTTTGCACTCAGGCATTCTAATGAGTCTCATTGCATTTAAGATAAACAAATGCGTATAACTTATGTTTGACCATTTTGAGTTTTGGTTTTTCAGTTATCTTTTTCTTCTCGCCTCTCTTTTCCAGTCACACCACTTTGCGTTTCTCACAGACAGCTTTTTGGCTGAATTATGTAAATCAGTCACCGATATCAAATACAAACCTGCTTATTGTATCATCATTAATTTACTGAGAAATGTTTTTTTATTATGGTGTGGCTCAGAGATTGTTTTATTTCACCCAGTCCTACCTGTAAGCCAGATAAGCGTTAGAGGATTGAAAATAATTGGTTGGTGAAATTGCTTTGGTGCAGACTTTGGTGTTTTTTTTTTTTTTCATGACAAGTATGTTCCTTGCATCTGTGTCAGTGTGACATTTAAAATGTGCAGCCTAACTTCCAAACCTTTAAAAACTTCTGGGTGAGTTCTTCTTTTTATTTTTTGGTGTGAGGCCATATTGCTGCAGAGAACATACTCTCTTCTTTTGCATCTGCACGTTGACCTAAATAAAGTGCCCTTTGTACAACTACCTGAATTCATGGAGCAGTATTTCAGTTTAAAGAAATATTGTTTGGCTTAATGCCGTAGTCATACTAAGTCATTTGGATTCATACTGTAGGTCGGACTCAGGTATATTATTCACCGTAAATATTAATGTCACCTGTGTTCTGAAAGCACTTGATCCAAATTAGCAATGTAAATCACAAATAAACTAATGCATTGATCCCCCTCCTATATGTTTAGCACTGCAGTTTGTTCTACAGTGTCTTACTCTTGTGAGTCAATGCATTTTTAATGTGGACTTATTTTCAGCTGAATAATTTAGTGCATGGTCAGCAGCAGGGGTGATCCAGAATCCATCTGATGGGAAGAAGGAGCACAGGGGGTACATCTAGCTCAGGAAGTTTGAGTGGGCAAAATACACTATATGTACCGTGGGTCGGGTCTGTAGGAAGTCATGTTTGTAGATGTTTGAGTCTTACCATGTCGCAAAATTTATGGCAGGAGGTCAGTTGAAGAAGTACAAAAGCGATCCAAGCTGGGAGGTCGGTTGGATTGATCAAACACAGGACTTTCACCCAGGAGAGCAGTGGTCGAGATTTCTTTAAAGAAATCTTTTCTTAAACCTAACCAAGTGGTTTTTGGTGCCTAAACTTAAGGCAGCTTACTTTTCACACCTAAGCGAGGCCAAACGTGACACTCATTCTGTAGTTGTGGACTGATGGGTGTGTTACTTGCTTTGGTGTGATGCCAGGTAGCAGTGTGTTTACCATGATTGCTATCGCGTGATACATTTTTTTTCCTAACGTGACCACAATGATTAATTACTACTTCCAGTCAATAGCAAACATTCTTCAAGTCAGTGGTTAGAAATGTTTCAGTAAAATGACAATAGGATGTGTTGGGATTTTAGGGTATTCAGAGATTTTAAAAATGCAACGCTGAATTACCTGCACTGAAAACAGAACGCGTCATTCAGACTGTTCTATAGTGATGGTGTTAGTAGGTTTTGATACATGTAACACATGGTTCACTGTTAGTAGTCTGTGGAGCTTACCATTAAGCCCCCATAATACCATATAATGTTTTTTTGAACAACAATGGAGCTCTAGCATAGAGGAGTAAGTCAGTATCAGCCTTTTGGTAGGGCTGGTTCCTCCCCTAGTTCTTCTTATCCACACTGGTCCTTGTCCTTGGGCAAGACACTGAACCCCTAAGTTGCTCCAAACGGCAGCATTGCACCATTGGTGTATGTGTTGTAAAGGCCTTTGTAGACAACTAAGGTAAAAAAAAAAAAAAAGTGCTAAGCAAGTGCAGACCATTTACCTTTTATTTAGGCTAGAAAATGCCTTTTCATTTGGTACCAAATTTTGAGACCCATGCTACATTTACACTAATGTTTCTATTTTAAATCATGCGATTTGTAGACTATATGAAATATAGAGAAGAACAACATTATCTTTTAAAAGCTTAACACAGTTACTGCAGTGGTTGATGCAGGTTTGGTGTGATGCTTCACTCATTTCAAAACTAATAATGTTTACATCATGTAGTTGTATGGGAAGCATTGAATTTGCAGCTGCAATGTACAAATAGTGTGCGCTGATCTAGTTTCTCTGACCTAGCCCCCCACCCGGCACACAGACAGGACTCTGTTCATCTGTTTTATTGCATTAGAGCATTATGTAAATATGTATATTGCCAGTCTCTGGAGGGCAAGTGTGCCGATGGGGCTGAATAGAGCATCCGAAGAGGGCAATTTAAAAGCCAGCGATGAATGCCCTGTAACATATGTCAGCTTGTCACACACACAAGTGGACATCAACATCATCATGCAAGAGAGCGGGTAGACCCATCTGTGGTAAGGGGTAGACCCGGGCATCCGGGGGGCTCCGTCTCTTTCATTTACCACGGCTGGGCGCCGAGTATGAACGCGAGCTTCGTGAATGGCCTGTTAATGAGGCCTCATTTGGTGCAAGCAGACACCCTGGGCTGCTGCTTAGTGGCATGCCCTCAGCCGATGTGAATAACAAAAGGCAGAGTGGGATCATTAGGCCCCTGGACGCCCGAGGGGTCCGCCACTTTAATCACGTTTGCGTAATGAATGCAGCTGCGGTGAATCACCGCTTACTCATAATGTCGAAAAAATACAGTTGTAATGTGGTATTAATGCTGCTGCTGCCCTGCCAGAGGTGGTGTGTCTGTGTGCATGTAATTTAAGGAACTGAGTTGGTGTCAGTTTTTATTACTCATTTGGGGCTCCTGTGTTGGTTGGATGCTGTGACAATGTTATGACAAGACCCAGGGTCATGTTAGATCGATCATCACCCTGGGATTTCCTCATTCTGCCCTCATGAGTATGCATGATGAGAATTCACAAGCTCCTAAAGCATCAGGGACTAAAATGTTGGAATAGACTGACATGTTTGGATACGACTGTAGTGTATGACAGAGTAAGGTATAGTTTGGTGACTTCCAGATATGTCTCTAGTTATTCTGTAGAATTCTCCAGAATCTTGTGTGATTGTCAACTTGCTCATTCTGAGAGTAATTTCTGTTTCCAGACACGGTGGTAAAGTCTTCATGTTTTCTGCAGAGACAGCAAAGTCTATTTAAATGAATCCTACCTCTTGAAAGTATGATATACTTCATGACTAGAGATTTGATTTTGCTCACTAAAACTTGAAGGGTGTTCCTGTAAATAGCCCCCCCACACCCCTTTCTTCTTTTGGACATAAGTGCCGCTGTTTGGGAGCTGTGCATCTAACACAGCACATGTACCTCGTGACAAATGCTAAGATTTGTATCCTAATGTGCAGAACCGTTTTGTTTCACGTGACATCCATGAAACATGTGTGATCAGGTGCAAAAATGAGTGACCTTTTCCCATTTGTCCTCCTCCGAGGGGGAAGCCATGCCAGCTCAGGGCCTTCTCTCCAGCTGCTGGGCTTAAAAAAGTGCCACTAGCAAAACAGCATGTCACTCTCATCTTTTTGATGTTCTCACTATGCCTTTGTACCTAGTCAAAGCGTCAGTGAGTGTCTCCAATGTAAATTCGAATGGGTGATCTTGTTAGTAGGCCAGTCCTGGACTATGATTACTTGAATGCATCTGTCTCTTAGCCTCTCTTTTTCTTTCTTTTTATGGTTATGGGTGGAGAGAAATGGTGTCAAAGGGGTTTTGAACAATCGTGTGCAGCCTTTCACAATGTACATTCATTTTTGGAGTATAGTGTTAATCAATGTCTCCTTTGAGGCCATTGTAAGTCTGCTTTCTGTCTATGCCAAGGCATCTGCCTTGTCACTATTGCAAGTTAGAATAAATCCCAAGAAGGAGGCTCAGTCCTAAATACATCAGAGTCCTGTTTGGTTTGAGTCCCAAAGTACATCTGGACTGTCTAAAGGAAAGAGAGCAAAGGCCGCTGTCCCAAATCCCACCTTTTGTAAACCTCTCGGCCTGTGCCATGCAGACAGTATGTAAGCGTAAAGGCGCCTGCTGCATTTTTTTAAAATCTAGATTTCTATTTGCATATGCATAGGGTGAATCATTGTTGTCATTTTAATGAAGAGGAAAAACTCCCTCACAGGCAAATACCACAAAAAGAGACCATTTTGATGGCTGACATGCCTTCATGATCAGCTTTAATAGGCTATTTTGCTGGGGAGCCGCATCGAAATGGAGCACATTAAGAAACCGCTTAAAGTGGCTCATAAACTGCTTGAATCCTCCAATGTTCGCCGTCATCATCATCCCTGACAGACAAAAAACATTCCATTTTGAGTATTTTCTGCCCTCGTCGCCTCCCCTCACCCCTCCTCATCCAACCATTTGAGATTTCTCAAGTGAGCATCTGAGTGATGCTAATGTGGTTAGAATGTTAACAAATCGATGCGCTTTTGTCAGGTTTTGCTTTAAGAAACGGTGCCTTTGAGAGACTAGCCAACGAACACACAAGACTTGTAGACTGTTGAACCTTAAAGAGCACTGTGAGTGACCCACTCCTTAAGTAATTTACATCTGGAAATTCTACAAATTGTAAAGTATAATAAATAAGGCTGCAGAAATATTCGTTCATAGTGTTCTGTTAGAGCAACGAAACCTTTTGTGAGCAAATGCTTTTTTCAAAGAGCTCTACACCAATGAGCCAAAACAGCTCATAACGTTGATAATGCTGTAGCGCTAGTGCATATAAGGGCTGGGGTAATTAGATGGGCCAAATTAGGAGGGCCAAATCATTATGGCCCGATGACAAGGATAATGCATCTTTGAATTTAGCAAGGATTGAGGGGTACTTAACAGAACACCTGGAACAGTGGTAAGTTCAGAAAATGACATCGCTTTACTGTAATGCAGCGTTCAAAACCGGGACAAGACAACAATTATGCCATATTATTATATCCAAAATATAACATGATACCTAGTCTCACATCTTGATATCAATGTAATATCGATGTATTTGCCCATGCCTAAAGTGTTGCTCTGCGAATGGGGCAAATTCAAGTTAACAGAGTATTGAACTTTCTTAATGCACTGTAAATGGTCAGGCTGAACAAATATGTTGCGTTATAAAAATGTGTAGATATGCCACAGCTGAAGCTTCCGCGTTTGTTCCAGGTATGTGTACAGGTAGATTACACATGATGTGTAAGGAAAAATATGAGCAAACGGAGGAAACGACATATTATTTGTTCTTTTTCCTCCAAAAATAGACCTTACCATCTGCTGTCCCTTTGGAATGAGTTTCCGTGTTCAGTGTTTCGTTTATAAATATCATCAGCCAGGAGAAGGTGCTTTGTTCACTTTCTAATTTGATTGTTGTTAACTAGTAACCAAACCAAATGAAAGACTTGACCTTTGTTTAAACCCTTGTGCTGGTACAGTACATGCACGCATGCGGCACGGAGTGTGTGTCGAATGAGACATGAGAAAATGACGCCCCCAGCGTACAGGAGAGCCTGAGATGAGGAGAAATGGAGGGAATAGGCAACTTCCCACTTGGCCCTCATCCAGCCTGCATATCAGCTGTCTGTTGAGCTTTTTCAAAGGCAATTTATTTTTAGATATTTCAAAAACTCATTTGACGGCGATTTTCACTGTATGGCTGCAGCCCTTGCCTTCAGCCTCCTCCCTCTGCGCCAGTCTTACCCCCCTCTCATGTGGCACCCGATGTGTCGCAGAGCCCATTCCTTGGCAGTCAGCACAGTTTTGATTTAATTCTGAGGGCCATCTGTAATCCCCTGCAGGACACAGAGGCCCGTAGCCCCGCACACCACACCTCTATATCTCACTCTATCTCCCTTTCTTTGCCGCCGCTCTCTCAGGACCCTACCTTTTCTTTATTCTTCACTATCAGCAGCCCACCCCCTCACCCTTCCCCCCCCCCCCATTCCACCCACTTACCCCCCGGCTCTTTCACCCCCTCTGTGGGACTGTCAACACATCTCATACATGCAGGGATAATGGGATTTCAGAGCAGCAAAGACTTACTGCAGGTATTCACAGAAGCAGATATGAAGCTGAGAGCAATAACGACAGTACACGACTCTGATTTTCACCATTGTTGTTTGTATTTAAGTAACAGGTCATGTTTCATTGAACACTTCAAGAGTCATTTTTGTGTAATACAAATGCACGCAATCGCTTAGCTGTATCATTACGGAGGCAGTGTTTCCCATGTTTTACATTTATTTAGGTGGCCCACCTAATGTGTTTCTTTAAAACACAAAGTCTGTGTATTTGAAAGCATTTCCCATCTGAAAAGTTATCGGAGGTACTTTCCATGAATCTGCAATGCTGCAGGTTTAGCTTGAGGGACCAATCACAAACATTCTCTAAAGTTAAGAATAAGGATGAGACAGGAAGTCTAAAATACAAAAAGACATCCAGACAATAAAAAGTTTACAAGTACCAACAGCAAGCACTTTTGTCTCGTCCTGTGTATTGATTTTGCATGTCACTGAATCAAAAAATATTTTTTTATACAGCAGCACCTAAAATGTGAGCCTTGCAGTTGACTTGTGTTGTGGAAAAACTGCTTTACACTTCAATACTTAAAGAAAAACACAAAACACCTCCTGTGGTTGTCCAGAATTCATTACACAAGCTCACAAACTTTAGACAGAAATGCATTTATGCTTCTATAGCACCAAAACTTGTCATTCTAATGAAATCAAAATGTTCTTAGCCATCCACAGATAATTGTGAAACAGAAATTTTACAGTAAGGAACAAAGAGAGAATTGTTTCAAAATGTACAACCTCGACCTTTGACTTTTGACATCTTATCCAAGTTCATGTGACACATACAGACACATGTTCACTCATCTGCATTGAATCACCTTGGTTTTAAAGATACTCTGACACCATTTTTAGTCTCCTTTTATTCAGCAACCATTACTAAAAGAAAATGATTATGAATAAATGATGAGCATATGAATAATGATAAACCATTAGAAAATAACTGAGTTTGCTTTTATACTTGCCACAGGAAGTTTCTGTGCCCATGTGAAGATGGATTTCACAAAGTGCTGCTGTCCCAATTCCTCTGAAGCATTTGGAGCCCTTGCACCCTCTTGTCCCTGCACTGATTACACAATTTAAGTCTGTGCAGGTCAGTGCTGAGATTGGACAGCTGGACTGGGCCATTACCTCTCCTCCTGCCGCTTATAACTCTGCAGCTAGAACAGATTACAATATTATTGATCAAATAAAGAAGCTGTGGCCATCCAAAGGCTATAGAGTTAAATATTTTTGAGTCATGATGTTTGACAGCCAATGTGTCATCTCTCTGTCTTCTGGCACTATTGTTACCTGAAGAAATAGTTGAATTAGAAGCTCTCAGTGCTTGAAACATAAATGTCAGTGTTCTCAACTCACGTGGAACCCTCGCAGAAGTTTAGAAAGCACATATTTACCACTGAAAAGGTACACTAGCTTGGTAGAAATATCTTTCCTGGACATTGCTCTTCACAGGCTGATTGGAACTTCCTCTGTGAGTGTCTGGCTGTCAGGGTAAAGCAGTTTGGCGGCCGGGTGACTCTGTAAGCTCTGGTCAGAGATAAGCACCTGGCTGGAGAGCTTTTCCATTTCCTCCCAAAGCACCCAATCAAGTAGTGGCTGCAACTCAGCACTAAAGAGACCTAAATAGTCCCCGCTCTTCCTGTCCCCCTTTCCCCTGTGTAAGTCCTACTGACTTACCTTCTGTCTGTCTTCCGAGTTCTTTCATACTCTCTTGAAACTCTTACTCCAAACTACTCTGTCCCTCTCCTGCCCCAAAGAGCTTCAGTTAGCCTGAATCCTTCCTGTGCTTTTTTAAAGGTCACAGTCAAATATTTTATCATTTCACCAACACTCGACTTTCCAGTACCTTTTTAGTGGTCAGGAAATATTGAGTTTATGACAAGGCAGGCCAATTTAATCCCACTTGTGGAGGCTGGATCTCCTTTGGCTCACTGTGGAAGTGGTGTCTAGGGGTTGTGACACTGCAGTGTGTGTTAATTAGGACGATCCAAGGGCCACGGTGCCTTTAATCCTTCATAACCAGATTCAGGAAGACATGCCTGGCTTATTCTTTTGGGTTTAAGCCCTTATTGTAGTTCTGCTCCTGTGTAGTGATAGTTTATTTTACTTGAAAAATATGTTTGTCAAGTGGATGTTGATCACCAATGACCTCGTATAGCCTGAGAGTTATCAATTGTAACTTCTCCAGATAAAGAGCAGATGAGTTAGAGGAGGATTTTGAGGCTTTGGTAATTGAGATATGGATTATGCAGAAGCTGCTCTTGCTCGCTATCAGTCGGATGCCCTGTGTTTGAAAATTGAGTGTGAAATGCCATCTGATTGTTTGTAAGATCTGTTTGGCCTTTAGAGGTAATTGCACTGAATGGCCTGGCAAATGGGAAGGCATCTTTGGGGGGAAATTGCCCCCTATCTTTTATTTTTTCATTTTTCATTATTTATCTGCCTATGAAGCAAATATGCCTACTAAACCAAAAAGGTGTCTCAGGTTAGAGTCAGGATGTTTTATTTTTGATGCCATGTTAGAAGTCTTACAGTGGGTACGGAAAGTATTCAGACCCCTTTAAATTTTTCACTCTTTGTTTCATTGCAGCCATTTACTAAAATCAAAAAAGTTCATTTTATTTCTCATTAATGTACACTCAGCACCCCATCTTGACAGAAAAAAACAGAAATGTAGAAATTTGTGCAAATTTATTAAAAAAAGAAAAACTGAAATATCACATGGTCATAAGTATTCAGACCCTTTGCTGTGACACTCATATTTAACTCACATGCTGTCCATTTCTTCTGATCCTCCTTGAGATGGTTCTACTCCTTCATTGGAGTCCAGCTGTGTTTAATTAAACTGATTGGACTTGATTAGGAAAGGCACACACCTGTCTATATAAGACCTTACAGCTCACAGTGCATGTCAGAGCAAATGAGAATCATGAGGTCGAAGGAACTGTCCAAGGAGCTCAGAGACAGAATTGTGGCAAGGCACAGATCTGGCCAACGTTACAAAATCATTTCTGCAGCACTCAAGGTTCCTAAGAGCACAGTGGCCTCCATAATCCTTAAATGGAAGAAGTTTGGGACGACCAGAACTCTTCCTAGACCTGGCCGTCCAGCCAAACTGAGCAATCGTGGGAGAAGAGCCTTGGTGAGAGAGGTAAAGAAGAACCCAAAGATCACTGTGGCTGAGCTCCAGAGATGCAGTAGGGAGATGGGAGAAAGTTCCACAAAGTCAACTATCACTGCAGCCCTCCACCAGTCGGGGCTTTATGGCAGAGTGGCCCGACGGAAGCCTCTCCTCAGTGCAAGACATATGAAAGCCCGCATAGAGTTTGCCAAAAAACACATGAATGACTCCCAGACTATGAGAAATAAGATTCTCTGGTCTGATGAGACCAAGATTGAACTTTTTGGCGTTAATTCTAAGCGGTATGTGTGGAGAAAACCAGGCACTGCTCATCACCTGCCCAATACAATCCCAACAGTGAAACATGGTGGTGGCAGCATCATGCTATGGGGGTGTTTTTCAGCTGCAGGGACAGGACGACTGGTTGCAATTGAAGGAAAGATGAATGCGGCCAAGTACAGAGATATCCTGGAAGAAAACCTCTTCCAGAGTGCTCTGGACCTCAGACTGGGCCGAAGGTTCACCTTCCAACAAGACAATGACCCTAAGCACACAGCTAAAATAACAGGAGTGGCTTCGGAACAACTCTGTGACCATTCTTGACTGGCCCAGCCAGAGCCCTGACCTAAACCCAATTGAGCATCTCTGGAGAGACCTGAAAATGGCTGTCCACCAACGTTCACCATCCAACCTGACGGAACTGGAGAAGATCTGCAAGGAAGAATGGCAGAGGATCCCCAAATCCAGGTGTGAAAAGCTTGTTGCATCATTCCCAAGAAGACTCATGGCTGTACGAGCTCAAAAGGGTGCTTCTACTCAATACTGAGCAAAGGGTCTGAATACTTATAACCATGTGATATTTCAGTTTTTCTTTTTTAATAAATTTGCACAAATTTCTACATTTCTGTTTTTTTCTGTCAAGATGGGGTGCTGAGTGTACATTAATGAGAAATAAAATGAACTTTTTTGATTTTAGCAAATGGCTGCAATGAAACAAAGAGTGAAAAATTTAAAGGGGTCTGAATACTTTCCGTACCCACTGTATACTTCTGCCTTGTGGGTGGCATGACAAGTCCAGTTCAGGCTCATGATGTCAAGATATTGACCACTCAATAACAGACACATAACCTATTTTCAAGAAGAATACATTCACATGATATTTACAATATTACAAAAATCTGTTGCAATGCATCAGATCGTTGTTCTCTGCCTGCACATCCCTCTGTCTTGTCATCTTTGACTTCTTTTTTGGTAATTTTATTTTTCCACCATCAGCAGGTGATGCCTGTGAAAGTGCTGAGTCAGCTGTGGCAATGATAGGCTGGCTGATACTTTGTCTTGCCTGTGACCTTTGCTGCTCCTCTGATGTCCATAACAAATTGCCTCAGGGTATCAGCATGATCATGCAGTGGCAACACAGTGCAGGAATAACAAGAAGCTAAACCAAGCCTTTTGTGTGTGTGTGTGTGTGTGTGTGTGTGTATATGTGGGTGTTACTGCAGCGAGACACTTAGAGTCTCGAGTGTGTCTCTTTTCTGGAAAATCGACATCATCCTGCACATTTCAGTTCATGCTTGTGATTCACACTTTCTGAATGTGGAAACTTTGCTGTGTCAAATAATAATTAATTAATTGAAAGCCTTCAAAAGCTCATGTTTCTTTCTGGCTGCGGGCACAGTTTAAAATTACAGGTGTGTGCGCTTTCACGATTTCCCGTCTGCTCACCTGTTTTTGTTCATGAGCCAGTGGCCTTAGTTATTAATGTGTTTAAATATGTGATTCAGAGAGTGCAAATGGCCTGTTGTTCAGGCAATGAGAGGCCTTGTCATCTACTAGTGCTGCAGGGAGTTGTAAAGTCCTCTCTGTTCAATACACACTCTCAGTCCTTGATGAACAAGCTTGTCTGAGCTATTGGCTGCAGAATCAGGATTGTATATTGTGTGTGTATATGTGTACTGTACATGTTCAAGCGCCGACAAAGACATCTTAGTGGTTAATATAAATTGTGCATTGAGGAGTAGTTGTACATCTGTGTCTATTAACCTGACTATCTATCTCTGTGTGTTATGAATCATTAACCCACAGTTTAAAATAGCTTACCTCTACAATAGTGAAGAAGTCAAATGCTGCTCATCTGGCCAGCAAGTCTTGATAGGCTTTTTCATAGTCGGTGTCACTCCCATGGGACATATAAGGCCCAATCACACTCTGAGCTCAGCATGATAGATGAGGGCTCTTACAGTTGAGCCAAGCCAGCTAACCCCCCCTCCGCCGTGGCCACCCCCAAAAATCTGAGCCACACATACACTATGCTGCTGTCACAGCATTGCATTGGCACACACTCTCATAAAGTTCCAAGGGCATCGATTCAACTCTCCTTCATTAATATGTATTGGAAATTATTTTCCACTTTGTTAAGGCAAGTCTTGCTCCCCTGAAGGTTAGGTCCAGTGGGAGTGTGCGCATGCATGTGTATAGTTTGAGCTCTGCCACATACAGGAGATTTATAGTAATCAATATATCTTCAATTTTGCATTTTGCTCCTTGATAGTATGTTGTTCAGGTTGTGTTCTTTACTGTTAGGAACCCAAGAAGTTTGGTAATTACATTCCTGGAGTTGGGGGTGATGATTCAGGAGAAGATACTGGGTCATAAATGACTTCACTGCCAGTGAAACCTCAACTCAGACTTAAGATTAGCTCTAAGAAATGTATTTAAAACTTTTGCATGAAATTATATATTAAGATTTCTCTGTTGATACTGATGTCCTGATCACACTTGAGTCCTGACCTGAGTCCTTTAATCTGTTTTTGCCAATACCATGTGTGGCACATATTATCTGAGACTCGTGGCCACTTTGCACTGTGCAGCTCACTTGGTCACAATGCTGTGTTATGAGACCTTCTGGTGTTTTAACAGAGCTCAAAGGGGCATTTTTTGACAGCTGGTGTATCCGGAGCAAATAAACAAAAGATTGGAAATGGTTTTGGCTTTATGTAGCCAATATCGAGACATCAAATAATGCTTGGATCGGCCCCAGTCTCAATCTTGTGGATTGTCTTGGAACATCCCTACTTGTTAAAACCAATCCTAAAGCACTACGAATGTTTTTGGAGAAAAAACAAACAAGATAAGCTTATTATTTTATTAAATTTTCAAATGCCATTGTGTAGCTGTAGCGCTGCGGCAATTTCATTTAGTTTGTTAAACCAGCATTTTTTTCCCCACAAAACTACGGATGGTATTTCCTTGTTTAACGTTACATATAGTATTGTTGTCTAGTAACAACAATCATTTTGCCTCTTTTGTAACAATACTCCTATGAAGCAGTTACAGGGCTCCCTAGTACTGTTAATTCTTTCTCTGATTAGTCTAATCAGTTTGTGTGTGTGTGTGTGTGTGTGTGTGTGTGTGTGTGTGTGTGTGTGTGTGTGTGTGTGTGTGTGTGTGTGTGTGTGTGTGTGTGTGTTTCCGGGTGTATGTGTTGGCTATTGTTTCTTAATGGGGCATTATATTGGCAGACCTGGCACATAGCTAGCCTCACAGGGGAGCTGGTGACACCCGGGGCTGATTTGATTAAAGCCAGCAGATCCCTTTCTAAGGCTGCTCATTACACCAGCCAACCAGGGACCTGGTGACAAACCCACTTGGCATATACTGCATAATAGCCAGGTAGTGGGAGATTTAGGTAAAAATTAATGAGAGGAGGAGGGGACAAGGGAAAAACACGGAGAGAGATAAAAACTTTATTGAAAAAGAATCCATAAGAACATTGACCTCATGTTCGGGCCCTGGCAACTATTAATGTAATTTTTCATCTTTACATATAGTTTGCCCTAAAGATATGATGGACCTCTTGTTGATGAAATGTCAAGTGTAATTTTAATGTGGCCCATGTTTAAAATATGGGCTTTGCGTAGATTAATAGAGAGCCACCCCCAAATCACAGTTTTTACTCCCTGGAGCAAATGAAAACACAGCAACCTGCATTAGCATTATAAATATACTCCCAGATGTCTCAAATTAATCCTCTGAAAATGCCACTTAATTTTTCAAAAGAGCAGGAAATGTTGGCCGCTTTTTAAATTGAAAATATCATGATGAAAGATTTTTACTGCAAAAGGCATCACACATATCTACACACCCCCTATTCGCGGAGAAGACGATTCTGCCTCTGCATCCTTTAGAAATAAGAGATTTAAATGGAGGTGTCAGCACTAGGAAGATGGATAGGTCTCAGTTAATATGTTTTTTCTCACTTGGTAGGAATTAACTCCTCTTCTCAACTCTGGTTCACCCGGGATCGGCAGAGTAATGAACCCTAAAAGGAAAGCACTGAGCATGTTTATCTTTTTCCCCCAGCATTTCTGCTGCCACAAACCCAAATTCCTTGACTCGACCCGTGACTTATTGAGGGGCTCAAACCTCAAAGCCAATTCCACAAACATGTCCTCCATCTCCTATTTACTCATAGGTGTGTGCATCGAAGGGAGAAAGAGGGCTTTAGTGTATATGGGTTAAGATTTCTGTACAGCGTGTGGATGATTGTTCACCTGGGGGGAGGGAGGGGGGGGGGGTCTCCTGTATGTGCACCTGGGGAACTTCCTTCCATAAAACAGTGGAGGAAGTCAAGTGTGTTTTGTGAGTATTAAATCTTATGTTTTATTCTCCATTAGCTGACCAGTTTGTGGAGCCGGAAAGGTGCAGCCAAAGAAGGATGAAAAAGATTACTTTTTCCTTTTCCAACATAGATGATCCACAATTTCATTCCGTTTTCTGCGCAAATGCTAATTTTTGAAGTCCTATCATTGTGCTAAACAGTTAGTAAGGATTATGACTTTTTCCTATAGGGAGTGTCACAAACAGATGCTTCACCAAAGTGTGCATGCATCCACTTTTTGTTATTTTTGGCACAGACATTAGACATTTTCACCACCATCTTGCATAGACAGACTGAACAAAGCAAATCTGTGCAGACTGTTTTTGTCTTTCCTTCTCAAAAATGTCATTGATGGCTCTCTTTCCTCTTCAGTCCTGTAAACTGTTATATGTATCCTACATACATAATTATGCATGTTACAATTTTATGGCACTGCCCTGGCTCAGGATAGCTAATGCATCCAACTCATATTTAATCAATTTGTTTTTGTGATTGTAACCTTTTGGCTTTGGTTATTATACCTTTTGTAATTAATTTCCACAATGTAGCTGTTTTACACATCACTCTGAGATGTAAAAGCGGATTAAATCAATCTATCACCAGCTCTACCAGGCTGTGTCTGAAATGCAGGGATTCTCTGTGCTGCAATGTCATGTTCTACACGCATACCATTTGTGTGTGAAACCTAGAGGCTCATGAGACCTGCCCTCTGAAAACTGGTGGAGAAGGGTCCTGTGATTGTCCTTTTTGTCCTACCTGGACATGGTCCTCTGCTTCCCTGCCTTTTTTTTTTTTTTCCCTCTCTCTTACCTTGACCTCTGTAACAATTACTCCAGGCCTATGGGAGAGGATGCAAAGGACACATGCAGAACACAATTGAAGTTCAGAGCATTTACATCCGGGCACAAATTCTGCATGCATTCTGTAATGGCACAACTAGAGTATAGTGGTTCCAAAAGTCCAAGAGGAAAACCTGTTTTGTTAATAACTTAAAGTCTCACTTTTTAAATATGTTATGCAATAATTACAGGTTGGAATATATGTCCTTTACATAGTATTGACTCTTACGTAATAATGAAAAGTTTGAGTATATCATACTTTTTCCCTTTTGAATAAAGAAAATTGGCATGCCTCTGCAAACTAGACTATCTCCCCATCCCTCCTTCCTCCCCTCCTCACAGTCCCGCACCTTTCCCCTGTTTGCGGACACATCAGATGTATATTGATGTTAATTAGTGAGCTTTTGGCTAACAAGTAAAGAGCTCAGCATTATCTAACCATCCATTAAAATTGTGTTATGTGACCATTGAATAAATTTTTCCTCTAACAAGATAACTATCCATCAATCTGTGTCAGCTATTGAAAGGTGGGTAATGAATGGCTTCTTCCGATAACCATAAATAATGCAACACACCTTATCAAGGGGTTGAACTCGAACTGCCTGCTGTGTAACTGTATCGATTCATCCACTGCTGAGATTCTCTGTACGTGTGTCCAGTGTAAAGTGTTTTGCTGAACTCTCAACTCTGCCATGATTTGTTGACAATACAATACATTTGTGTATCTGTGTGTAAGAGAGAGGGAAAGGTTGATAATGAATGTGTTTTTGAAACAATTGTAATATTTTATAGAAAACTGTCATAGATTTACATTGTAAACTATGGATAAAATATGTGTAAAACGTGTTTTAATTTTAATTTGACCAAAGTAAACCAATCCTAACTCTAGATTTCCCTCAGCAAAGTTTTCATATAGCTTGAATATCTCAACTCCTCGCTACAAAAGTCCTGTTACCACTGCCGGTTCCAGCTCGACTCTTCTCCCTTTTTTGGTTTTCCATTCAGCAAAAGTTGTGCATAGTACCTGGCATTATTTTTGGTATCACTTCTGTCGAGTTTTCTAGAGAGCTGAGCCAATAAGTGACGTAAAAACACTGCAGACCACTGATTGGTCAGTGAGAATTGTCACACTCACTGTACCCCCAAATGTGCGACACAAGACATGCTGCACAAACCCGCCATTGTTTACCAGCCAAGCTACTACAACAGCTGCACTTTTTTTCATTTACTGGACTACTCCAGTAGCGACCTGTAGTTGCCATGCTGTAGTCAATTGAGAAGGTGCAGAAGTTCCTGTGTTTGGTTGCCGACAAAAGGATCTACATAACAAAAATCCCGAACAGCATCTCCTCCATATCCTCTATTGTTCGAGTGTGTGTTGTGTTGAAGATGATGCCACCACAGTTTTGCAATAGTAACAATGGCACATTTAAATTTAAATCCAGAAAAGTTCCTGGTACCAAAAGTGAGTCTCAAGTAGAGTAAAGCCGGTGCCGGCAGTGGAAAAGGGGCTGAAGCCTGACATTTTTTTCATAGCTTTTTTAACTGCCTTCGACTATCTCCTTTACTCCCCAGACTGTTGTCTGCCTAAAACCCCAGCTCTGTTACCCCCTGAAAAATATTTCTGCCAATGACACAGAAGCATTCCTAAAAAGTAAAACATCAATTGACAAAAACCCTTTTCATATTAGTGATATTGTCCTTTCATTGCGCTCCAGGGGTCTGTAGATGTGCCACAGTTAGTTCCACAGTATGATAGCCACACTCTGAGCTTCTATTTGATTATAATCCTTCTCCTTCATCGAAGATCAGCCCTTCTGATTGCTTTGTGCTGTGTTTGACAAGATTAAGCCCCCTTTTTCCCTTTGTTACACATGAAGATTGTGTTAGATATGGTGCTTTCTATATGGTTTAGTTGGGCCTCTGCAGTAGACAAATAGTCATGTCAGGTCTAATGTATCTCGAGTTCATACGGTGTAAAAGGCCATGGCTGATGTTCCCCTTAAGTGAAAAGTTGTGTCTTGCATCACTTCATCTGTTGCTCTGCTGGTGGAGAAATTGTATGTCTCGATTTGGTTGTTTAGTGTATGACACGAGAGCAAAGTGGTCATCCTATAATGAGATTAGTAGAGTGCCCCAAATATAAGCCGGTAACCTCTCCTCTAAAAAGTTTACCTTTGCTTGAACCTTCTGCAAAATAAACGTGTTAGCGTCTTCGGACTCCATATGTTCACAGTTAAATGAAGTTGCACTACTTGATTACCGTCCCGTAACAGCTGCCAAGTCATTAAGGCATTCCACCCCGAAACTCAATTAAACCAAAAACTGTTGAATCAGCTGATTAAGTTTGGACACTCTCTGAATCATTTGAGCCCAACCAGATACAGGATATACTACAACAATCAGCAAACTATGGGCAGTGACTGATGATAACGTGGCTAACCACATTTCAAAAGTTTTCTAGATATAAAGTAAAGTATTGTTCTACAACTACATGATTCTCAGAAACCAAATTTATTTGATAATTAGATATTTTTCAGTCATGTTTTCTTGCTTAAAAATCTGAATCAATGACCACTGACAGCCCCTACAGTGACACATTCATCCATGCAGGTGTATGATGATGGCTGAGTGAAGGAGAAAGGTGTCACCTATTATTTTACAGCTGGTGTCAGCCTTAGGCAGATCCATCTCTGACCTTTGGCTGCTCCTGAGCCAAGACTTGAATTATTCAGTGCTTTAAAAATACAACTGATGCTGTGATTAGGCTTTCATAAAGGAGCATTGAATGTGTGCTATTTCAATCAAGGAATTGTAACATCTTCACCAAGGTCATTTATTGAAAGAAGTCAAATAAATAAAAGACATGCTCGAGAGATAAATGAGATATTTAATCAATATATTTGCGAAGTGATAATTCATCACAATGCAGAAAAATCAAACTTGATTTTTTATTTTTTTGATCTGTAGGATAAGATATGTTGTTTCACTTGTCAGTCACTCACAGCCAAATAATCTGCTGTCACTGAATACTAAAGCGAGATGATGTGACTTTGGCTTGGGAGCGGAAACGGTGACCTCTGTGGCCACAAAGTAAAATTACAAATCAGAAGTCACATGTCAAGTCAGCATACAGCTAATCTGATGACTGTGGTAAAATGATTAGGTGCAAGGAGGACACACACACACACACACACACACACACACACACACACACACACACACACACACACACACACACACACACACACACACACACACACACACACACACACACACACATACACAGGCGCACACACAAACCTGTCACCCAGAAAAACATCTAGTCACACATTTAAACACTGACATTGTAATTTGATTAGAGAACCACCGACTTTAATGAAACATTAACTACGAAGCATTTCCTGTCTAAAGTGTTGTGTGTGCAAACAAAAACAAACAAATCCCATTAAGTGTATACATGGACATGAAATATTGTGGATCCAGCCAAAATGTAACGTGTCTGTCTCTTAACCTCATTCTCCAATTTAGCAAATTGTGTTTTTTGTTTCAATGATACTTGCAGAAACCTATCAGTAACCACGTTACCCAAAATTCAATATAGTTGCAGTATATAGTACAGTAAGAATGGCCACACTCCCCCTTGTTTACCTTATGCATTTAAACCAGCAAAAAATGCATCTAACTGTAAAGCAAACAGCTGTGTATTGAGCTGAAAGTCTTACAAAATTCGCTTTTAATGTTTTGTAAAGCACAAACTTTTGTCCTTCTCACTTTTCTGCAAAAGAATAAACACACAGTCAATGCAAACTCAAAGCCAGTGACTTAAAACCATTTTAACTTCAGTTAACCAAAAACAGAAGCCATCCTCATCCATTAATTTTGGTGAATGGAGCTTCACATTTTCCAGTCTGTCCTTAATTTCATTGTCTACTTCCATTTCGTTATTCAGATAAAATATCAGATTGGATTTTTGACCACAACAAAAACTTTTTGTCAATTTTCTGTGTGGGTCAAATAGCTTGGGGCTCACTGAAGGATTGAAAGCACATACAAGATGCAGATAAGTCTCTGTGAAAACTTTACCTCACATCTGTTACTTGACATCTGTTTAGTAAAATATACAAACATTTTTGCTGCACTCCCCATTGCTTTTAATTAATTCCCTAATGAAGACAACATGAAATGAAAAATGTAAACAAAAATAATAATTTAAAAAAACAACAACGTATTTACCTGCCAGGAATTTTTAAAAAGGTTTGTTGCGATACAATCGGGTGAACTTTGCAATCATGAACTTGAACAGAATTTATAGTTTTCAGGGATTTACTGCATATTTGTAGCCACAGGCTATGACTGCAGTTGCCTGGCGACTTTCTCCTCATACCACTCCCCTCATCTCTGACCCAGAAGCCCCAGCAGTCACAGAAAAGGATTTGCTGAGATTACTGTGCTCCACTGCATCAAAAAAGACTTGCCGAGGGGCAAATTTGATTGGTTAAAACACAGCTTCCATAGCTGTTTTCCATGTGGAAGAATGGGAGCCCAAAGCAATGCACCAGCCGAGCAGGTTCATAATACATATTTATACCTGTAGTCTGTGGACCATTTATACCTTTACACTTTTCATTTATGTGTTGCTTCTTATCTACTCACCCCTGGCTGTGCTCCTCATTTATGTGGGCAGATTTGCCTTTTGTGCATTTTCACTATTATCATGTTTATTTTTTGCTGTTCCCCTTGCGGAGAAAACCTCCAGGCAATTAGTGATACAAGCAGGTGGCAAAGAAAAAGAAAGAGATGGCCCTAATTGCAAACTTTTTGAAAGACTTCCTTTTGGTGGATTTGTATGTACAAAGAGATGGTATTTTACTTGCACAGTAACTTCAGCATTGCATTGCAGCCTGTGGTATCGATAAACCTTGCAACGATGAGAGATCTTATATCTTGCTGGGTGTTTGGACGGCGCTTTAGTGCAGTTCAGTTGATGTTTTCATTGCATATCATGTTCATCGTCCATTCACTACCTTCTTGAACAAACATCACAAGAACCATTATACCGCTGGACTGGAGATGCACCAACTCAATACCGATGAAAAACTAAGTTCAACAGTTTCTCCTATGTTGTAAAAGGCTGTTATAAAAGACAAGGATCATTCTGGGCTTCTTTTAAAAGAATGCTAATCATACACTGATAGGATAACTGCAATTTCCTGATGGTTCATAACCTTTAAAACGATCCCTCTCTGGGTATAATTTCATTGCTAATTGGCAAGAGTTGAGGAAGGACCAATTATGAACTGTGCAATTATTGATCAAATTGGATCTACTGTGGAGCAATAATGCATCTTCTCTGTTGCCAAGAGAACCTCGAAGACACAGACGCAGTGATTTGCGGTGCTACAGCTTTTTGACTGACATCAAATCCTACACTGGCGAACAAAGCTGTAATGGCAATGGAAATCTTTGCAGATAGAATTGGCTGCCATTATGCACCAGGGCCTCTTTTGCTTTTGTGGAGAAGACACAAAATTGCTACGCTATTATCTAACCGTTCCCCTCCTCCTCTCCATTTATAACTTGAATAAAGTTGCCCTAAGACTGAGATAAGCAGGGAGTGGAGAAATACTGGAGTTTTATTTTCCCCTTTTTAAGATACAAACCTGTGTTGGTTGTCAGGAAGAGTGATGAGGGAAGTGTGTGAGGTAATGTGTGTGTTTGTCTGTCTTGTCTCTCAGTAGAACAGAGGAGGATATAGAAATGTATTTAGGTTGGTACTTGAGCCAGTGATCCAGTAGAGATTGAGGGGATTTCCTTCTCTGTGTCTCTTACACCGTCTAACCCTCCGACCTTCTCTGCTGTCATTTAGTTTTGTACTTGACCCGCAGCCTATCCAAATCCTCTCCCGCTCCTCTTCTCACCATTCACAGATGGTTTCCCTCCCACACCATCACTATGTTCTTTTTCCATTACTCCAGCCCTTCATCATTTGTCTGTCTGCGATTCTGACTCTTCAACTCTCCTGCTTTTCTGCTCTTTTCTCCCTTGATTTCACTGTCTGTTTCCTCCCCTAATCATCCCTTCTCCTCCTCCTCCTCCTCCTCTTCTTCCTCCCTCCTTCGTTTTTTCAGTCCCTCTATCCACTACCCATGGGAGAAGTATGGGTCTGATGAACATGGAGAGCCCGGAACAAATCAGTCTATCGACCCGTCGATGTATCCCTCGCTCTGCTCCTCTGATCGTCAGCAGAAAACAAAGTGTTTATTAAGCGAAACCTTCCCAATCTCCCTGCGCCCCCACCCAACCCCTCTCCGCTCCACTATCTCCCTCACTTGGTAATGGAGAGCGGCTCTTCCTGGGACCTGTCCACCCAACTGAAACTTGTTGTGTCTTCCAATTACATTTCTTTAAATGTTCTACCTGTCAGGATTCTTAATTCTTGTTTTCTACATCCCCTTTCTTAACCTGTCCACTTCTACAGCCAATTTCAGCTTGGCCTGCACTATTCCCAAAGAGAGCACAAAGATAGCTTGTATTTATGATAATGCACTGCAGCACAGCAGAGCCACAAAGAGGCGAGTGACGTGTAGTGTAGTGGAGTGTTTATCAGTCATCTGCAGTCTATAGGGCTTAAATTGGGCCTGCATTTTGTACGAAACGATTGCATTATGGCTTCTTTTGAAAGGCCTGAATTTGATTGAAATGGAAAGCAGTGCCTTCTTGCTCTGAAAATAAATCAGTGCTGATTAGATTACGAAGAACTGCATGGGTGGAGGGGAGGGTGTTCGGGGTGGCGGCAGATATGAGGGTGAAATGCAAGCAAACCACACTGTGCTAACAGTCGAGGGAAGAGGAAAGAATAAGTAACGTTGGTGGCCGGAGAGAAACCGACAACACAAAAGAAATTCCTGGATCTCATATTCTTTCTCTCTCTAGTTGAAGTAACCTCATATCGATAGAGTATTAGTCGGAGTCAGAGGTTCTGTAACGGAGCAGCCCGCCTTTACTTTGACAGACAGACCGAATGGATCCATGCCATTCCCAGCTGCAGGACTCCCAGGCCTCGCATAATCAATCACCCATTAATGGAGTAAGTGGCTGTGGAAGGATATTAAATGTTAATTGCTGTAAGGTATTGATAACACCCATTGATCTTGTAGATAATTGCAATCAGTACAAACACAGATACATTATATGAGACTAAGCCCACTTTACCAGAAGCCTGGGCTAAATAATGAAGAATGGACATATGCCTGAGATGTTCTTTGATTGTACTCGTCCCTTGGTTGTGCATCCACGAGGGGATACTTTATACAACAACAACAACTTTTCAAGGATTAAGCTGAAAGGATGAGCTGATGAGCTTATCTTGTAAGTTTAGATTGACAAGCTTTTCATACATTTTTTCCAGTTCCTTAATTAAAGTTCCCCTGATTGATTCCTATTAGGCGAGGGTAACGTTTAAATTATTATTTTGCCTTTTGAAGTAGTAAAGAAATGCTGCAACTCCCAGACAAAAAGAAACAGAGTAAACACATTTCTGTCTTTATTTACCATAACAGAATGCAGAGAATAAAGTAGAAAAAAATGGAATCTTGGGTTAGATTTATCTGCTTCTAGACATGTTAAATCTTAAAAGACTAACAAGCAACACACTGGGCGGTTTGGGTTGGTTCAAAGATGAAAAAATTACTAACTTGAAGGTAAATATTTAGGTCGAGTAGGAGCTCTCATTTAAATGTATTCTTTGTGCCTGACTTTCTTTTTATTTCATCTCCTCTTGCCTCCTTATCGGCTCCTGCAAGGTCTCTATTCTCAGATGGTGTCTGCAGTGTCTTTGCTGGGAAAAGTTGATGTCTATAAATGACTTGTTGGGAATTGGTGAAGCATCAGTGAGTTCGTTCTAGAATAACCCCTCAGTGGAGTGCAAGGTTGATTGGCGAGCAAAACAAAAATCTCCAGCCTGCAGTCAGAGGGAAAGACTTGTAGATATGTATACTGTATGTGTTAATGCTTTCACATGAGGGATTTATATGGTTGTGTGTGTGTGATGAGGTGGGATGGCATGTATAGTGAGTTGCAGTTACTCCCAGGCCTCCTGAAAGGAATTGGCAGGCCCTTGCAAGGCGTCGTTTCAGAATGCCTGTTGAATAATGCATAGCCTCAGAGCAGTCGGGGCCCCTCTAATACCACATCACCCTGAGACACTCCTCCTAAGATCAATAACACTTAGAAGCTGCTTTATAATGAAGGAGACACTAAAATTCCATCATCAGGTAATTAGTTGAACTCTGCCTTCCATTCCTCACCCCTCCTCACCAATTTTTCTCTGGCCATGGTGCAACACTCGGCACATCATTTGTTAAGAGTAAGTAATGTGGAGAAGACCGTTTTTTCCTTTGATGGAGTGTTTCTTGAGGTTTGGTGAGGAAATTTGTCGAGGCAAGTTCCCATGTTTGAACAGTGACAGTTAGATTCCTCTCTGAAGGTTTTGGGTTTTTTTCTTCTGGGTATTTCTGAGAGTGAGCGAAAGAAAGGGAAAGGTTCAGACTGTAAGTAAAGGGGAGCGAGTGCCCACTCTCAGATGTTCTTTTCACTTTTCTTGACATTTCTTTCCCTGCAACTCAGAGGCCTGGGGCTTATGTATGACCACTTTCCTCTGAACAACTCTGGTTACATATCAAAAACATTATTCAACTATGGATAGTCCTCATAATGGTGGAGGGCCAGTAAATCCATTTTCAGAGTGAGTCCAGCGGTTAGAAGCAGGGTTTCGAGTAAGTATTGGTCATGAACACACTCTCCATTATGTGTATAATATCCCTTCCTATAGTCCCATGCTGTGCATTCTCTGTGAATGCATATATAATGACTCAATGGACTCTACAGAGAGGAGCACTTTCTGCTCAACTCCACTGGGAGGTCAAGGGTTAGGAAGCGATAATGCAGTGTAAATGTACTGGCATGGGATTTGGAGTTCATTAGAGGGCCATTATAGCCTTTGAGTGACATCACTCTCTCTGGGAGCAGGAAGAAACCAGGAGACGTGCGAGTCATCATAAATGGCTAGTGGTGTCTTTGGTGTAGTGATTTTTGATGTATGATCTTGGATGATCTCGGGTCAAGGGTATGTAAAGAAAAAAAAAGTATTCTAGTCTAATATTTGTAGTGAGCAGCTTTGAATAAATCCTGCAGATAAGCAGTAAATCAGTGCTGCTCCCTGAATGGTGTACATTTTTGGATGATCACAAAAAAACAAGTCAAACTTTAGGAATTCATACTGCAGCACTTTGCACTAAGCCCAAGAAAAATGCTACAAACCGTTTCAGTGGCCATTCCCCAACCCCACCCCACCTTCATTCATATTCACAGTCAGTGTCGGCAAAATCCACTGCTGTCGTCTGCAAGTAACCAAATTTATTAGGCAAGAGCAACGGGGGGGGGGGGGGGGGAATTATCAACGGCCGCTTAATTTGGACCAGGGCCAACATCTCATTATTCATCTTCTTCACTGTTTATTGGTGAGCGGTAGGGAAAGAGGTGGAGAGGGAGCAGTCAGGGAGTCATGGAGTGACCCAGGGCTGCCCAGTTCTACAGGGGGATCTCTCCTCTTCGTTCTCTGAGTTTCCGAGGTCAAGCTTAGCTCCAGCCACCTCTGTCAGTCTAGAATAATAGACTAATGGCATAATTAACTGGTAAGAAGATTTTGCCCAGGGGATGTGCTCCGCTGCTCCATTAGAAGAAGCTGGAGTCTTGGTCCTTTCTGTAATTAGGTCTCCATGGGTTCAAATTGTCCTGCAGTTTTAGAGTTTAAATGGTTGCAGTGTGGTGCAATGGGATCTGCAAAAAGGAAAGTTGAATAAGAAGCGGGCAGACACAGTTGCAACACGGTGCACAAGATCCAATTAATCATGTTATGAATAAGAAGTTTATTGAGCCATGTGTGAACTTGACATTATAGTAGAGGAACATAGAAAACCTGATATTTCTCTGGATGAGGGCAAAAATTATGAGTTGCCTAATCCATCACTTGATCAAAAGAAAATTAACAAAGATCAATATCTTGACTACGTTTTAATTTGTTTATTGGAACATACAAACAATCTTTCATACAAATAATAATTTAAGTGTCTGGCAAATTGTGATATTTTTATGAAATGCATGGTTTATGGGTTGTTTTTCACTATGTTCTACACTGTATACAGTGAGGCTTCATGTAGACAACAGCACTGCATTGAAAAATTTTATGCTTTTCAATCCTTTCAATTTCAGTGCTTGCATGCAAGCTATGACAAAACATGGGTTTTTGCACTTTTAATTGGTGTGAACGAGGGATGGACATTTCAAGCCAAATAAACTATTCGATATTTGCTCGGAATTATTCAACTATTATTTAAAGATGCCTCCTCCGTCGTCTTTGCATGTCCCTTCTGTTTGTAATGTAGCATCTAATCTGACAGCGCCACGTTTTACCTGACAAACCTCTGGAGCCTGGGGCAACACGCACTTTTCCTCCTCCTTTTGTTGTTTATTGGGGGATATCGAAGAGCTTGTGGGTGCATTACTACCACCTGTAACGCATTACCAGCCACTGGTAAAAAAAAAATAAACAAAATAAACAAGACAAGACGATAGTCACATAAACGTTTGCTTTTTTTCCTTAATGACTATTTGAAAATTCCAAAATTGTCACCCATCCTTAGCGTGAATCTTTCAGATGCTCAGCAGCTCCACAATACCCTTTGCTACCTCTCCTTCACCCCTGCACCACATGTGGACACCTTATCTGGTCCTCCATCACAGTCTAAACACAGACAAATGTGTATATGTAATAGTGTATTGACACGCTGATGCTTTAACAATGCATTAGCCAGCTAGTTCTAGCTCTTTTACCTCACACACAACTCTAACTGATCTCCCATTGAAAGAGATACCGTACAAATTGGTTTTTCACGCCGTCACTCGTGCTGTACTTTACTGGATACAGAAGGGAGCTCTGCTTCATTCCTGCTTCTGATTTATTTGAATTTTCATCACCTCAATTGATCGAGACCCTTTACTCAAGGGACAAAGATACAGACTAAATGACTATTGACTGCCAAGTGTTTGAAAAATGCATTTGTCAAACCACCAGTCCTGTTGATGAGGGTGTATTAAAAAATGTATCTGAAGAATCAATGGAGAGGAAGGAGAAAGTCCATAGCAGTAGACTACCGGCGATTGTTTAACTCTTTGTTTGTGCTCCCTCTCTCTGTAGCATGGACAATATTCCTCTTTTTCTTTCTGTCTTCCCTTTGTCTCTTAGTGCTTATGTGCTAACCACTGCAGGCGCAATGCAGTAAACTAGGGGAGGTAGAGTAGTAGGGTGTGTTGTTTGTGTGTGTGTGAGGAATTGTAGCAGAGGCATTGACAAGCATCTGTGGGTTTACTGTCTCCATAAATCCCACTAACCCGCTGCTCGCATGCACACATGCAAACGCTCCACATCTGGAGATACTGACCTTTTCTTACAACTTCTTTTTTTTTTCTGTCAGTACAAAACAGTGAAAATTAATCACATTGAAATATAAATGTCACACTCATTCCTTTGGGTTATTAATGCAGTTTGGGATACGAGAGCCTTAGCGGAACTGTTTCAATAAAATCTTTTTTGTTATTTGAGGATACTTCGTGTTTTGCTTTTGTTATTTAGGGCTATGTGATTTTTTTGTTGTTGTCCTTATGATCCCACTTCCATTATGAAGCAAGCACAATAATGAATACGTTAAAGGTGAAATGACAAATACTATGGATTAGTTTGTCCTCTAACAAAATCCGTCAATTACTCTGCTGCAGCTGGATACTAGTTTGAGTTAGGAATCCTTCTCCAGTGCATCACAGGTAGCTTTAATCAGCATATGTATACTTAGGTTATAATTACAACCGTTACATGAATAGATTGAACATTCTTCTTTATGTTGATTTTTATTTACGACAACCTTGCATTGCCTTTGTTTTTCTAATATTTAAATTTGCCAAGTCTTGTTTGACTTGTGGACCAATCAGAATTGCAGTCACCCGTTCAGAAATGTTAGCTGTCCGGCAGCTAGCTGTACAGTTTGATGGTTGTGTTTTCTGTACGATTTTAACATCCTCATTTCATGACTGGCTGGACTTTATGGAGGAGATGATGAAAGGGTGCAACAGTCCACACCATCTCGTATATCATATCCTCTTTACACACTTCTTGCTTGATCTCCGACTATGTCTCTCTCTCTCTCTCTCCCCGGCTCTTATTTTATCTCTCCCCATAAGCTGGCATACCCTCCAGCTAATGCTCTGTCAAGATCATTAGTGAGTGATGGACAGCTTTTGATGTATGTCATCATTCACTGTGTGTATGTTTATGGACTGAGGTACGCAGTCCCATTCAAATTGGAAGACCTGTGCGGCGGTACAGAGTGACCTTTGGCGTTTGAAAGCAGAAAATAATGGCATGATGATGGGCATAGATGAGAGGAAATAACTTCGAGATGGGCTTGATTTTGTTTGGCCTTTATTGCCACGGAAGAAAATAATGGAAAAGAAATGGTGTTGGGAATATTTTTGAAGTGCTTTGAAGTAGTATTGATAGTGATGTTTATAAGTTAAAAGCCCAGCAGATGAAACGACCAACAGTGATGCCAGAACTGAAGAAGAAAGGCCTATTTATGTCAGATTTTGGCATTAGTGATATGCGTCTGGTTAATTATTTTTGTCGTTCAAGAGGTCTTATATCTAAAGCTCTTTGATTTAAAATCTGTGCTTTTTGAGTGCAGGTTCAAAAATGTGTTCCACTTGGCATGAGCGATTGGCCATATAGGTTGCTGCCTTAATACCTTGTCTGAGCAGAGGGGGACTATAAGGGGGCTTTGGAGAGTTAATTAGGGGACAAAGGGGGTACTTAAACCTGAGCTTGCTTATCTCAAGGGATGGACAGGTGAGTGTTTGAAGGTTCAAAGGTCAATATATGTCACTTCCTCACAGCGGTTGTGTGTGCACGATTGTGTACGTAAGTTGAATGAACACCTGGTTATGTGCGTGCAACTGTTTGTGACACCCGGTCAGCAAGCAAAACGTGTCTCAGTGACAAATGGCATCGTAAACATTGAGCCGGACCAAAACAGCCCCCCGAAGACCATCCATATTTGTGCGAGATCAGCAGAAAAAGCCCTTATCAGGCCTATTACGGCCCTTCCCCTTAGCGTGGGCATGGCATGTGCTTTGCATCCTAATGTCATAATCTATTCTTCATTAAGGCTTAACGCAGCAGTTAACACGCCCTGTGATAGCATCACACTGTGCCCTCGCAGTAGCACAGACGAGGCCTGCGTGCCACTGATAAAGCTTCAAAATGCAATAGAGATGGCTGAAATACGTCTGAGACAACGGCACCTCGGCATGCAGGCAGAGGCGACTGTCACAGCCTCCTCAGATACCTGATCTCATTAAGAACAATGAAGTGTTAATTTTAAGGGAGAGCTCTCCGTATTTCATAAGCCTCCATAATTCAGAGAGAATGCTGACGTCCGGAGGGCCCTGTCATGAGGTGCCATGTGTTCCCTGGTGGATGGTGCCATCTGGCCTGGTTTACAACGGGCTGCTAAGGCCGCAGCGAGGGCTCAAGCAGCTGATGTTTAACTGGCACTGACTTGAACCCTAAACCAGGCTGAGCGTGTGTGTGTGGGAAGCAGCACTCCCACACCTACAGTCTGTTAAGTTGTACTGCCTCTCTGTAACAGATGTGGCACTGCGAGTGCCAGCATTTTCTAGAAAATACATGACTACAGGCACCTACAGTGAGCCAACATGAAATCTCAAGACTGCAGTAGAAATAAATAAATAAAAATGTATCATAATTGGAGATGTTCATCAATCTGTCAGCATCTCAAGTGGAAGAGGCTTTTAAAAACAGGTGGGACCACAAAGAAAAGTCCATTGCAGAAAGAATGAATAATGGATTATGGAGTAGAAGAAAATGATAATGGGAGAATAATGAAGAGAAAAGGGAAACTGATGATTGACAATGACAAGTAAGATAATAGAGAGGGTGATCAAAATTCACCGGCTCACCTCGGCATACAGGCAACAAGCACAATATGCACAAACCCATCAAGACATGGTGGTTGACAGTGTGCGGGTCCTGCTAGTCTTTCTGCACAATAACACTTAAAGGGCACCGTTGGCTATTTGCAGTTGGAATTGGAAAGTTTTTTTTTTATCTGTTATTATTGTTTTCATTTTGTAAGCTCCTTTTTACTTCCCTACTTTATTCATAAATTCGTACAACTTTGTAAAATATGCAGCTGTCAGGACAAATACTTGACTCGCATCTGATTCCTTCTCTCTCCGTCTCTGTAAATGAGATGGCAGTTCTCTGCTTTTTGTTTTTCTGAAAACATTTAAAGTGGTGACTCTTGATGCCACCACCAAGATAATAAGCATTGCTGGAGCATTAAACTCAAGTCTCTCTCAATCACTTTTTCTCAAATTGCGCATGTGAATTGGATTGGTGTCTCAACCTTGTGAGATAACATAAATGCATCAAGTAAACGAAAGCCTCACAAGTACCAAAGTTAGAAGTGGAACAAAAGAGAAAATGTGACAACATTATGGTTCCATATGGTTTGAAATTCTCTGTGTGCTCTCCTTCACAACGAGGTCCACTGAAGTTGTTTGGGATTGACTGGCTCGTTCATCTTCTGAAAGTGAGGATACAAATAAAACTTAATATCACTAAGTCTGCATTTTACTGTTTGCTGTTCTCTCTACTGTGCTCCTCTTTCAGTGAGTCCAGCTATTTCTGGAGAGAGAATTCAGTCTCTGCTGTTAAGAAAACAACATGTATTTACATCATAACTTTTGTTTTTGCCAGCCAACACAGTCTCTTAACATATATCAATGCTAATTTGCAACTTGTTTTGGAAGAAATTTAATGCTAATCAGATGTTGTTTTTGATTCGGATAATGGAAACTTTTATTATGACCAAATTGCAAAGTTCCTAAAAATACCTGTTGATGATGTGTTTATTTTCCTTTAGCATCTAAAGCATGATAAAGTTTGTCCTGTTGAGGGGAAACGGCACATGTTGAGGTAAGGAAGAAAATGTAGTTTTGGTTAAAAGCAGAGAGAAGTATTTCAAAGTTAAAATGAACTGTTATTTAAGCAGCTCATGCACCTGTTTTTTGTGTGTTTCTTTTTATATTGATTTGCTGGTTTGCAGGGTGAGTTTGTGTTGCTTGAATACTAAATGAAACGCTGCTTTTTTGAACAAGAAGCTGAGTCTTTTCTGTTTATTACTGACCACTCCCATTAGGGTGGTTTGGATTTGAATGCCTTGCTCAACTGCACCTTGATATATAGGAGGCTGAGTAAAGTGTTCATCATTCTCACACTTCTAACTTTATCAGCTGAGGGGGAGAATCCATCACGGTGTCATGTTTCCATTCAAGCTCAGCATCATTGATTAACGTAATCAGAGATGCAGCATCTTGCCCGTGAATGAGTTTGAGATTGACACTCCAGTTTATTAGCCTCAATGCTGCAAATTGTCTAGTGGTGGAGTGTAATTAATGCTCTCACCCTGGCAAGCAATGACATGCAAGCAACACCCTGTTGTTGTGCTGAGCGGAGCATAATGTTTCATGTTTTTGTGATTTGAATAGTTTCTTTTTCATTGATGAATGGCTAAAGATTTCACCTCTTGGACCCCATATTGCTCTGGACAACCACAACTTTTGTGTTTGTAATGCTGTTTTTCCCTCGCAATTTTCTTCTTGTCTTAATATGAAATAATACAAAAAAATATATAATTTATACTAGACAAAATACAAGAGCTAAATGTATATGACATACAGAGCTATGAGGACAGGTGGGTGTCAGCAGGGTGGAAAGGATGCAAATAAGGGGATATTTTGAAGACTATACAGGGCTAAAAATTATGATTTGGTCTTTAATGTCATGATTAGTATTCAAAAGTATTCCAAAGGTAACAAAACCTTGATCAGATGTAGTCATGTAAAACACAGTTATCACGAGAAAGAATAATTGCAAATAACAAAGGACATAAAACTGTATCATAAAAAAACGGTCATATGAAAACTGATGCACAATATAAACGCAGGCCGGCGTTGTTATGGAGGAATTCATGGAGACAGACTGGAGATAAGCAGGCAGGGAGATAAAATAAACACAATGTGAAGGGATATAAAAGAATCCCAACTGAAGGTGCAGTAGGAAATGTTAATGAGCTAATACAAAGTATTATTGTCTTCTCTGCTTTGTTGACAGTACTGTAATTGTTGTATTCCTTTTGCAGTGTTGAGCTGCAGGTAACACCTGTTACTGCCTGGTTAATCATCATCATGCCGTCCCTGGCCCGGTTCCAAAAGCTAATATAACATTCAGTGTTTGTATGAGGTATAATGCCTGAACACTGAGCTTGATTAAAGTGAATGGAGTCAACAATTTAGTAGCATACTACTCCTCACAAAACTCTCTATCTCTGAATGGATGAGCTCTGAATTACCATTTTATGTTCTATTACCTCTTCCCTTAAGTGGCTGTTATGACATGCTGTTGAGCACCTGTGGATTTCCTTGCTTTGAGCTTTGAGATGTGAAGCCTCCACTCTGAATCTGTTTTAGATGTTAACAGTTGGATAGGTTTTTAACGGAAAAAAGTCTGGAACTTTTCGAAGCCCTGCTGTGAAGGTTAAACTTTCTTAAAGGTTAATGATGTTATTTCTGTCCCTGAAAAGTCACCAACCTCCCATTTTTCCCATGCTTGTAAAACCCTAAAGCATTTCACATAAGAGATTATTTTGCAGGGAATGCTGTGATATACTTTATGTGCACTGTTGGAGTGAAACAGATTCACAATAATACAGTGCCTAGGTGTGGTATCTTTAGTAGGCGGGGGGGGGACCTCAAATAATGGCTTGAGGCTCGACGTGCTCGAAAGTTGATTTCACAGTTAGTTGTTAAATTGCGTCACAGCACTCCAAGCTGAGGATATCTTGAAGCAATGGAGCCAATGCACTTATCCCTCTGCTTGAAAAAAAAACATCCAATCTTCCAATTCTGAGCTGCTTCAATCTTTCCAACTTCGCGGAGAACTCCGTCGTCTCACTCTTGTTTCGTCTGAGATGTGATAAATTCCTGATGGTCTGTCTCGAGATATATGACCTGTTGTCTCGCCGTGTGGCTTTACGAAGTTGGGACAAGTGAGACATTCTAATATTCTATACTTAATGGTGAATAATGTCACATACCATCCACACACAGCCCATAGGTATCAAAGCAGGGGAATATTAAGCATGCCTAAACTCAATTTGAAACCCACTAGTGGGAAAAAGGCATCTTTAATGGAGGAGGGAGGCCATCAGATATGAGGTTGAGAGCAGGCTGATCTGAGCTATTTTTCAGTGGCACTGCTGGCGCTATCAATTTGAGATGGTGATGTGGATGGCGATGGGCTGGCTTCGACAGGTAATCTGGTACAGCCATTAGTGGCTGTTAAGTGGCTGGGTCTCAGTGTCGCATCTTGTCCATCAGTCTTGATTTGGTCAAACGTGGACTTTCCTCCCCTCCTCAGATCCTTTCTTTAGCGCAGGTAACCACATGGCGACAGTCTGGCCGAGGTGCTGACACCCCAAATCCTCAACAGAGACTAATGTGGTGTAAATTAATGGACTGACCTGCCACATCAACCACCACCAAGCCCCAGCCTCTGTTCAGCCATCCCCCTTCAATCCCCTCATCAAACCACTCAACCTCCACGAAAGGGAGGTTTTAAATAGGAGCAGATTAATGTCTGTTTGACAAGATGATATTTCCTATGTAATAACCCAGCAAACATGCAATGTCAGGGAGACATTCAGATCATGTTTTTGTAACATCCAGCGTCCAGACTCATTTTTGTACTTCAGGTGGATGTCCAAGACGGTTTCAATATTGGAATCTCTCTTTAGGAAATGTTTTGTGGTTAAACAATTGTAATAAACTGCATTACAGGTTTGTGGTGTTCCAGTGCTTGTCAAGCAATTTTTGCATTTCCCACAGCTTTATTAATCTGACTTAATTTTAAAACATTATAAAAGTTCAATAATCCATCAATGTGAAGGAGTCATAGTTCCTTTAGCCTGCATATTTGGTCCTGTGAGATCTGGTGCTTCAAACCTTTATTTGAACAAAAAACTTTCCATTTCACGTTTCTTTGACTTTCAGTTTATCTTCTCTGAGCTACATTATCCCCACTGGAAAAACCTCTTTTCTGTCATTTGCAAAGCTAAAAAGTAAACATGAATCCAAGTAACATACAGTTACAATACAATTGAAGTTAAAGCTTTTGAGAGTAGTAGCTTTAAATTGTAGTTAGCTGATTAATATCGATCAAGCCCTTGATAATTAAAGATCATCTAAAAATATTGAATATCACAAAAAATACAAATCAAAGCTCTGGGAAACAGTCCATCATGACGTCAGGGCATTCACACATTTAGAAACTCTTCCATCACGCTAGAAGTAATGGAAGATTTTTCTCAAAGTACGGGGAGGTGGCCTTTTGACTTTGTGCTGCTTTTTGTTCAAATTGTACTTGGAGAGATTCACCTGCAAGATGCAAGCAACATAATCAATCAGCGGCCAGCAGTGTATTTTTCCTCAACCAGTGTGTGGACGGCTGACAAGTTTGTTGGCCCAGAAAATTTGGACATGTCTGAATGTTTTGCTGTCACTGGCTGTCAACAGAGCCTCCAGATTTTTTGAGTTCTGTTTTTCTGTGTGACACCATTATATCAACAACAATTTATCCCTGAATACTATTTGAAGCTTGTAGGTGTCTGACAAAAGATATATCTTAACGATAACGATCATTAAACAAAGGAATAAGGATCTTGGGAACCACTTTTCAAGAACAGTTTTATTAGTTGAGGGCTTGAAGGTATATTTTTAAAAAAAAATCTGTCATATCTTATTATATTCTCTAATATTTAATTAGGTTTTTGCTCTTATCGATGTACTGTAGATATTAGCTTCATATTGGTTAAAAAGTTGAGTTTAATGCAGTCTCTGGGTGCTGTAGTCTCAGATATTTTGAGTGCTCCTGTTCTGTAGAAAATCATCTGTATAGGTCTGATACACTGGGGATTTAGAAAGTAGACTTTAGTAAGACTTTTTTGTATTGTGGACTTAATTTTAAAGAAATACAATTTCTTGGGCCATCAATCTCCACTCAAAAATCAGAAATAAAAAGCAAATAAAAAACAAATCTTCAAACATCAGATTGTGGTCGGGTGCATCCTTTTCATCCACATACAACACTGTAATGTGTGCAAAAAGTGAAAGGGTTTGAATACTTTCTAAATCCTCTGTATGTGTTTCTCGTATGTGTATTGATGAGCAGGATAAAAGGCTGGGATATATCATCTAGTCAGACTGTAACCAAGTTAAATGAGAGACAAATGTTAAAAGGTGCTCATGCTTTGTTCATGGAGAATAAGGGAAGTGATGGCAATCACACCCTTGACGAAACAATTATCCCTCCTCTCCGTCTGCTGCCACGGCTGATGCCGAGGCCAAGATGGGAGCCTGCACCCCACTGATACGCTCTCATTTCTTTCCTGTCCTCACCTCCCTCTCTCATTTTTTTGTCCTCTTCCCCACCTAGCCATCACTATAATTAGTGCTTCTGTCATTTACTCTGACATGGGTGTGCACGTGTTATTGTGTGCATGCATGAGTTACAAAGTGAGAGGCTCAGACAAAGTGTCTAAGAGTGTGTGCTTGTGTGATGGGGGATAAAGTGGAGTAGCAATAGGTTGACTGCAGGAGCGATCGATTCTCAATCGCCGTAGAAGCGCTTTCCTCCTTTTTTTTTGCCAATTCAACACATGATTAAAGCCGGCGGCGCAATTACCATTCATCTGGAAGGGGACAGGAAGAACAGGCCCTCAAAGAAATGTGAGAATCAATCCATTATGAGCAGCGCTCTTCCCTCTCCTCACCCGCTCTCTTTTTTTTTCTCCCTCACAGCTCTGTAGCTAATCTTCCCTCCTTCACGTTCTGCTTCTTCTTCCTCTTTTTCTCATCCTCTCTTTCTGTCTGTACCCATATTCTTCACGTACTCACTGATCTGTTTCTTCCCACATTGTAGTCTAATTCATATCTTTCTGTCACCCCTTTCATCACTAACCTTCCTGCATTGCTCTGTCTGTGTTCTCTCTGTCCTTGGTCACCACTGCATCCTTTGGTCACATTCAAATATTCTGCTATTATATACACTACTATTACAGCACGGCTTCCACTTGCTTTCTTTTATCAGTCCTTTATCCACAAGGACACACTATTGATCCTATGTTTGGATATCTCTGCAAAGAAACATTTTCATCTGAAATAACTTCTTTAAAACTGTCCAAAGAAGACAATGCGCTGTGTGTGAGTGGGTAAGATGTGTTACTGTATGCTTCCATTCATGACTACAAAATGTCAACTCAACAAATCTAGATTTGTGATAATCTTGCACTGTAAAAAAACCCACCAATGTATTGTTGTTGTTTTTTAAAAAAAAATCCTGACATTTTTACAAAATATAAAATGAAGATTTATGCTATTTTACACGCGTGTTGCCAAAATATGCCCTCAGGGTGCAGATCTTTAAGTTTTAAGACACTATAAATCATATTCTCTTCAATATATGTGACCAAGGCAAATGCACAGGACCCAGAATAAACTTGAACTGGAGACTGCTATAGCCAAAAATGCTTTAAAGTTTTATTACAGTAGAAAAAAATAAAATGTATCTCCATTGACTGGATAATGGCACTAAATTACAAAAGAGGCCTAAACACAGGAGATAATAAAGGGTTGTAAATAAAATATGTTTAAACAAAAATCCTAACAAGTTGTGGAAAAACAGAACAGTGGCTGGCTTCTCTTAGAAGTCTCTGGTAGAAAATTAAATAAAAGAAACAAAAACAACTTAATATTGAAAAGGAAACTTTACAACAACATTTTACAAACTATATGCAGGGTAGAAACACATTAAATACATTCCAGGCCTGAAACTAAGCCCTTTCCCCTCGGTTGGAGACATGCAGGTGCCTGGAGACTATTTATAAAAAAAAGTTAATGTTATGTTAAAAAAGGACAATTGATTAACACATCTTTAATTTGATCTTAAAAGCTAAAAGACACAGTTCATATTGATATTTGTTATTTTTTTCGAAAGATCTTTTAAAACAAAGAGGGACAAACCAAAATCACCACCAAACAAAGGCTGGCCTCAGCTTGTGCTCTGGTGTGCAGGAGAGAGGGCCAGGTGAGCTTCCTGCCTCCCTTTATAGCATCTGTCCTCCCTTTCTGCCTGGGTCCTAGCGCTAGACTCTCTGTTATCTAACCCTCCACACGTATATAGAAACATAGAAGGATATAGCGCTGGAGTTGATTTGATTTGCTAGGCAGCATAGAGTCCATTAAAAGTGGATACTCAAAGCTCGTAGTCATGCATTCAGAATTAAAATCTATCCATCCTGTTTTAACAGCGGGTGATATAAATTTTAAAGCTCAAAATGTGTGATAAAAGCAGCAGGTAGTTCATTTACTGCTAATTAACTTTCAAAACAAAACAAAAAAACAAATGTAATTTTCCATCACATGTGGTTTTTGAGCCTTAGTAGTGGTTTGATAAATATTTTTATGTCTCCTTTTTGTGTGCACGGAAGTAGTGTGACACTCATTCATGTCAATGGTTTTATGCCATTCCCCTGATAGTTGTTGGTAGTGACATGCCACTAAATTTGTTTTCTTTACCTCAGTTTTGCCAGATTTTTTTGTAAAACTGGGTATAGTTTACATGGAAGCTCCACAGTGTCTCTCAGGTGTAACCAAGCGGCAACCCAGCGTGACGTCACACTCTGGTTTGTGAGCTGCTGTTTTGAAGCCTAGAGTCTGACATTTGACTGTCACCATTTTGTTTTTTTGGAGCCAGAGGTGACCATGTTTGGACAACAGGGTGGAGGTGGGGAGGAGCAAGGGCTGACTCAGATCTGATCGAGAACCCGAGGGCACATTGTATGCCAACCTAGACCGGTAAATGGACTGCATACCAGTCCTGTCAATTAAACCTGGCAAGCCCTAATTATGAACTTAAAATTATGAACGTTACCTTTACCGTATGTAAGGTTGTTAAAAAGCTGCACCGTGAACAGGTAAATAGTCTCCTATTTAAGTGGTTGCTATTACGTGTCTGCTTTTCCTCACAGCCTCGCTCTGTGAGATTGGTTATTTCCTGTGCAGCCTATCAGTGCTGTATATCCAAACCTCATCCATTGTAGATGTTTAGTTTTATTAAAGCTCTTTACCCAGATAGAGAAAAGAGAAGGAAATGGGAAATGAGGTTGTACACACTCTTTGTAATTGCTTTTGTAAGTGGGACTGTCCCAGGTCCGGCTCATTTCTAGAGGAAGCCTCAGTCTCAGGTCATTAAACGCCACAAATAATGTGGGTGAATTAATTATGGTCTGATGAATGTTGACTGCACATGTGTGCTGAGAATAGACAGAGATAAGCAAAGGTCTTGTTAACTGGCGTTCTTAAGACACCCAAGCCCCATCTATAGTCGTAGCAAATAGGACATAAAATCATCCACAGCTGACACTCATGTAAATACTTCTCACACACCCAGAGAACAGTGACATGAATTCAAAAAGGTGTGCTGTATAAATAACAGAGTATCAATTGAGCTTCAGCAAACTGTTATGTGCGCAACAGCCCGCAAAATCAGCTCATTTATGATAGTAAAAAAAAAAATCCAATTTGCTCATCTCATTCTTCATGAGAAGTGATAAGCAGCATGTGTGTGCGTGCATTTCCGCCTTTGATGGAAAGGTGACAGCTGGTCACAATCCAAGGCCCGAGAACTTGGCTTTTTACTCCAAAATCACACAGCCGAGCCCTCGCTCATCAAAACTGAGAGGTGTTACACTCTCTTCCCCGACGCGGCAGGAAAGCGTGACTGATTGAAGTTGATTTCCCCTCACAGAGCTTTGCATCGCTGCAGAATAGAGAAACACGCAAAAGACGGTCGAGTAGGCAGACGTGGACGGGCTGATAAGTAGCAGCTCGGCCCCCACCCTCCACCGCAGGTCCACAAACAGGCTAGAATTGTGATTATCCTGATTACTTGTGTAGAGACAAGTGAGTGGTCAACTGTGATGTGTGTGTGTGTGTGTGAGCAGGAATAGTGGAAACAGACATTAGATTTTGGCCTCACATGACATGACATTTTGAGATAATGATCGGATGCTTGTGTTAAGACGCACACGCACACGCACATATGCACACGCACGCACGCACACACACACACACACGGATGAGCAACTTTACAACTTAAACTATGAATCCTACCAGCATAACTATAAATGTTGAACCAAATAAAACCGGCTACACTTCTCAGTATCGCCATATATTGTGGCATTTATATTAATGTAGCTTCACTGATATAAATGGGATGGACAACATTGATACACCTGTCAGTATAACACAGCACAATTCAAAAGCACCGCAAACTGATGCCCCGAAATGACCCAGCAGTTAAATCAGCACCTGTCTGAAACAGTTTAAACTAACACTGAAATAAAGTTAACCTTTATGATAGCAGGATTTATTGCCAGATTTGTTGCATTACTTTTATTTAGTGGTGCTTCATAAACTGGCAGCTTAGCATAATACTTTCAATTTGTTTATTACAATTACAAAACTGAAGATAATAAAAATATTCACAATGTGTAGAGGTTTTATGCAAATATACCAGCTTTATCAGGACTGTGAATATTTGTTTTTCTGTTGTTGAAAAGTTATATCTTCCTATTTGATTGCTTCAGTCTACATGTAGTGAAGCGCTCTGCTGTCTGTCAGAATATCTTTGTCTGATATAAACATGGTCAGGAAGACAGGAGACATTTTGTTACATG